>NC_090405.1:35622098-35957410 GCF_036365525.1 Heterodontus francisci | reverse complement strand
AGGAGCAAGTAGGGTCAGAGAGGAGCACGGAAGTTCGAAGAGGAGCACAGAGGGTCAGAGAGGAGCAAGGAGGGTCAGAGAGGAGCACGGAGGGTCAGAAAGGAGCACAGAGTGTCAGAGAGGAGAATGGAGTGTCAGAGAGAACGGAGGGTCAGAGATGAGCACGGAGGGACAGAGAGGTGTATGGAGGGTCAGAGAGGAGTATGGAGTCAGAGAGGAGCATGGAGGGACAGAGAGGAGTATGGAGGGTCAGAGAGGAGCACAGAGGGACAGAAAGGAGCACGGAGGGACAGAGAGGAGTATGGAGGGTCAGAGAGAACGGAGGGTCAGAGAGGAGCACAGAGGGACAGAGAGGAGCACGGAGGGTGAGAGGAGCACAGAGGGTCAGAGAGGAGCACGGAGGGTCAGAGAGGAGCACAGAGGATCAGAGAGGAGCAAGGAGGGTCAAAGAAGAGCACGGAGGGTCAAGGAGGAGCACGGAGGGTCAAAGAGGAGCAAGTAGAGTCTGAGAGGAGCACGGGGGGTCAGAGAGGAGCACGGAGGGACAGAGAGGAGCACGGAGGTTCAGAGAGGAGCACGGAGGGACAGAGAGGAGCACGGAGGGTGAGAGAGGAGCACGGAGGGTCAGAGAGGAGCACGGAGGGTCAGAGAGGAGCAAGGAGGGTCAAAGAGGAGCAAGGAGGGTCAAAGAGGATCACAGAGGGTCAGAGAGGAGCAATGAGGGACCCAGAGCAGCACGGACCGTCAGAGAGGAGCAAGGAGGGTCAAAGAGTAGCATGGAGGGTCAGAGAGGAGCACGGAGGGTCAGAGAGGAGCAAGAGGGTCAGAGAGGAGCACGGAGGATCAAAGAGGAGCCCGGAGGGAAGAGAGGAGCACAGAGGGACCGAAAGGAGCACTGAGGGTCAGAGAGGAGCACTGAGGGTCAGAGAGGAGCACAGAGGGACAGAAAGGAGTAGGGAGCGTCAGAGAGGAGCACGGAGGGTCAGAGAGGAGCATGGAGGGTCAGAGAGGAGCACGGAGGGACAGAGAGGAGCACGGATGGTCAGAGAGGAGCAAGGATGGTCAGAGAGGAGCAAGGAGGGAGAGAGAGGAGCACGGAGGGTCAGAGAGGAGCACGGAGGGACCAAGAGTAGCACGGAGGCTCAGAGAGGAGCACGGAGGGAGAGAGAGGAGCACGGAGGGTCAGAGAGGAGCACGGAGGGACAGAGAGGAGCACGGATGGTCAGAGAGGAGCAAGGAGGGTCAGAGAAGAGATCGGAGGTTCAGAGAGGGGCTCGGAGTGTCAGAGAGGAGCAAGGATGGTCAGAGAGGAGCACGGAGGGTCAGAGGGGAGCAAAGAGGGTCAGAGAGGAGCACGGAGGGTCTGAGAGGAGCAAAGAGGGTCAGAGAGGAGCACGGAGGGCCAGAGAGGAGCAAGGAGAGTCAAAGAGGAACACAAACGGACCGAGAGGAGCATGGAGGGTCAGAGCGGAGCACGGAGAGTCAGAGAGGAGGACAGAGGGATCCAGAGGGGCACGGAGGTTCAGAGAGGAGCAAGGAGGGTCAAAGAGGAGCCCGGCGGGTGAGAGAGGAGCACAGAGAGATCGAGAGGAGCACGGAGGTTCAGAGAAAAGCACGGAGGGTCAAAGAGGAGCACAGAGGGTTAGAGAGGAGCACAGAGGGTCAGAGAGGAGCAAGGAGGGTCAGAGAGGAGCACAGAGGGAGAGAGAGGAGCACCGAGGATCAGAGAGGAGCATGGAGGGACAGAGAGGAGCACGGAGGCTCAGAGAGGAGCACGGAAGGTCGAAGAGGAGCACAGAGGGTCAGAGAGGAGCAAGGAGGGTCAAAGAGGAGCACAAAGGGACCGAGATGAGCACGGAGGGACAGAGAGGAGCACGGAGAGTCAGAGAGGAGCACGGAAGGTCGAAGAGGAGCACGGAGGGTCAGAGAGGAGCACGGAGGGTCAGAGAGGAGCAAGGAGGGTCAAAGAGGAGCACGGAGGGTCAGAGAGGAGCACAGAGGGTCAGAGAGGAGCAAGGAGGGTCAAAGAGGAGCACAGAGGGTCAGAGAGTTGCAAGGAGAGACCCAGAGGAGCACGGAGGGTCACAGAGGAGCACGGAGGGTCAGAAAGGAGCACAGAGTGTCAGAGAGGAGCAAGGAGGGTCAAAGAGAAGCACGGAGGGTCAGAGAGGAGCACAGAGGGTCAGAGAGGAGCACGGAGGGTCAGAGAGGAGCACGGAGGGACAGAGAGGAGCACGGAGGGTCAGAGAGGAGCACGGATGGTCAGAGAGGAACAAGGATGGTCAGAGAGGAGCAAGGAGGGAGAGAGAGGAGCACGGAGGGTCAGAGAGGAGCACGGAGGTACCGAGAGTAGCACGGAGGTTCAGAGAGGAGCAAGGAGGGTCAAAGAGGAGCCCGGCGGGTGAGAGAGGAGGACAGAGGGATCCAGAGGAGCACCGAGGATCAGAGAGGAGCACAGAGGGTCAGAGAGGAGCAAGGAGGATCAGAGAGGAGCACAGAGGGAGAGAGAGGAGCACCGAGGATCAGAGAGGAGCATGGAGGGACAGAGAGGAGCACGGAGGCTCAGAGTGGAGCACGGAAGGTCGAAGAGGAGCACAGAGGGTCAGAGAGGAGCAAGGAGGGACAGAGAGGAGCACGGAGAGTCAGAGAGGAGCACGGAAGGTCGAAGAGGAGCACGGAGGGTCAGAGAGGAGCACAGAGGGTCAGAGAGGAGCAAGGAGGGTCAAAGAGGAGCACAGAGGGTCAGAGAGGAGCAAGGAGGGACAGAGAGGAGCACGGAGAGTCAGAGAGGAGCACGGAGGGTCACAGAGGAGCACGGAGGGTCAGAAAGGAGCACAGAGTGTCAGAGAGGAGCAAGGAGGGTCAAAGAGAAGCACGGAGAGTCAGAGAGGAGCACAGAGGGTCAGAGAGGGGCAAGGAGGGTCAAAGAGGAGCACATAGGGACCGAGAGGAGCACAGAGGGTCAGAGAGGAGCAAGAAGGGTCAGAGAGGAGCACGGAAGTTCGAAGAGGAGCACAGAGGGTCAGAGAGGAGCAAGGAGGGTCAGAGAGGAGCACGGAGGGTCAGAAAGGAGCACAGAGTGTCAGAGAGGAGAATGGAGTGTCAGAGAGAACGGAGGGTCAGAGATGAGCACGGAGGGACAGAGAGGTGTATGGAGGGTCAGAGAGGAGTATGGAGTCAGAGAGGAGCATGGAGGGACAGAGAGGAGCACAGAGGGACAGAAAGGAGCACGGAGGGACAGAGAGGAGTATGGAGGATCAGAGAGGAGCACAGAGGGACAGAAAGGAGCACGGAGGGACAGAGAGGAGTATGGAGGGTCAGAGAGAACGGAGGGTCAGAGAGGAGCACAGAGGGACAGAGAGGAGCACGGAGGGTGAGAGGAGCACAGAGGGTCAGAGAGGAGCACGGAGGGTCAGAGAGGAGCACAGAGGATCAGAGAGGAGCAAGGAGGGTCAAAGAAGAGCACGGAGGGTCAAGGAGGAGCACGGAGGGTCAAAGAGGAGCAAGTAGAGTCTGAGAGGAGCACGGGGGGACAGAGAGGAGCACGGAGGTTCAGAGAGGAGCACGGAGGGACAGAGAGGAGCACGGAGGGTGAGAGAGGAGCACGGAGGGTCAGAGAGGAGCACGGAGGGTCAGAGAGGAGCAAGGAGGGTCAAAGAGGAGCAAGGAGGGTCAAAGAGGATCACAGAGGGTCAGAGAGGAGCAATGAGGGACCCAGAGCAGCACGGACCGTCAGAGAGGAGCAAGGAGGGTCAAAGAGTAGCATGGAGGGTTAGAGAGGAGCACGGAGGGTCAGAGAGGAGCACGGAGGATCAAAGAGGAGCCCGGAGGGAAGAGAGGAGCACAGAGGGACCGAAAGGAGCACTGAGGGTCAGAGAGGAGCACTGAGGGTCAGAGAGGAGCACAGAGGGACAGAAAGGAGTAGGGAGCGTCAGAGAGGAGCACGGAGGGTCAGAGAGGAGCATGGAGGGTCAGAGAGGAGCACGGAGGGACAGAGAGGAGCACGGATGGTCAGAGAGGAGCAAGGATGGTCAGAGAGGAGCAAGGAGGGAGAGAGAGGAGCACGGAGGGTCAGAGAGGAGCACGGAGGGACCAAGAGTAGCACGGAGGCTCAGAGAGGAGCACGGAGGGAGAGAGAGGGGCACGGAGGGTCAGAGAGGAGCACGGAGGGACAGAGAGGAGCACGGATGGTCAGAGAGGAGCAAGGAGGGTCAGAGAAGAGATCGGAGGTTCAGAGAGGGGCTCGGAGTGTCAGAGGGGAGCAAAGAGGGTCAGAGAGGAGCACGGAGGGTCTGAGAGGAGCAAAGAGGGTCAGAGAGGAGCACGGAGGGCCAGAGAGGAGCAAGGAGAGTCAAAGAGGAACACAAACGGACCAAGAGTAGCACGGAGGCTCAGAGAGGAGCACGGAGGGAGAGAGAGGGGCACGGAGGGTCAGAGAGGAGCACGGAGGGACAGAGAGGAGCACGGATGGTCAGAGAGGAGCAAGGAGGGTCAGAGAAGAGATCGGAGGTTCAGAGAGGGGCTCGGAGTGTCAGAGGGGAGCAAAGAGGGTCAGAGAGGAGCACGGAGGGTCTGAGAGGAGCAAGGATGGTCAGAGAGGAGCACGGAGGGTCAGAGGGGAGCAAAGAGGGTCAGAGAGGAGCACGGAGGGTCTGAGAGGAGCAAAGAGGGTCAGAGAGGAGCACGGAGGGCCAGAGAGGAGCACGGAGGGCCAGAGAGGAGCAAGGAGAGTCAAAGAGGAACACAAACGGACCGAGAGGAGCATGGAGGGTCAGAGCGGAGCACGGAGAGTCAGAGAGGAGGACAGAGGGATCCAGAGGGGCACGGAGGTTCAGAGAGGAGCAAGGAGGGTCAAAGAGGAGCCCGGCGGGTGAGAGAGGAGCACAGAGAGATCGAGAGGAGCACGGAGGTTCAGAGAAAAGCACGGAGGGTCAAAGAGGAGCACAGAGGGTTAGAGAGGAGCACAGAGGGTCAGAGAGGAGCAAGGAGGGTCAGAGAGGAGCACAGAGGGAGAGAGAGGAGCACCGAGGATCAGAGAGGAGCATGGAGGGACAGAGAGGAGCACGGAGGCTCAGAGAGGAGCACGGAAGGTCGAAGAGGAGCACAGAGGGTCAGAGAGGAGCAAGGAGGGTCAAAGAGGAGCACAAAGGGACCGAGATGAGCACGGAGGGACAGAGAGGAGCACGGAGAGTCAGAGAGGAGCACGGAAGGTCGAAGAGGAGCACGGAGGGTCAGAGAGGAGCACGGAGGGTCAGAGAGGTGCAAGGAGGGTCAAAGAGGAGCACGGAGGGTCAGAGAGGAGCACAGAGGGTCAGAGAGGAGGAAGGAGGGTCAAAGAGGAGCACAGAGGGTCAGAGAGTTGCAAGGAGAGACCCAGAGGAGCACGGAGGGTCACAGAGGAGCACGGAGGGTCAGAAAGGAGCACAGAGTGTCAGAGAGGAGCAAGGAGGGTCAAAGAGCACGGAGGGTCAGAGAGGAGCACAGAGGGTCAGAGAGGAGCACAGAGGGTCAGAGAGGGGCAAGGAGGGTCAAAGAGGAGCACATAGGGACCGAGAGGAGCACAGAGGGTCAGAGAGGAGCAAGAAGGGTCAGAGAGGAGCACGGAAGTTCGAAGAGGAGCACAGAGGGTCAGAGAGGAGCAAGGAGGGTCAGAGAGGAGCACGGAGGGTCAGAAAGGAGCACAGAGTGTCAGAGAGGAGAATGGAGGGTCAGAGAGGAGCACGGAGGGACAGAGAGGAGCACGGATGGTCAGAGAGGAGCAAGGATGGTCAGAGAGGAGCAAGGAGGGAGAGAGAGGAGCAAGGAGGGTCAGAGAAGAGCTCAGAAGGTCAGAGCGGAGCACAGAGGGCCAGAGAGGAGCAAGGAGGGTCAAAGAGGAGCACAAACGGACCGAGAGGAGCACGGAGGGTCAGAGAGGAGCACGGAGGGTCAGAGCGGAGCAAAGAGGGTCAGAGAGGAGCACGGAGGGTCAGAGAGGAGCAAAGAGGGTCAGAGAGGAGCACAGAGGGTCAGAGAGGAGCACGGAGAGTCAGAGAGGAGCACGGAGGGTGAGAGAGGAGCACGGAGGGTCAAAGAGGAGCACGGAGGGACAGAGAGGAGTATGTAGGGTCAGAGAGAATGGAGGGTAGGAGAGGTGCACGGAGGGACAGAGAGGAGCACGGAGGTTCAGAGAGGAGCACGGAGGGACAGAGAGGAGCACGGAGGGTGAGAGAGGAGCACGGAGGGTCAGAGAGGAGCACGGAGGGACAGAAAGGAGCACGGAGGGTCAGAGAGGAGCACGGAGAGTCAGAGAGGAGCACGGAGGGTCAGAGAGCAGCACGGAGGGACAGAAAGGAGCACAGAGGGACAGAGAGGAGTATGGAGGGTCAAAGAGGAGCAAGGAGGGTCAAAGAGGAACACAGAGGGTCAGAGAGGAGCAAGAGGGTCAGAGAGGAGCACGGAGGATCAAAGAGGAGCAAGAGGGTCAGAGAGGAGCACGGAGGGTCAGAGAGGAGCAAGAGGGTCAGAGAGGAGCACGGAGGATCAAAGAGGAGCACGGACAGTCAGAGAGGAGCAAGGAGGGTCAGAGAGGAGCACGGAGGGTCAGAGAGGAGCAAGAGGGTCAGAGAGGAGCACGGAGGATCAAAGAGGAGCACGGAGGGAAGAGAGGAGCACAGAGGGACCGAAAGGAGCACTGAGGGTCAGAGAGGAGCACGGAGGGTCAGAGAGGAGCACAGAGGGACAGAAAGGAGTAGGGAGCGTCAGAGAGGAGCACGGAGGGAGAGAGAGGAGCACTGAGGGTCAGAGAGGAGCACGGAGGGACAGAGAGGAGCATGGAGGGTCAAAGAGGAGCACGGAGGGTCAGAGAGGAGCACGGAGGGACAGAGAGGAGCACGGATGGTCAGAGAGGAGCAAGGATGGTCAGAGAGGAGCAAGGAGGGACAGAGAGGAGCACGGATGGTCAGAGAGGAGCAAGGATGGTCAGAGAGGAGCAAGGAGGGAGAGAGAGGAGCACGGAGGGTCAGAGAGTAGCACGGAGTGTCAGAGAGGAGCACGGAGGGTCAGAGAGGAGCACGGAGGGTCAGAGAGGAGCACGGAGGGACAGAGAGGAGCACGGATGGTCAGAGAGGAGCAAGGATGGTCAGAGAGGAGCACGGAGGGACAGAGAGGAGCACGGAGGTTCAGAGAGGAGCACGGAGGGACAGAGAGGAGCACGGAGGGTGAGAGAGGAGCACGGAGGGTCAGAGAGGAGCACGGAGGGACAGAAAGGAGCACGGAGGGTCAGAAAGGAGCACTGAGGGTCAGAGAGGAGCACGGAGGGACAGAGAGGAGCACGGAGGGTCAGAGAGGAGCACGGAGGGTCAGAGAGGAGCACGGAGGGACAGAGAGGAGCACGGATGGTCAGAGAGGAGCACGGAGGGACAGAGAGGAGCAAGGAGGGACAGAGAGGAGCACGGATGGTCAGAGAGGAGCAAGGATGGTCAGAGAGGAGCAAGGAGGGAGAGAGAGGAGCACGGAGGGTCAGAGAGTAGCACGGAGTGTCAGAGAGGAGCACGGAGGGACAGAGAGGAGCACGGATGGTCAGAGAGGAGCAAGGATGGTCAGAGAGGAGCACGGAGGGACAGAGAGGAGCACAGAGGGTCAGAGAGGAGCACGGAGTGTCAGAGAGGAGCACGGAGGGACAGAGAGGAGCAAGGATGGTCAGAGAGGAGCACGGAGGGTCAGAGAGGAGCAAAGAGGGTCAGAGAGGAGCATGGAGGGACAGAGAGGAGCACGGAGGCTCAGAGAGGAGCATGGAGGGACAGAGAGGAGCAAGGAGGGTCAGAGAAGAGCTCGGAGGGTCAGAGAGGGGCTCGGAGGGTCAGAGAGGAGCAAGGATGGTCAGAGAGGAGCACGGAGGGTCAGAGAGGAGCACGGAGGGTCAGAGAAGAGCAAAGAGGGACAGAGAGGAGCATGGAGGGTCAGAGAGGAGCAAGGAGGGTCAGAGAGGAGCTCGGAGGGTCAGAGAGGAGCAAGGATGGTCAGAAAGGAGCAAGGAGGGCCAGAGAGGAGCACAGAGGGACAGAGAGGAGCTCGGATGGTCAGAGAGTAGCAAGGACGGTCAGAGAAGAGCACGGAGGGTCAGAGAGGGACAAGGAGTGTCAAAGAGGAGCACATAGGGACCGAGAGGAGCACAGAGGGTCAGAGAGGTGCAAGAAGGGTCAGAGAGGAGCACGGAAGTTCGAAGTGGAGCACACAGGGTCAGAGAGGAGCAAGTAGGGTCAGAGAGGAGCACGGAGGGTCAGAAAGGAGCACAGAGTGTCAGAGAGGAGAATGGAGTGTCAGAGAGAACGGAGGGTCAGAGAGGAGCACGGAGGGACAGAGAGGTGTATGGAGGGTCAGTGAGGAGTATGGAGTCAGAGAGGAGCATGGAGGGACAGAGAGGAGCACAGAGGGACAGAAAGGAGCATGGAGGGACAGAGAGGAGTATGGAGGGTCAGAGAGAACGGAGGGTCAGAGAGGAGCACGGAGGGACAGAGAGGTGCACAGAGGGTGAGAGGAGCACTGAGGGTCAGAGAGGAGCACAGAGGATCAGAGAGGAGCAAGGAGGGTCAAAGAAGAGCACGGAGGGTCAAGGAGGAGCACGGAGGGTCAGAAAGGAGCACTGAGGGTCAGAGAGGAGCACGGAGGGACAGAGAGGAGCACGGAGGGTCAGAGAGGAGCACGGAGGGTCAGAGAGGAGCACGGAGGGACAGAGAGGAGCACGGATGGTCAGAGAGGAGCACGGAGGGACAGAGAGGAGCAAGGAGGGACAGAGAGGAGCACGGATGGTCAGAGAGAAGCAAGGATGGTCAGAGAGGAGCAAGGAGGGAGAGAGAGGAGCACGGAGGGTCAGAGAGTAGCACGGAGTGTCAGAGAGGAGCACGGAGGGTCAGAGAGGAGCACGGAGGGTCAGAGAGGAGCACGGAGGGACAGAGAGGAGCACGGATGGTCAGAGAGGAGCAAGGATGGTCAGAGAGGAGCACGGAGGGACAGAGAGGAGCACAGAGGGTCAGAGAGGAGCACGGAGTATCAGAGAGGAGCACGGATTGACAGAGAGGAGCAAGGATGGTCAGAGAGGAGCACGGAGGGTCAGAGAGGAGCAAAGAGGGGCAGAGAGGAGCATGGAGGGACAGAGAGGAGCACGGAGGCTCAGAGAGGAGCATGGAGGGACAGAGAGGAGCAAGGAGGGTCAGAGAAGAGCTCGGAGGGTCAGAGAGGGTCTCGGAGGGTCAGAGAGGAGCAAGGATGGTCAGAGAGGAGCACGGAGGGTCAGAGAGGAGCACGGAGGGTCAGAGAAGAGCAAAGAGGGACAGAGAGGAGCATGGAGGGTCAGAGAGGAGCAAGGAGGGTCAGAGAGGAGCTCGGAGGGTCAGAGAGGAGCAAGGATGGTCAGAGAGGAGCAAGGAGGGCCAGAGAGGAGCACAGAGGGACAGAGAGGAGCTCGGATGGTCAGAGAGTAGCAAGGACGGTCAGAGAAGAGCACGGAGGGTCAGAGAGGGACAAGGAGTGTCAAAGAGGAGCACATAGGGACCGAGAGGAGCACAGAGGGTCAGAGAGGTGCAAGAAGGGTCAGAGAGGAGCACGGAAGTTCGAAGTGGAGCACACAGGGTCAGAGAGGAGCAAGTAGGGTCAGAGAGGAGCACGGAGGGTCAGAAAGGAGCACAGAGTGTCAGAGAGGAGAATGGAGTGTCAGAGAGAACGGAGGGTCAGAGAGGAGTACGGAGGGACAGAGAGGTGTATGGAGGGTCAGTGAGGAGTATGGAGTCAGAGAGGAGCATGGAGGGACAGAGAGGAGCACAGAGGGACAGAAAGGAGCATGGAGGGACAGAGAGGAGTATGGAGGGTCAGAGAGAACGGAGGGTCAGAGAGGAGCACGGAGGGACAGAGAGGTGCACAGAGGGTGAGAGGAGCACAGAGGGTCAGAGAGGAGCACAGAGGATCAGAGAGGAGCAAGGAGGGTCAAAGAAGAGCACGGAGGGTCAAGGAGGAGCACGGAGGGTCAGAGAGGAGCACCTAGAGTCTGAGAGGAGCACGGAGGGTCAGAGAGGAGCACGGAGGGACAGAGAGGAGCACGGAGGTTCAGAGAGGAGCACGGAGGGACAGAGAGGAGCACGGAGGGACAGAAAGGAGCACGGAGGGTCAGAGAGGAGCACGGAGAGACAGACAGGAGCACGGAGGGTCAGAGAGCAGCACGGAGGGACAGAAAGGAGCACGGAGTGCCAGAGAGGAGTATGGAGGGTCAAAGAGGAGCAAGGAGGGTCAAAGAGGAGCACAGAGGGACAGAGAGGAGCAATGAGGGACCCAGAGTAGCAGGGACCATCAGAGAGGAGCAAGGAGGGTCAAGGATTAGCACGGAGGGTCAGAGAGGAGCACTGAGGGTCAGAGAGGAGCAGGGAGGGTCAGAGAGGAGCGCAGAGGGACAGAAAGGAGTAGGGAGCGTCAGAGAGGAGCACGGAGGGTCAGAGAGGAGCACGGAGGGATAGAGACGAGCACGGAGTGTAGTAGAGGAGCACGGAGGGTCAGAGAGGAGCACGGAGGGTCAGAGAGGAGCACGGAGGGACAGAGAGGAGCACGGATGGTCAGAGAGGAGCAAGGATGGTCAGAGAGGAGCAAGGAGGGAGAGAGAGGAGCACGGAGGGTCAGAGAGGAGCACGGAGGTACCGGGAGTAGCACGGAGGCTCAGAGAGGTGCACGGAGGGTCTGAGAGGAGCATGGAGGGTCAGAGAGGAGC
Organism: Heterodontus francisci; assembly: GCF_036365525.1. NCBI lineage: Eukaryota > Metazoa > Chordata > Chondrichthyes > Heterodontiformes > Heterodontidae > Heterodontus > Heterodontus francisci. The sequence continues at coordinate 35,946,678 of NC_090405.1, read as the reverse complement.
ACGGAGGGACAGAGAGGTGCACGGATGGTCAGAGAGGAGCAAGGAGGGTCAGAGAAGAGCTCAGAGGGTCAGAGAGGAGCACAGAGGGCCAGAGAGGAGCAAGGAGGGTCAAAGAGGAGCACAAACGGACCGAGAGGAGCACGGAGGGTCAGAGAGGAGCACGGAGGGTCAGAGGGGAGCAAAGAGGGTCAGAGAGGAGCACGGAGGATCTGAGAGGAGCAAGGAGGGTCAGAGAGGAGCACGGAGGGCCAGAGAGGAGCAAGGAGGCTCAAAGAGGAGCACAAACGGACCGAGAGGAGCACGGAGGGTCAGAGCGGAGCACGGAGAGTCTGAGAGGAGCACGGAGGGTCAGAGAGGAGCACGGAGGGACAGAGAGGAGTATGGAGGGTCAAAGAGGAGCAAGGAGGGTCAAAGAGGAACACAGAGGGTCAGAGAGGAGCAATGAGGGACCCAGAGGAAGACGGACCGTCACAGAGGAGCAAGGAGGGTCAGAGAGGAGCACGGAGGGTCAGAGAGGAGCACGGAGGATCAAAGAGGAGCACGGAGGGAAGAGAGGAGCACAGAGGGACCGAAAGGAGCACTGAGGGTCAGAGAGGAGCAAGGAGGGTCAGAGAGGAGCACGGAGGGTCAGAGAGGAGCAAGAGGGTCAGAGAGGAGCACGGAGGATCAAAGAGGAGCACGGAGGGACAAAGAGGAGCACAAACGGACCGAGAGGAGCACGGACGGTCAGAGCGGAGCACGGAGGGACAGAGAGGAGCACGGAGGGTCAGAGAGGAGCACGGAGGGTCAGAGAGGAGCACGGAGGGACAGAGAGGAGCACGGATGGTCAGAGAGGAGCAAGGATGGTCAGAGAGGAGCAAGGAGGGAGAGAGAGGAGCACGGAGGGTCAGAGAGGAGCACAGAGTGTCAGAGAGGAGCACGGAGGGTCAGAGAGGAGCACGGAGGGTCAGAGAGGAGAACGGAGGGACAGAGAGGAGCACGGAGGGACAGAAAGGAGCACGGAGGGTCAGAGAGGAGCACGGAGAGACAGACAGGAGCACGGAGGGTCAGAGAGCAGCACGGAGGGACAGAAAGGAGCACGGAGTGCCAGAGAGGAGTATGGAGGGTCAAAGAGGAGCAAGGAGGGTCAAAGAGGAGCACAGAGGGACAGAGAGGAGCAATGAGGGACCCAGAGTAGCAGGGACCATCAGAGAGGAGCAAGGAGGGTCAAGGATTAGCACGGAGGGTCAGAGAGGAGCACTGAGGGTCAGAGAGGAGCAGGGAGGGTCAGAGAGGAGCGCAGAGGGACAGAAAGGAGTAGGGAGCGTCAGAGAGGAGCACGGAGGGTCAGAGAGGAGCACGGAGGGATAGAGACGAGCACGGAGTGTAGTAGAGGAGCACGGAGGGTCAGAGAGGAGCACGGAGGGTCAGAGAGGAGCACGGAGGGACAGAGAGGAGCACGGATGGTCAGAGAGGAGCAAGGATGGTCAGAGAGGAGCAAGGAGGGAGAGAGAGGAGCACGGAGGGTCAGAGAGGAGCACGGAGGTACCGGGAGTAGCACGGAGGCTCAGAGAGGTGCACGGAGGGTCTGAGAGGAGCATGGAGGGTCAGAGAGGAGCACGGAGGGACAGAGAGGTGCACGGATGGTCAGAGAGGAGCAAGGAGGGTCAGAGAAGAGCTCAGAGGGTCAGAGAGGAGCACAGAGGGCCAGAGAGGAGCAAGGAGGGTCAAAGAGGAGCACAAACGGACCGAGAGGAGCACGGAGGGTCAGAGAGGAGCACGGAGGGTCAGAGGGGAGCAAAGAGGGTCAGAGAGGAGCACGGAGGATCTGAGAGGAGCAAGGAGGGTCAGAGAGGAGCACGGAGGGCCAGAGAGGAGCAAGGAGGCTCAAAGAGGAGCACAAACGGACCGAGAGGAGCACGGAGGGTCAGAGCGGAGCACGGAGAGTCTGAGAGGAGCACGGAGGGTCAGAGAGGAGCACGGAGGGACAGAGAGGAGTATGGAGGGTCAAAGAGGAGCAAGGAGGGTCAAAGAGGAACACAGAGGGTCAGAGAGGAGCAATGAGGGACCCAGAGGAAGACGGACCGTCACAGAGGAGCAAGGAGGGTCAGAGAGGAGCACGGAGGGTCAGAGAGGAGCACGGAGGATCAAAGAGGAGCACGGAGGGAAGAGAGGAGCACAGAGGGACCGAAAGGAGCACTGAGGGTCAGAGAGGAGCAAGGAGGGTCAGAGAGGAGCACGGAGGGTCAGAGAGGAGCAAGAGGGTCAGAGAGGAGCACGGAGGATCAAAGAGGAGCACGGAGGGACAAAGAGGAGCACAAACGGACCGAGAGGAGCACGGACGGTCAGAGCGGAGCACGGAGGGACAGAGAGGAGCACGGATGGTCAGAGAGGAGCAAGGATGGTCAGAGAGGAGCAAGGAGGGAGAGAGAGGAGCACGGAGGGTCAGAGAGGAGCACGGAGGGTCAGAGAGGAGCACGGAGGGTCAGAGAGGAGCACGGAGGGACAGATCGGAGCACGGATGGTCAGAGAGGAGCAAGGATGGTCAGAGAGGAGCAAGGAGGGAGAGAGAGGAGCACGGAGGGTCAGAGAGGAGCACAGAGTGTCAGAGAGGAGCACGGAGGGTCAGAGAGGAGCACGGAGGGTCAGAGAGGAGAACGGAGGGACAGAGAGGAGCACGGATGGTCAGAAAGGAGCAAGGATGGTCAGAGAGGAGCACGGAGGGACAGAGAGGAGCACGGAGGGTCAGAGAGGAGCACGGAGTGTCAGAGAGGAGCACGGAGGGACAGAGAGGAGCAAGGATGGTCAGAGAGGAGCACGGAGGGTCAGAGAGGAGCAAAGAGGGTCAGAGAGGAGCATGGAGGGACAGAGAGGAGCACGGAGGCTCAGAGAGTAGCATGGAGGGACAGAGAGGAGCACGGAGGGTCAGAGAGGAGCTTGGAGGGTCTGAGAGGAGCAAGGAGGGTCAGAGAAGAGCTCGGAGGGTCAAAGAGGGGCTCGGAGGGTCAGAGAGGAGCAAGGATGGTCAGAGAGGAGCACGGAGCGTCAGAGAGGAGCACGGAGGGTCAGAGAGGAGCAAAGAGGGTCAGAGAGGAGCAAGGATGGTCAGAAAGGAGCAAGGAGGGCCAGAGAGGAGCACAGAGGGACAGAGAGGAGCTCGGATGGTCAGAGAGGAGCAAGGATGGTCAGAGAGGAGCACGGAGGGTCAGAGAGGAGCACGGAGGGTCAGAGAGCAGCAAAGAGGGTCAGAGAGGAGCAAGGTGGGTCAGAGAGGAGCAAAGAGGGTCAGAGAGGAGCACGGAGGGTCAAGGAGGAGCACGGAGGATCAGCGAGGAGCAAAGAGGGTCAGAGAGGAGCACGGAGGGTCAGAGAGGAGCACGGAGAGTCAGAGAGGAGCACAGAGGGACAGAAAGGAGCACGGAGGGACAGAGAGGAGTATGGAGGGTCAGAGCAAACGGAGAGCCAGAGAGGAGAGCGGAGAAGCAGAGAGGAGCACGGAGGGTCAGAGAGGAGCAAAGAGGGATCGAGAGGAGCATGGAGGGTCAAAGAGGAGCACGGAGGGTCAGAGGGGAGCACAGAGGGATCGAGAGGAGCACGGAGGGTCAGAGAGGAGCACGGAGGGACAAAGAGGGGCATGGTGGGACCGAGAGCAGCATGGAGGGTCAGAGAGGAGCTCGGAGGGTCAGAGAGGAGCTTGGAGGGTCAGAGAGGAGCACGGAAGGTCGAAGAGGAGCACAGAGGGTCAGAGAGGAGCAAGGAGGTTCAGAGAGGAGCACGGAGGGACAGAGAGGGGCATGGTGGGACAGTGAGAAGCATGGAAGAACTGAGAGGAGCACCGAGGGGCAGAGAGGAGCACGGACGGACAGAGAGAAGCATGGAGGGACTGAGAGGAGCACCGAGGAGCAGAGAGGATCACGGAGGCACCGAGAGAAGCTCGGAGGGTCAGAGAGGAGCAGGGAGGGACAGATAGGAGCACAGAGGGACCGAGAGGAGCATGGAGGGTCAGAGAGGAGCTCGGAGGGTCAGAGAGGAGCTCGGAGGGTCAGAGATGAGCACGGAAGGTCGAAGAGGAGCACAGAGGGTCAGAGAGGAGCAAGGAGGGTCAGAGAGGAGCACGGAGGGTCAGAAAGGAGCACAGAGTGTCAGAGAGGAGAATGGAGTGTCAGAGAGAACGGAGGGACAGAGAGGAGCACGGAGGGTCAGAGAGGTGTATGGAGGGTCAGTGAGGAGTATGGAGTCAGAGAGGAGCATGGAGGGACAGAGAGGAGCACAGAGGGACAGAAAGGAGCACGGAGGGACAGAGAGGAGTATGGAGGGTCAGAGAGAATGGAGGGTCAGAGAGGAGCATGGAGGGACAGAGAGGAGCACGGAGGGTCAGAGAGGAGCACAGAGGGTCAGAGTGGAGCACGGAGGGTCAGAGAGGAGCACAGAGGATCAGAGAGGAGCAAGGAGGGTCAAAGAAGAGCACGGAGGGTCAAGGAGGAGCACGGAGGGTCAAGGAGGAGCACGGAGGGTCTGAGAGGAGCACGGAGGGTCAGAGAGGAGCACGGAGGGTGAGAGAGGAGCACGGAGGGTCAGAGAGGAGCACGGAGGGACAGAAAGGAGCACGGAGGGTCAGAGAGGAGCACGGAGAGTCAGAGAGGAGCACGGAGGGTCAGAGAGCAGCACGGAGGGACAGAAAGGAGCAAGGAGGGTCAAAGAGTAGCATGGAGGGTCAGAGAGGAGCACAGAGGGACAGAGAGGAGCACGGAGGGTCAGAGAGGAGCACGGAGGATCAAAGAGGAGCACGGAGGGAAGAGAGGAGCACAGAGGGACCGAAAGGAGCACTGAGGGTCAGAGAGGAGCACGGAGGGTCAGAGAGGAGCACAGAGGGACAGAAAGGAGTAGGGAGCATCAGAGAGGAGCACGGAGGGTCAGAGAGGAGCACGGAGGGAGAGAGAGGAGCACGGAAGGTGAGAGAGGAGCACGGAGGGACAGAGAGGAGCACGGAGGGTCAGAGAGGAGCACGGAGGGTCAGAGAGGAGCACGGAGGGACAGAGAGGAGCACGGATGGTCAGAGAGGAGCAGGGATGGTCAGAGAGGAGCAAGTAGGGAGAGAGAGGAGCACGGAGGGTCAGAGAGGAGCACGGAGGGACCGAGAGTAGCATGGAGGCTCAGAGAGGAGCACGGAGGGACAGAGAGGAGCACGGATGGTCAGAGAGGAGCAAGGAGGGTCAGAGAAGATCTCAGAGACTCAGAGAGGGGCTCGGAGTGTCAGAGAGGAGCAAGGATGGTCAGAGAGGAGCACGGAGGATCAGAGAGGAGCAAAGAGGGTCAGAGAGGAGCAAAGATGGTCAGAGAGGAGCAAGGAGGGTCAGAGAGGAGCCCGGAGGGTCAGAGAGGAGCAAGGATGGTCAGAGAGGAGCATGGAGGGTCAGAGAGGAGCAGGGAGGGACAGAGAGGAGCACGGAGGGTCAGAGAGGAGCAGGGAGGGACAGAGAGGAGCAAAGAGGGTCAGAGAGGAGCACGGAGGGTCAAAGAGGAGCACGGAGGGTCAGAGAGGAGCAAAGAGGGTCAGAGAGGAGCACGGAGGGTCAGAGTGGAGCAAAGAGGGTCAGAGAGGAGCACAGAGGGCCTGAGAGGAGCAAGGAGGGTCAAAGAGGAGCACAAACGGACCGAGAGGAGCACGGAGGGTCAGAGACGGGCACGAAGGGACAGCAAGGTGCACAGAGGGAAAGAAAGGAGCACGGAGGGACAGAGAGGAGTATGGAGGGTCAGAGCGAACGGAGGGTCAGTGAGGAGCACGGAGAGACAGAGAGGAGCACGGAGGGTCAGAGAGGAGCACGGAGGGTCAGAGAGGAGCAAAGAGGGTCAGAGAGGAGCATGGAGGGTCAGAGAGGAGCACGGAGGGTCAAATAGGAGCACGGAAGGTCAGAGAGGAGCACAGAGGGATCGAGAGGAGCACGGAGGGTCAGAGAGGAGCACGGAGGGTGAAAGAGGAGCACGGAGGGTCAGAGAGGAGCAAGGATGGTCAAATAGGAGCACGGAGGGTCAGAGAGGAGCATAGAGGGCCACAGAGGAGCAAGGAGGGTCAAAGAGGAGCCCAAAGGGACCGAGAGGAGCACGGAGGGACGGAGAGGAGTATGGAGGGTCAGAGAGGAGCACAGAGGGACAGAGAGCAGCACAGAGGGACAGAAAGGAGCACGGAGGTACAGAGAGGAGTATGGAGGGTCAGGGAGAACAGAGGGTCAGAGAGGAACACGGAGGAACAGAGAGGAGCACGGAGGGTCAGAGAGGAGCACAGAGGGACCGAGAGGAGCATGGAGGGTCAGAGAGGAGCACGGAGGGTCAAAGAAGAGCACGGAGGGTCAGGGAGTAGCACAGAGGGTCAGGGAGGATCAAGGAGGGCCAAAGAGAAGCACAGAGGGTCAGAGAGGAGCAAGGAGGGTCAAAGATGAGCACAAACGGTTCAGGAGGAGCACAGCGGGTCAGAGAGGAGCACGGAGGGTCAGAGTGGAGCACGGAGAGTCAGAGAGAAGCACGGAGGGCAGAGATGAGCACGGAGGCACCAAGAGGAGCTCGGAGGGACTGAGAGGAGCACGGTGGGACCGAGAGAAGCATGGAGGGACTGAGAGAAGCACCGAGGGGCAGAGAGGAGCACGGAGGCACCGAGAGAAGCTCGGAGGGTCAGAGAGGAGCAGGGAGCGACAGAGAGGAGCACCGAGGGGCAGAGAGGAGCACGGAGGGTCAGAGAGGAGCACCGTGGGGGGGGGGGGGGGGGCAGAGAAGGGCACGGAGGGTCAGAGAGGAGCACCGAGGGACAGAGAGGAGCACCGAGGGGCAGAGAGGAGCACGGAGGGTCAGAGAGGAGCTCGGAGAGACAAAGAGGAGCACGGAGGGTCAGAGAGGAGCACGGAGGGACAGAGAGGAGCACCGAGGGGCAGAGAGGAGCACGGTGGGTCAGAGAGGTGCCCGGCGGGGGCAGAGAGGGGCACGGAGGGTCAGAGAGGAGCATGGAGGGACAGAGAGGAGCACGGAGGGTCAGAGAGGAGCACGGAGGGACTGAGAGGAGCACCGAGGGGCAGAGAGGAGCACGGAGGGTCAGAGAGGAGCACTGAGAGACAGAGAGGAGCACCGAGGGGCAGAGAGGAGCACGGAGGGTCAGAGAGGAGCACCGAGGGACAGAGAGGAGCACCGAGGGGCAGAGAGGAGCACGGAGGGTCAGAGAGGAGCTCGGAGGGACAAAGAGGAGCATGGAGGGTCAGAGAGGAGCACGGAGGGACAGAGTAGAGCACCGAGGGGCAGAGAGGAGCACGGTGGGTCAGAGAGGTGCCCGGCGGGGGCAGAGAATGGCACGGAGGGTCAGAGAGGAGCATGGAGGGACAGAGAGGAGCACGGAGGGTCAGAGAGGAGCACGGAGGGACTGAGAGGAGCACCGAGGGGCAGAGAGGAGCACGGAGGGTCAGAGAGGAGCACCGAGACAGAGAGGAGCACCGAGGGGCAGAGAGGAGCATGGAGGGTCAGAGAGGAGCACGGGGGGGCAGAGAGAGGCACGGAGGGTCAGAGAGGAGCACTGAGGGACAGAGAGCAGCATGGAGGGACAGAGAGGAGCACCGAGGGGCAGAGAGGAGCACGGATTGTCAGAGAAGAGTACGGAGGGACAGAGAGGAGCACGGAGGGTCAGAGAGGAGCACGGAGGGACTGAGAGGAGCACCGAGGGGCAGAGAGGAGCACGGAGGGTCAGAGAGGAGCACTGAGAGACAGAGAGGAGCACCGAGGGGCAGAGAGGAGCACGGAGGGTCAGAGAGGAGCACCGAGGGACAGAGAGGAGCACCGAGGGGCAGAGAGGAGCACGGAGGGTCAGAGAGGAGAACGGAGGGACAGAGAGGAGCACGGATGGTCAGAGAGGAGCAAGGATGGTCAGAGAGGAGCACGGAGGGACAGAGAGGAGCACGGAGGGTCAGAGAGGTGCCCGGCGGGGGCAGAGAGGTGCACGGAGGGTCAGAGAGGAGCACGGAGTGTCAGAGAGGAGCACGGAGGGACAGAGAGGAGCAAGGATGGTCAGAGAGGAGCACGGAGGGTCAGAGAGGAGCACGGAGGCTCAGAGAGTAGCATGGAGGGACAGAGAGGAGCACGGAGGGTCAGAGAGGAGCTTGGAGGGTCTGAGAGGAGCAAGGAGGGTCAGAGAAGAGCTCGGAGGGTCAAAGAGGGGCTCGGAGTGTCAGAGAGGAGCAAGGATGGTCAGAGAGGAGCACGGAGCGTCAGAGAGGAGCACGGAGGGTCAGAGAGGAGCAAAGAGGGTCAGAGAGGAGCAAGGATGGTCAGAAAGGAGCAAGGAGGGCCAGAGAGGAGCACAGAGGGACAGAGAGGAGCTCGGATGGTCAGAGAGGAGCAAGGATGGTCAGAGAGGAGCACGGAGGGTCAGAGAGGAGCACGGAGGGTCAGAGAGCAGCAAAGAGGGTCAGAGAGGAGCAAGGTGGGTCAGAGAGGAGCAAAGAGGGTCAGAGAGGAGCACGGAGGGTCAAGGAGGAGCACGGAGGATCAGCGAGGAGCAAAGAGGGTCAGAGAGGAGCACGGAGGGTCAGAGAGGAGCACGGAGAGTCAGAGAGGAGCACAGAGGGACAGAAAGGAGCACGGAGGGACAGAGAGGAGTATGGAGGGTCAGAGCAAACGGAGAGCCAGAGAGGAGAGCGGAGAAGCAGAGAGGAGCACGGAGGCACCGAGAGAAGCTCGGAGGGTCAGAGAGGAGCAGGGAGCGACAGAGAGGAGCACCGAGGGGCAGCAGAGAGGAGCACGGAGGGTCAGAGAGGAGCACCGTGGGGGGGGGGGGCAGAGAAGGGCACGGAGGGTCAGAGAGGAGCACCGAGGGACAGAGAGGAGCACCGAGGGGCAGAGAGGAGCACGGAGGGTCAGAGAGGAGCTCGGAGAGACAAAGAGGAGCACGGAGGGTCAGAGAGGAGCACGGAGGGACAGAGAGGAGCACCGAGGGGCAGAGAGGAGCACGGTGGGTCAGAGAGGTGCCCGGCGGGGGCAGAGAGGGGCACGGAGGGTCAGAGAGGAGCATGGAGGGACAGAGAGGAGCACGGAGGGTCAGAGAGGAGCACGGAGGGACTGAGAGGAGCACCGAGGGGCAGAGAGGAGCACGGAGGGTCAGAGAGGAGCACTGAGAGACAGAGAGGAGCACCGAGGGGCAGAGAGGAGCACGGAGGGTCAGAGAGGAGCACCGAGGGACAGAGAGGAGCACCGAGGGGCAGAGAGGAGCACGGAGGGTCAGAGAGGAGCTCGGAGGGACAAAGAGGAGCATGGAGGGTCAGAGAGGAGCACGGAGGGACAGAGTAGAGCACCGAGGGGCAGAGAGGAGCACGGTGGGTCAGAGAGGTGCCCGGCGGGGGCAGAGAATGGCACGGAGGGTCAGAGAGGAGCATGGAGGGACAGAGAGGAGCACGGAGGGTCAGAGAGGAGCACGGAGGGACTGAGAGGAGCACCGAGGGGCAGAGAGGAGCACGGAGGGTCAGAGAGGAGCACCGAGACAGAGAGGAGCACCGAGGGGCAGAGAGGAGCATGGAGGGTCAGAGAGGAGCACGGGGGGGCAGAGAGAGGCACGGAGGGTCAGAGAGGAGCACTGAGGGACAGAGAGCAGCATGGAGGGACAGAGAGGAGCACCGAGGGGCAGAGAGGAGCACGGATTGTCAGAGAAGAGTACGGAGGGACAGAGAGGAGCACGGAGGGTCAGAGAGGAGCACGGAGGGACTGAGAGGAGCACCGAGGGGCAGAGAGGAGCACGGAGGGTCAGAGAGGAGCACTGAGAGACAGAGAGGAGCACCGAGGGGCAGAGAGGAGCACGGAGAGTCAGAGAGGAGCACAGAGGGACAGAATGGAGCACGGAGGGACAGAGAGGAGTATGGAGGGTCAGAGCAAACGGAGAGCCAGAGAGGAGAGCGGAGAAGCAGAGAGGAGCACGGAGGCACCGAGAGAAGCTCGGAGGGTCAGAGAGGAGCAGGGAGCGACAGAGAGGAGCACCGAGGGGCAGAGAGGAGCACGGAGGGTCAGAGAGGAGCACCGTGGGGGGGGGGGGGCAGAGAAGGGCACGGAGGGTCAGAGAGGAGCACCGAGGGACAGAGAGGAGCACCGAGGGGCAGAGAGGAGCACGGAGGGTCAGAGAGGAGCTCGGAGAGACAAAGAGGAGCACGGAGGGTCAGAGAGGAGCACGGAGGGACAGAGAGGAGCACCGAGGGGCAGAGAGGAGCACGGTGGGTCAGAGAGGTGCCCGGCGGGGGCAGAGAGGGGCACGGAGGGTCAGAGAGGAGCATGGAGGGACAGAGAGGAGCACGGAGGGTCAGAGAGGAGCACGGAGGGACTGAGAGGAGCACCGAGGGGCAGAGAGGAGCACGGAGGGTCAGAGAGGAGCACTGAGAGACAGAGAGGAGCACCGAGGGGCAGAGAGGAGCACGGAGGGTCAGAGAGGAGCACCGAGGGACAGAGAGGAGCACGGAGGGTCAGAGAGGAGCACGGAGGGTCAGAGAGGAGCTCGGAGGGACAAAGAGGAGCATGGAGGGTCAGAGAGGAGCACGGAGGGACAGAGTAGAGCACCGAGGGGCAGAGAGGAGCACGGTGGGTCAGAGAGGTGCCCGGCGGGGGCAGAGAATGGCACGGAGGGTCAGAGAGGAGCATGGAGGGACAGAGAGGAGCACGGAGGGTCAGAGAGGAGCACGGAGGGACTGAGAGGAGCACCGAGGGGCAGAGAGGAGCACGGAGGGTCAGAGAGGAGCACCGAGACAGAGAGGAGCACCGAGGGGCAGAGAGGAGCATGGAGGGTCAGAGAGGAGCACGGGGGGGCAGAGAGAGGCACGGAGGGTCAGAGAGGAGCACTGAGGGACAGAGAGCAGCATGGAGGGACAGAGAGGAGCACCGAGGGGCAGAGAGGAGCACGGATTGTCAGAGAAGAGTACGGAGGGACAGAGAGGAGCACGGAGGGTCAGAGAGGAGCACGGAGGGACTGAGAGGAGCACCGAGGGGCAGAGAGGAGCACGGAGGGTCAGAGAGGAGCACTGAGAGACAGAGAGGAGCACCGAGGGGCAGAGAGGAGCACGGAGGGTCAGAGAGGAGCACCGAGGGACAGAGAGGAGCACCGAGGGGCAGAGAGGAGCACGGAGGGTCAGAGAGGAGAACGGAGGGACAGAGAGGAGCACGGATGGTCAGAGAGGAGCAAGGATGGTCAGAGAGGAGCACGGAGGGACAGAGAGGAGCACGGAGGGTCAGAGAGGTGCCCGGCGGGGGCAGAGAGGTGCACGGAGGGTCAGAGAGGAGCACGGAGTGTCAGAGAGGAGCACGGAGGGACAGAGAGGAGCAAGGATGGTCAGAGAGGAGCACGGAGGGTCAGAGAGGAGCACGGAGGCTCAGAGAGTAGCATGGAGGGACAGAGAGGAGCACGGAGGGTCAGAGAGGAGCTTGGAGGGTCTGAGAGGAGCAAGGAGGGTCAGAGAAGAGCTCGGAGGGTCAAAGAGGGGCTCGGAGTGTCAGAGAGGAGCAAGGATGGTCAGAGAGGAGCACGGAGCGTCAGAGAGGAGCACGGAGGGTCAGAGAGGAGCAAAGAGGGTCAGAGAGGAGCAAGGATGGTCAGAAAGGAGCAAGGAGGGCCAGAGAGGAGCACAGAGGGACAGAGAGGAGCTCGGATGGTCAGAGAGGAGCAAGGATGGTCAGAGAGGAGCACGGAGGGTCAGAGAGGAGCACGGAGGGTCAGAGAGCAGCAAAGAGGGTCAGAGAGGAGCAAGGTGGGTCAGAGAGGAGCAAAGAGGGTCAGAGAGGAGCACGGAGGGTCAAGGAGGAGCACGGAGGATCAGCGAGGAGCAAAGAGGGTCAGAGAGGAGCACGGAGGGTCAGAGAGGAGCACGGAGAGTCAGAGAGGAGCACAGAGGGACAGAAAGGAGCACGGAGGGACAGAGAGGAGTATGGAGGGTCAGAGCAAACGGAGAGCCAGAGAGGAGAGCGGAGAAGCAGAGAGGAGCACGGAGGCACCGAGAGAAGCTCGGAGGGTCAGAGAGGAGCAGGGAGCGACAGAGAGGAGCACCGAGGGGCAGAGAGGAGCACGGAGGGTCAGAGAGGAGCACCGTGGGGGGGGGGGGGGGCAGAGAAGGGCACGGAGGGTCAGAGAGGAGCACCGAGGGACAGAGAGGAGCACCGAGGGGCAGAGAGGAGCACGGAGGGTCAGAGAGGAGCTCGGAGAGACAAAGAGGAGCACGGAGGGTCAGAGAGGAGCACGGAGGGACAGAGAGGAGCACCGAGGGGCAGAGAGGAGCACGGTGGGTCAGAGAGGTGCCCGGCGGGGGCAGAGAGGGGCACGGAGGGTCAGAGAGGAGCATGGAGGGACAGAGAGGAGCACGGAGGGTCAGAGAGGAGCACGGAGGGACTGAGAGGAGCACCGAGGGGCAGAGAGGAGCACGGAGGGTCAGAGAGGAGCACTGAGAGACAGAGAGGAGCACCGAGGGGCAGAGAGGAGCACGGAGGGTCAGAGAGGAGCACCGAGGGACAGAGAGGAGCACCGAGGGGCAGAGAGGAGCACGGAGGGTCAGAGAGGAGCTCGGAGGGACAAAGAGGAGCATGGAGGGTCAGAGAGGAGCACGGAGGGACAGAGTAGAGCACCGAGGGGCAGAGAGGAGCACGGTGGGTCAGAGAGGTGCCCGGCGGGGGCAGAGAATGGCACGGAGGGTCAGAGAGGAGCATGGAGGGACAGAGAGGAGCACGGAGGGTCAGAGAGGAGCACGGAGGGACTGAGAGGAGCACCGAGGGGCAGAGAGGAGCACGGAGGGTCAGAGAGGAGCACCGAGACAGAGAGGAGCACCGAGGGGCAGAGAGGAGCATGGAGGGTCAGAGAGGAGCACGGGGGGGGCAGAGAGAGGCACGGAGGGTCAGAGAGGAGCACTGAGGGACAGAGAGCAGCATGGAGGGACAGAGAGGAGCACCGAGGGGCAGAGAGGAGCACGGATTGTCAGAGAAGAGTACGGAGGGACAGAGAGGAGCACGGAGGGTCAGAGAGGAGCACGGAGGGACTGAGAGGAGCACCGAGGGGCAGAGAGGAGCACGGAGGGTCAGAGAGGAGCACTGAGAGACAGAGAGGAGCACCGAGGGGCAGAGAGGAGCACGGAGGGTCAGAGAGGAGCACCGAGGGACAGAGAGGAGCACCGAGGGGCAGAGAGGAGCACGGAGGGTCAGAGAGGAGAACGGAGGGACAGAGAGGAGCACGGATGGTCAGAGAGGAGCAAGGATGGTCAGAGAGGAGCACGGAGGGACAGAGAGGAGCACGGAGGGTCAGAGAGGTGCCCGGCGGGGGCAGAGAGGTGCACGGAGGGTCAGAGAGGAGCACCGTGGGGGGGGGGGGGCAGAGAAGGGCACGGAGGGTCAGAGAGGAGCACCGAGGGACAGAGAGGAGCACCGAGGGGCAGAGAGGAGCACGGAGGGTCAGAGAGGAGCTCGGAGAGACAAAGAGGAGCACGGAGGGTCAGAGAGGAGCACGGAGGGACAGAGAGGAGCACCGAGGGGCAGAGAGGAGCACGGTGGGTCAGAGAGGTGCCCGGCGGGGGCAGAGAGGGGCACGGAGGGTCAGAGAGGAGCATGGAGGGACAGAGAGGAGCACGGAGGGTCAGAGAGGAGCACGGAGGGACTGAGAGGAGCACCGAGGGGCAGAGAGGAGCACGGAGGGTCAGAGAGGAGCACTGAGAGACAGAGAGGAGCACCGAGGGGCAGAGAGGAGCACGGAGGGTCAGAGAGGAGCACCGAGGGACAGAGAGGAGCACCGAGGGGCAGAGAGGAGCACGGAGGGTCAGAGAGGAGCTCGGAGGGACAAAGAGGAGCATGGAGGGTCAGAGAGGAGCACGGAGGGACAGAGTAGAGCACCGAGGGGCAGAGAGGAGCACGGTGGGTCAGAGAGGTGCCCGGCGGGGGCAGAGAATGGCACGGAGGGTCAGAGAGGAGCATGGAGGGACAGAGAGGAGCACGGAGGGTCAGAGAGGAGCACGGAGGGACTGAGAGGAGCACCGAGGGGCAGAGAGGAGCACGGAGGGTCAGAGAGGAGCACCGAGACAGAGAGGAGCACCGAGGGGCAGAGAGGAGCATGGAGGGTCAGAGAGGAGCACGGGGGGGCAGAGAGAGGCACGGAGGGTCAGAGAGGAGCACTGAGGGACAGAGAGCAGCATGGAGGGACAGAGAGGAGCACCGAGGGGCAGAGAGGAGCACGGATTGTCAGAGAAGAGTACGGAGGGACAGAGAGGAGCACGGAGGGTCAGAGAGGAGCACGGAGGGACTGAGAGGAGCACCGAGGGGCAGAGAGGAGCACGGAGGGTCAGAGAGGAGCACTGAGAGACAGAGAGGAGCACCGAGGGGCAGAGAGGAGCACGGAGGGTCAGAGAGGAGCACCGAGGGACAGAGAGGAGCACCGAGGGGCAGAGAGGAGCACGGAGGGTCAGAGAGGAGAACGGAGGGACAGAGAGGAGCACGGATGGTCAGAGAGGAGCAAGGATGGTCAGAGAGGAGCACGGAGGGACAGAGAGGAGCACGGAGGGTCAGAGAGGTGCCCGGCGGGGGCAGAGAGGTGCACGGAGGGTCAGAGAGGAGCACGGAGTGTCAGAGAGGAGCACGGAGGGACAGAGAGGAGCAAGGATGGTCAGAGAGGAGCACGGAGGGTCAGAGAGGAGCACGGAGGCTCAGAGAGTAGCATGGAGGGACAGAGAGGAGCACGGAGGGTCAGAGAGGAGCTTGGAGGGTCTGAGAGGAGCAAGGAGGGTCAGAGAAGAGCTCGGAGGGTCAAAGAGGGGCTCGGAGTGTCAGAGAGGAGCAAGGATGGTCAGAGAGGAGCACGGAGCGTCAGAGAGGAGCACGGAGGGTCAGAGAGGAGCAAAGAGGGTCAGAGAGGAGCAAGGATGGTCAGAAAGGAGCAAGGAGGGCCAGAGAGGAGCACAGAGGGACAGAGAGGAGCTCGGATGGTCAGAGAGGAGCAAGGATGGTCAGAGAGGAGCACGGAGGGTCAGAGAGGAGCACGGAGGGTCAGAGAGCAGCAAAGAGGGTCAGAGAGGAGCAAGGTGGGTCAGAGAGGAGCAAAGAGGGTCAGAGAGGAGCACGGAGGGTCAAGGAGGAGCACGGAGGATCAGCGAGGAGCAAAGAGGGTCAGAGAGGAGCACGGAGGGTCAGAGAGGAGCACGGAGAGTCAGAGAGGAGCACAGAGGGACAGAAAGGAGCACGGAGGGACAGAGAGGAGTATGGAGGGTCAGAGCAAACGGAGAGCCAGAGAGGAGAGCGGAGAAGCAGAGAGGAGCACGGAGGCACCGAGAGAAGCTCGGAGGGTCAGAGAGGAGCAGGGAGCGACAGAGAGGAGCACCGAGGGGCAGAGAGGAGCACGGAGGGTCAGAGAGGAGCACCGTGGGGGGGGGGGCAGAGAAGGGCACGGAGGGTCAGAGAGGAGCACCGAGGGACAGAGAGGAGCACCGAGGGGCAGAGAGGAGCACGGAGGGTCAGAGAGGAGCTCGGAGAGACAAAGAGGAGCACGGAGGGTCAGAGAGGAGCACGGAGGGACAGAGAGGAGCACCGAGGGGCAGAGAGGAGCACGGTGGGTCAGAGAGGTGCCCGGCGGGGGCAGAGAGGGGCACGGAGGGTCAGAGAGGAGCATGGAGGGACAGAGAGGAGCACGGAGGGTCAGAGAGGAGCACGGAGGGACTGAGAGGAGCACCGAGGGGCAGAGAGGAGCACGGAGGGTCAGAGAGGAGCACTGAGAGACAGAGAGGAGCACCGAGGGGCAGAGAGGAGCACGGAGGGTCAGAGAGGAGCACCGAGGGACAGAGAGGAGCACCGAGGGGCAGAGAGGAGCACGGAGGGTCAGAGAGGAGCTCGGAGGGACAAAGAGGAGCATGGAGGGTCAGAGAGGAGCACGGAGGGACAGAGTAGAGCACCGAGGGGCAGAGAGGAGCACGGTGGGTCAGAGAGGTGCCCGGCGGGGGCAGAGAATGGCACGGAGGGTCAGAGAGGAGCATGGAGGGACAGAGAGGAGCACGGAGGGTCAGAGAGGAGCACGGAGGGACTGAGAGGAGCACCGAGGGGCAGAGAGGAGCACGGAGGGTCAGAGAGGAGCACCGAGACAGAGAGGAGCACCGAGGGGCAGAGAGGAGCATGGAGGGTCAGAGAGGAGCACGGGGGGGCAGAGAGAGGCACGGAGGGTCAGAGAGGAGCACTGAGGGACAGAGAGCAGCATGGAGGGACAGAGAGGAGCACCGAGGGGCAGAGAGGAGCACGGATTGTCAGAGAAGAGTACGGAGGGACAGAGAGGAGCACGGAGGGTCAGAGAGGAGCACGGAGGGACTGAGAGGAGCACCGAGGGGCAGAGAGGAGCACGGAGGGTCAGAGAGGAGCACTGAGAGACAGAGAGGAGCACCGAGGGGCAGAGAGGAGCACGGAGGGTCAGAGAGGAGCACCGAGGGACAGAGAGGAGCACCGAGGGGCAGAGAGGAGCACGGAGGGTCAGAGAGGAGAACGGAGGGACAGAGAGGAGCACGGATGGTCAGAGAGGAGCAAGGATGGTCAGAGAGGAGCACGGAGGGACAGAGAGGAGCACGGAGGGTCAGAGAGGTGCCCGGCGGGGGCAGAGAGGTGCACGGAGGGTCAGAGAGGAGCACGGAGTGTCAGAGAGGAGCACGGAGGGACAGAGAGGAGCAAGGATGGTCAGAGAGGAGCACGGAGGGTCAGAGAGGAGCACGGAGGCTCAGAGAGTAGCATGGAGGGACAGAGAGGAGCACGGAGGGTCAGAGAGGAGCTTGGAGGGTCTGAGAGGAGCAAGGAGGGTCAGAGAAGAGCTCGGAGGGTCAAAGAGGGGCTCGGAGTGTCAGAGAGGAGCAAGGATGGTCAGAGAGGAGCACGGAGCGTCAGAGAGGAGCACGGAGGGTCAGAGAGGAGCAAAGAGGGTCAGAGAGGAGCAAGGATGGTCAGAAAGGAGCAAGGAGGGCCAGAGAGGAGCACAGAGGGACAGAGAGGAGCTCGGATGGTCAGAGAGGAGCAAGGATGGTCAGAGAGGAGCACGGAGGGTCAGAGAGGAGCACGGAGGGTCAGAGAGCAGCAAAGAGGGTCAGAGAGGAGCAAGGTGGGTCAGAGAGGAGCAAAGAGGGTCAGAGAGGAGCACGGAGGGTCAAGGAGGAGCACGGAGGATCAGCGAGGAGCAAAGAGGGTCAGAGAGGAGCACGGAGGGTCAGAGAGGAGCACGGAGAGTCAGAGAGGAGCACAGAGGGACAGAAAGGAGCACGGAGGGACAGAGAGGAGTATGGAGGGTCAGAGCAAACGGAGAGCCAGAGAGGAGAGCGGAGAAGCAGAGAGGAGCACGGAGGGTCAGAGAGGAGCAAAGAGGGATCGAGAGGAGCATGGAGGGTCAAAGAGGAGCACGGAGGGTCAGAGAGGAGCACAGAGGGATCGAGAGGAGCACGGAGGGTCAGAGAGGAGCACGGAGGGACAAAGAGGGGCATGGTGGGACCGAGAGCAGCATGGAGGGTCAGAGAGGAGCTCGGAGGGTCAGAGAGGAGCATGGAGGGTCAGAGAGGAGCACGGAAGGTCGAAGAGGAGCACAGAGGGTCAGAGAGGAGCAAGGAGGTTCAGAGAGGAGCACGGAGGGACAGAGAGGGGCATGGTGGGACAGAGAGAAGCATGGAAGAACTGAGAGGAGCACCGAGGGGCAGAGAGGAGCACGGACGGACAGAGAGAAGCATGGAGGGACTGAGAGGAGCACCGAGGGGCAGAGAGGATCACGGAGGCACCGAGAGAAGCTCGGAGGGTCAGAGAGGAGCAGGGAGGGACAGATAGGAGCACAGAGGGACCGAGAGGAGCATGGAGGGTCAGAGAGGAGCTCGGAGGGTCAGAGAGGAGCTCGGAGGGTCAGAGATGAGCACGGAAGGTCGAAGAGGAGCACAGAGGGTCAGAGAGGAGCAAGGAGGGTCAGAGAGGAGCACGGAGGGTCAGAAAGGAGCACAGAGTGTCAGAGAGGAGAATGGAGTGTCAGAGAGAACGGAGGGACAGAGAGGAGCACGGAGGGTCAGAGAGGTGTATGGAGGGTCAGTGAGGAGTATGGAGTCAGAGAGGAGCATGGAGGGACAGAGAGGAGCACAGAGGGACAGAAAGGAGCACGGAGGGACAGAGAGGAGTATGGAGGGTCAGAGAGAATGGAGGGTCAGAGAGGAGCACGGAGGGACAGAGAGGAGCACGGAGGGTCAGAGAGGAGCACAGAGGGTCAGAGTGGAGCACGGAGGGTCAGAGAGGAGCACAGAGGATCAGAGAGGAGCAAGGAGGGTCAAAGAAGAGCACGGAGGGTCAAGGAGGAGCACGGAGGGTCAAGGAGGAGCACGGAGGGTCTGAGAGGAGCACGGAGGGTCAGAGAGGAGCACGGAGGGTGAGAGAGGAGCACGGAGGGTCAGAGAGGAGCACGGAGGGACAGAAAGGAGCACGGAGGGTCAGAGAGGAGCACGGAGAGTCAGAGAGGAGCACGGAGGGTCAGAGAGCAGCACGGAGGGACAGAAAGGAGCAAGGAGGGTCAAAGAGTAGCATGGAGGGTCAGAGAGGAGCACAGAGGGACAGAGAGGAGCACGGAGGGTCAGAGAGGAGCACGGAGGATCAAAGAGGAGCACGGAGAGAAGAGAGGAGCACAGAGGGACCGAAAGGAGCACTGAGGGTCAGAGAGGAGCACGGAGGGTCAGAGAGGAGCACAGAGGGACAGAAAGGAGTAGGGAGCATCAGAGAGGAGCACGGAGGGTCAGAGAGGAGCACGGAGGGAGAGAGAGGAGCACGGAAGGTCAGAGAGGAGCACGGAGGGACAGAGAGGAGCACGGAGGGTCAGAGAGGAGCACGGAGGGTCAGAGAGGAGCACGGAGGGACAGAGAGGAGCACGGATGGTCAGAGAGGAGCAGGGATGGTCAGAGAGGAGCAAGTAGGGAGAGAGAGGAGCACGGAGGGTCAGAGAGGAGCACGGAGGGACCGAGAGTAGCATGGAGGCTCAGAGAGGAGCACGGAGGGACAGAGAGGAGCACGGATGGTCAGAGAGGAGCAAGGAGGGTCAGAGAAGATCTCAGAGACTCAGAGAGGGGCTCGGAGTGTCAGAGAGGAGCAAGGATGGTCAGAGAGGAGCACGGAGGATCAGAGAGGAGCAAAGTGGGTCAGAGAGGAGCAAAGATGGTCAGAGAGGAGCAAGGAGAGTCAGAGAGGAGCTTGGAGGGTCAGAGAGGAGCAAAGAGGGTCAGAGAGGAGCAAGGAGGGTCAGAGAGGAGCCCGGAGGGTCAGAGTGGAGCAAGGATGGTCAGAGAGGAGCATGGAGGGTCAGAGAGGAGCAGGGAGGGACAGAGAGGAGCACGGAGGGTCAGAGAGGAGCAGGGAGGGACAGAGAGGAGCAAAGAGGGTCAGAGAGGAGCACGGAGGGTCAAAGAGGAGCACGGAGGGTCAGAGAGGAGCAAAGAGGGTCAGAGAGGAGCACGGAGGGTCAGAGTGGAGCAAAGAGGGTCAGAGAGGAGCACAGAGGGCCTGAGAGGAGCAAGGAGGGTCAAAGAGGAGCACAAACGGACCGAGAGGAGCACGGAGGGTCAGAGACGGGCACGAAGGGACAGCAAGGTGCACAGAGGGAAAGAAAGGAGCACGGAGGGACAGAGAGGAGTATGGAGGGTCAGAGCGAACGGAGGGTCAGTGAGGAGCACGGAGAGACAGAGAGGAGCACGGAGGGTCAGAGAGGAGCACGGAGGGTCAGAGAGGAGCAAAGAGGGTCAGAGAGGAGCATGGAGGGTCAGAGAGGAGCACGGAGGGTCAAATAGGAGCACGGAAGGTCAGAGAGGAGCACAGAGGGATCGAGAGGAGCACGGAGGGTCAGAGAGGAGCACGGAGGGTGAAAGAGGAGCACGGAGGGTCAGAGAGGAGCAAGGATGGTCAAATAGGAGCACGGAGGGTCAGAGAGGAGCATAGAGGGCCACAGAGGAGCAAGGAGGGTCAAAGAGGAGCCCAAAGGGACCGAGAGGAGCACGGAGGGACGGAGAGGAGTATGGAGGGTCAGAGAGGAGCACAGAGGGACAGAGAGCAGCACAGAGGGACAGAAAGGAGCACGGAGGGACAGAGAGGAGCACGGAGGGTCAGAGAGGAGCACAGAGGGACCGAGAGGAGCATGGAGGGTCAGAGAGGAGCACGGAGGGTCAAAGAAGAGCACGGAGGGTCAGGGAGGATCAAGGAGGGCCAAAGAGAAGCACAGAGGGTCAGAGAGGAGCAAGGAGGGTCAAAGATGAGCACAAACGGTTCAGGAGGAGCACAGCGGGTCAGAGAGGAGCACGGAGGGTCAGAGAGGAGCACGGAGGGACAGAGAGGAGCACGGAGGGTCAGAGTGGAGCACGGAGAGTCAGAGAGAAGCACGGAGGGCAGAGATGAGCACGGAGGCACCAAGAGGAGCTCGGAGGGACTGAGAGGAGCACGGTGGGACCGAGAGAAGCATGGAGGGACTGAGAGAAGCACCGAGGGGCAGAAAGGAGCACGGAGGCACCGAGAGAAGCTCGGAGGGTCAGAGAGGAGCAGGGAGGGACAGAGAGGAGCACGGAGGGTCAGAGAGGAGCACCGTGGGGGGGGGGGGGGCAGAGATGGGCACAGAGGGTCAGAGAGGAGCACGGAGGGTCAGAGAGGAGCTCGGAGGGACAAAGAGGAGCATGGAGGGTCAGAGAGGAGCACGGAGGGACAGAGAGGAGCACCGAGGGGCAGAGAGGAGCACGGTGGGTCAGAGAGGTGTCCGGCGGGGGCAGAGAGGGGCACGGAGGGTCAGAGAGGAGCATGGAGGGACAGAGAGGAGCACGGAGGGTCAGAGAGGAGCACGGAGGGTCAGAGAGGAGCACGGAGGGACTGAGAGGAGCACCGAGGGGCAGAGAGGAGCACGGAGGGTCAGAGAGGAGCACTGAGAGACAGAGAGGAGCACCGAGGGGCAGAGAGGAGCACGGAGGGTCAGAGAGGAGCACCGAGGGACAGAGAGGAGCACCGAGGGGCAGAGAGGAGCACGGAGGGTCAGAGAGGAGCTCGGAGGGACAAAGAGGAGCATGGAGGGTCAGAGAGGAGCACGGAGGGACAGAGAGGAGCACCGAGGGGCAGAGAGGAGCACGGTGGGTCAGAGAGGTGCCCGGCGGGGGCAGAGAGGGGCACGGAGGGTCAGAGAGGAGCATGGAGGGACAGAGAGGAGCACGGAGGGTCAGAGAGGAGCACGGAGGGACTGAGAGGAGCACCGAGGGGCGGAGAGGAGCACGGAGGGTCAGAGAGGAGCACCGAGACAGAGAGGAGCACCG
This sequence comes from Heterodontus francisci, assembly GCF_036365525.1. Lineage (NCBI taxonomy): Eukaryota > Metazoa > Chordata > Chondrichthyes > Heterodontiformes > Heterodontidae > Heterodontus > Heterodontus francisci. The sequence goes on along the minus strand of NC_090405.1, from coordinate 35,925,409 downwards.
AGGGGCAGAGAGGAGCATGGAGGGTCAGAGAGGAGCACGGGGGGGGGGCAGAGAGAGGCACGGAGGGTCAGAGAGGAGCACTGAGGGACAGAGAGCAGCATGGAGGGACAGAGAGGAGCACCGAGGGGCAGAGAGGAGCACGGATTGTCAGAGAAGAGTACGGAGGGACAGAGAGGAGCACGGAGGGTCAGAGAGGAGCACGGAGGGACTGAGAGGAGCACCGAGGGGCAGAGAGGAGCACGGAGGGTCAGAGAGGAGCACTGAGAGACAGAGAGGAGCACCGAGGGGCAGAGAGGAGCACGGAGGGTCAGAGAGGAGCACCGAGGGACAGAGAGGAGCACCGAGGGGCAGAGAGGAGCACGGAGGGTCAGAGAGGAGCTCGGAGGGACAAAGAGGAGCACGGAGGGTCAGAGAGGAGCACAGAGGGACAGAGAGGAGCACCGAGGGGCAGAGAGGAGCACGGTGGGTCAGAGAGGTGCCCGGCGGGGGCAGAGAGGGGCACGGAGGGTCAGAGAGGAGCATGGAGGGACAGAGAGGAGCACGGAGGGTCAGAGAGGAGCGCGGAGGGACTGAGAGGAGCACCGAGGGGCAGAGAGGAGCACGGAGGGTCAGAGAGGAGCACCGAGACAGAGAGGAGCACCGAGGGGCAGAGAGGAGCATGGAGGGTCAGAGAGGAGCACGGGGGGGCAGAGAGAGGCACGGAGGGTCAGAGAGGAGCACTGAGGGACAGAGAGCAGCATGGAGGGACAGAGAGGAGCACCGAGGGGCAGAGAGGAGCACGCATTGTCAGAGAAGAGTACGGAGGGACAGAGAGGAGCACGGAGGATCAGAGAGGAGCACGGAGGGACTGAGAGGAGCATGGTGGGACAGAGAGAAGCATGGAGGGACTGAGAGGAGCACCGAGGGGCAGAGAGGAGCACGGAGGCACCGAGAGAAGCTCGGAGGGTCAGAGAGGAGCAGGGAGGGACAGAGAGGAGCACGGAGGGTCAGAGAGGAGCACCGAGAGACAAAGAGGAGCACCGAGGGGCAGAGAGGAGCACGGAGGGTCAGAGAGGAGCACCGTGGGGGGGGGCGCAGAGAAGGGCACGGAGGGTCAGAGAGGAGCACCGAGGGACAGAGAGGAGCACCGAGGGGCAGAGAGGAGCACGGAGGGTCAGAGAGGAGCTCGGAGGGACAAAGAGGAGCACGGAGGGTCAGAGAGGAGCACGGAGGGACAGAGAGGAGCACCGAGGGGCAGAGAGGAGCACGGTGGGTCAGAGAGGTGCCCGGCGGGGGCAGAGAGGGGCACGGAGGGTCAGAGAGGAGCATGGAGGGACAGAGAGGAGCACGGAGGGTCAGAGAGGAGCACGGAGGGACTGAGAGGAGCACCGAGGGGCAGAGAGGAGCACGGAGGGTCAGAGAGGAGCACCGAGGGACAGAGAGGAGCACCGAGGGGCAGAGAGGAGCACGGAGGGTCAGAGAGGAGCTCGGAGGGTCAAAGAGGAGCACGGAGGGTCAGAGAGGAGCACGGAGGGACAGAGAGGAGCACCGAGGGGCAGAGAGGAGCACGGTGGGTCAGAGAGGTGCCCGGCGGGGGCAGAGAGGGGCACGGAGGGTCAGAGAGGAGCATGGAGGGACAGAGAGGAGCATGGAGGGTCAGAGAGGAGCACGGAGGGACTGAGAGGAGCACCGAGGGGCAGAGAGGAGCACGGAGGGTCAGAGAGGAGCACCGAGAGACAGAGAGGAGCACCGAGGGGCAGAGAGGAGCACGGAGGGTCAGAGAAGAGCACGGGGGGACAGAGAGAGGCACGGAGGGTCAGAGAGGAGCACTGAGGGACAGAGAGCAGCATAGAGGGACAGAGAGGAGCACCGAGGGGCAGAGAGGAGCACGGATTGTCAGAGAAGAGTACGGAGGGACAGAGAGGAGCACCGAGGGGCAGAGAGGAGCACGGAGGGTCAGAGAGGAGCTCGGAGGGACAAAGAGGAGCATGGAGGGTCAGAGAGGAGCACGGAGGGACAGAGAGGAGCACCGAGGGGCAGAGAGGAGCACGGTGGGTCAGAGAGGTGCCCGGCGGGGGCAGAGAGGGGCACGGAGGGTCAGAGAGGAGCATGGAGGGACAGAGAGGAGCACGGAGGGTCAGAGAGGAGCACGGAGGGACTGAGAGGAGCACCGAGGGGCAGAGAGGAGCACGGAGGGTCAGAGAGGAGCACCGAGACAGAGAGGAGCACCGAGGGGCAGAGAGGAGCATGGAGGGTCAGAGAGGAGCACGGGGGGGGGGGGCAGAGAGAGGCACGGAGGGTCAGAGAGGAGCACTGAGGGACAGAGAGCAGCATGGAGGGACAGAGAGGAGCACCGAGGGGCAGAGAGGAGCACGGATTGTCAGAGAAGAGTACGGAGGGACAGAGAGGAGCACGGAGGGTCAGAGAGGAGCACGGAGGGACTGAGAGGAGCACCGAGGGGCAGAGAGGAGCACGGAGGGTCAGAGAGGAGCACTGAGAGACAGAGAGGAGCACCGAGGGGCAGAGAGGAGCACGGAGGGTCAGAGAGGAGCACCGAGGGACAGAGAGGAGCACCGAGGGGCAGAGAGGAGCACGGAGGGTCAGAGAGGAGCTCGGAGGGACAAAGAGGAGCACGGAGGGTCAGAGAGGAGCACGGAGGGACAGAGAGGAGCACCGAGGGGCAGAGAGGAGCACGGTGGGTCAGAGAGGTGCCCGGCGGGGGCAGAGAGGGGCACGGAGGGTCAGAGAGGAGCATGGAGGGACAGAGAGGAGCACGGAGGGTCAGAGAGGAGCACGGAGGGACTGAGAGGAGCACCGAGGGGCAGAGAGGAGCACGGAGGGTCAGAGAGGAGCACCGAGACAGAGAGGAGCACCGAGGGGCAGAGAGGAGCATGGAGGGTCAGAGAGGAGCACGGGGGGGCAGAGAGAGGCACGGAGGGTCAGAAAGGAGCACTGAGGGACAGAGAGCAGCATGGAGGGACAGAGAGGAGCACCGAGGGGCAGAGAGGAGCACGCATTGTCAGAGAAGAGTACGGAGGGACAGAGAGGAGCACGGAGGATCAGAGAGGAGCACGGAGGGACTGAGAGGAGCATGGTGGGACAGAGAGAAGCATGGAGGGACTGAGAGGAGCACCGAGGGGCAGAGAGGAGCACGGAGGCACCGAGAGAAGCTCGGAGGGTCAGAGAGGAGCAGGGAGGGACAGAGAGGAGCACGGAGGGTCAGAGAGGAGCACCGAGAGACAAAGAGGAGCACCGAGGGGCAGAGAGGAGCACGGAGGGTCAGAGAGGAGCACCGTGGGGGGGGGCGCAGAGAAGGGCACGGAGGGTCAGAGAGGAGCACCGAGGGACAGAGAGGAGCACCGAGGGGCAGAGAGGAGCACGGAGGGTCAGAGAGGAGCTCGGAGGGACAAAGAGGAGCACGGAGGGTCAGAGAGGAGCACGGAGGGACAGAGAGGAGCACCGAGGGGCAGAGAGGAGCACGGTGGGTCAGAGAGGTGCCCGGCGGGGGCAGAGAGGGGCACGGAGGGTCAGAGAGGAGCATGGAGGGACAGAGAGGAGCACGGAGGGTCAGAGAGGAGCACGGAGGGACTGAGAGGAGCACCGAGGGGCAGAGAGGAGCACGGAGGGTCAGAGAGGAGCACCGAGGGACAGAGAGGAGCACCGAGGGGCAGAGAGGAGCACGGAGGGTCAGAGAGGAGCTCGGAGGGTCAAAGAGGAGCACGGAGGGTCAGAGAGGAGCACGGAGGGACAGAGAGGAGCACCGAGGGGCAGAGAGGAGCACGGTGGGTCAGAGAGGTGCCCGGCGGGGGCAGAGAGGGGCACGGAGGGTCAGAGAGGAGCATGGAGGGACAGAGAGGAGCATGGAGGGTCAGAGAGGAGCACGGAGGGACTGAGAGGAGCACCGAGGGGCAGAGAGGAGCACGGAGGGTCAGAGAGGAGCACCGAGAGACAGAGAGGAGCACCGAGGGGCAGAGAGGAGCACGGAGGGTCAGAGAAGAGCACGGGGGGACAGAGAGAGGCACGGAGGGTCAGAGAGGAGCACTGAGGGACAGAGAGCAGCATAGAGGGACAGAGAGGAGCACCGAGGGGCAGAGAGGAGCACGGATTGTCAGAGAAGAGTACGGAGGGACAGAGAGGAGCACGGAGGATCAGAGGGGAGCACGGAGGGTCAGAGAAGAGTACGGAGGGACAGAGTAGCCTTGCTGATCAGTAATAATCCTTGTCAAAGGAAACAAAGAAAAGAAAAACAAAGAAAGGCAAGATATAATAAAGGTGAATGAACACAAGAGAAGGAAAGAGAGCAAACATTTGCAGAAGAAGACACAAGGGAACAATAGAAGGTCAAGGTGAAATAGAGATTAAAGTGAAAGGAATAGGTTAGAAATATAATTAAACACTAAGGTGCAAGGAGTTCAAGATGGACAGCAGGAGGGAAGATTGTGAGCAAATCAAGTGGAACAGAAGTCTCTGATAATTCCGAACTGGAGAGGGAATAGGAACTGGTTGAAAAGGATGTGTTTCAAACCATGTGTCTTTGACACTTCCCACAGGACTCAGGCTATTAGTCAAACAAAACCTTGCGATTATTCTGCACATTCTTCCAGTTCACCTCATTGCCGAGTATGAAACTCCTCCCGATGAGGAGAGTGACCAGAAAAAAATGGGGTGAGATACAGAGTAAATCTCCCTCTACACTGTCCCCATCAAATACTCCCAAAAAAAACAGATCAGAGAATCAGACGGAAAGGAGTGTGCCTGACTGAAACTGCTTCCATACCCATCCACATCACAGCCACTCTGCTCATACACCAGCTTATATCCTGCCTTCCAGACATTATCTTTAGCTGACGGGCCATTCGGAAAAGAAAAGGATTTAAAAATGCATATCACAATGAAGGAAATGATATCGAAACACAGCGCCACATCACATGACAATACCATTTACAGCTCAGCTCAAGAAATATATTTGCTAAGTGCAAATAGCAAGGATTCAGATCTTTTCGGGAATGGATCAACAGATGAGAAATGAAATTCAATGTGGATGAGAATGAAATAATCAGTGACTGAGCAGAGAAACGACAGAGGGAATATGTATGTGAAACAGCCTTTAGATCAGCGAAGGGATTCAGAGGCTGCAGTGGATAAAACTCTAATAACCATTGAACCATTGCTTAGGATAGTGAGGGAAATTGAATAATCTAGCAGATTGCATTATCAGAGGGCTAGGCTTCAAATCGAAGGGTTTGTATTGATAGTCAGGCCCCATTTGGAGCAATGTGTTTAAACATACTTAATTAGCTGTAAAGCACTTTGGGTTATCCTGAGGCCATGAAAGGCGCTATATAAGTGCAAGTCTGATTAGAGGAAGAAGATTATTGAGCCGGACAGAGGATGTTAGGTATTAAATGATCAGGAGAGGTTAAAGAAGTTTTATTTGGAAACGAGAGTTTTAATAGATGCTTTCAGTAATATTAAGGAAGTTGCTAAAGATTGACCCGGGCCAGATGTTCACTTTGCTGAAGGGTTCAAATACCAGAGGGGTCAAGTGAAAAATTAAGAAATGTGAACAGGAGGGATTGATTGACCCAAAAGGGACTGGAATATGGACTAATTGCTGGGGAAGGTAAGGGAAGGAAAGCTGGCAGTATGAATGGGTTCCGGAGGCAATTTGTTGGACTGCTGGCATCAAGGAGCCCTAGCAAAACTGGAGTCAGTGGGAGTTGGGGAAACTCTCTGCTGGTTGGAGTCAGACCTAGCACAAAGGAAGATGGTTGTGGTTGTTGGAGGTCAATCATTCTCAGTCCCAGGACATCACTGCAGGAGTTCCTCAGGGTAGTGTCCTAGGCCCAACCATCTTCAGATTCTTCATCAATGACCTTCCCTCCATCATAAGGTCAGAAGTGTTCAGCACCATTTGTGACTCCTCAGATACTGACGCAGCCCGTGTCCACATGCAGCAAAACTTGGACAACATCCAGACTTGGGCTGATAAGTGGGAAGTAACATTCACGCCACTCGGAGGGATGTGACTAGTGGTGTTCCGCAGGAATCAGTGCTGGCACCTTTGCTGTTTGTAGTATATATAAATGACTTGGAGGAAAATGCAGCTGGTCTGATTAGTAAGTTTGCGGACGACACAAAGGTTGGTGGAGTTGTGGATAGTGATGAGGATTGTCAGAGGATACAGCAGGATATAGATCGGTTGGAGACTTGGGTGGAGAAATGGCAGATGGAGTTTAGTCCGGACAAATGTGAGGTAATGCATTTTGGAAGGTCTAATGCAGGTGGGAAGTATACAGTAAATGGCAGAACCCTTAGGAGTATTGACAGGTAGAGAGATCTGGGCGTACAGGTCCACAGGTCACTGAAAGTGGCAACGCAGGTGGATAAGGTAGACAAGAAGGCATACGGCATGCTTACCTTCATCGGTCGGGGCATAGAGTATAAAAATTGGCAAGTCATGCTGTAGCTGTACAGAACCTTAGTTAGGCCACACTTAGAATATTGCGTGCAATTCTGGTCGCCACACTACCAGAAGGACATGGAGGCTTTGGAGAGGGTACAGAAGAGTTTTACCAGGATGTTGCCTGGTCTGGAGGGCATTAGCTATGAGGAGAGGTTGGATAAACTCGGATTGTTTTCACTGGAACAATGGAGGTGGAGGGGCGACATGATAGAGGTTTACAAAGTTATGAGCGGCATGGACAGAGTGGATAGTCAGAAGCTTTTTCCCAGGGTGGAAGAGTCAGTTATCTGGGGACATAGGTTTAAGGTGAGAGGGGCAAAGTTTAGAGGGGATGTGCGAGGCAAGTTCTTTACACAGAGGGTGGTGAGTGCATGGAACTTGCTGCCGGGGGAGGTGGTGGAAGCAGGTACGATAGGGACATTTAAGAGGCATCTTGACAAATACATGAATAGGATGGGAATAGAGGGATACGGTCCCCGGAAGTGCAGAAGGTTTTAGTTTAGGCAGGCATCAAGATCGGCGCAGGCTTGGAGGGCCGAATGGCCTGTTCCTGTGCTGTACTGTTCTTTGTTCTTTGTTCTTTGTTCACACAAGTGCCAGGCAATGACCATCTCAAACAAGAGGGGATCTAACCATCTCCCCTTTAGTTCAATGGCATTAGAATTGTTGAATCCCCTATCAACATCCTGGGGGTCACCATTGACCAGAAACTGAACTGGACCAGCCACATAAATACTGTGGCTACAAGAGCCGGTCAGAGGTTGGGTATTCTGTGGCGAGTAACTCACCTCCTGTCTCCCCAAAGCCTGTCCATCATCTACACGTCACATGTCAGGAGTGTGATGGAATACTCTCCACTTGCCTGGATGGGTGCAGCTCCAACAACACTCAAGAAGCTCAACATCATCCAGGACAAAGCAGCCCACTTGATTGGCACCCCATCCACCACCTTCAACATTCACTTCCTCTACTACTGACGTACAGTGGCAGCAGTGTGCACCATCTATAAGATGCACTGCAGCAACTCACCAAGGCTCCTTTAGACAGCATCTTCCAAACCTGCGACCTTTACCACCTCGAAGGAAAAGGGCAGCAAATGCATGGGAACACCACCACCTGCAAGTTCCCCTCCAAGTCACACACCATCCTGACTTGGAACTATATCGCCGTTCCTTCACTATTGCTAGGTCAAAATCCTGGAACTCCCTTCCTAACAGCACTGTGGGTGTACCTGCACCCTAAAGACTTCAGCAGGTCAAGAAGGCAGCTCACCACCACCTTCTCAAGGGCAATTAAGGATGGACAATAAATGCTGGCCTCGTCAGTGAAGTCCACATCCCATGAACAAATAAAAAAAGAAAGAAGGGCTTGAGGGATATGGGCAGATGGGAGGTCGATGGGATTAATCTCTGAAGAAAGGATAGATTGCTGCAAGGAATGATCTCTTGTTCCACAGCTTCCTATATCCTTAACCTGTAGCTCAGTTGGTTGCACTTATGCCTCTGACTTACAAGATTATGGGTTCAAGCTGCACTCCCAAGACTTCGGCATGTAAGCTGGACTGACGCTCCAGTGCAGTACTGAGGGAGTGCTGCACTGTTGGAGATGCTGTCTTTTGGATGAGATGTTAAGCTGATGTCTCTTCTGCCCTCTCAGGTGAATGAAACAAATTCCACGGTAATATTTTGAAGAAGAGTAGGGGACTTACCCCTAATGTCCGGGCCAATATTTATACCTCAACCAACAGCACTAACAACAGATTATCTGATCATTGCGGTTTGTGGGAGCTTGCTGTGTGTAAATTGGCTGCTGTGTTTCCTACATTACAACAGTGACAACACGTCAAAAGAACTTCATTGGCTGAAAAGCGCTTTGGGACGTACTGAGGCTGTGAAAGAGGCTAGAGAAATGCATGTTCTTTCTTTCTAACAAGAAGACAGAGCTCTTTTACCAGCCAATCACCAAGCAGTTATTCTGAACAAAGCTCTTGCTTGGTATTGAGGTGGTGAAAGGTCAGAGAGTGAAGGGTGCTGGCCAGATGACAGCTTCGTACAGCAGCTCCACCTCCATGAAGTGGAAGCTTTCCTTTGTTATAACAAGTGCAATAAACACAAATACAATAAGATCAGCCAGTGACCATCTCGGGAGATGGTTGAAGGATCCCGTCAGAATGCAACAGAAGGACAGGAGTTGGCCATTCAGTTTCTGGGGCCTATTCCATCATTCAAATAAATTATGGCTGATCTGAATCTTAATTCTATCCACCCCCAACTTGGTTCAAAAACCCTTAACACCCTTGCCTAACAAAAATCTCAGTCCCAAAAGTTTCAATGGACCCCCAGCCTCGGCAGCTTTTTGGGGGAGAGCGTTCCAGATTTCCACTCCCCTTTGTGTGGAGGTGCGCTTCCTGACATCACCCCTGAACAGCCTGCGTCTAATTTTAACGTTATGTCTCCTTGTTCTGGACTCTCCCACTGGAGGGAAGAGTTTCTCTCTATCTACCCTGTCAAATGTTTTAATCATCTTAAACATCTCAATTAGCGCACCCCCTAATCTTCTATGCCCAAGAGAATACATACCTAGTCTATACAATCTCATCATTTAACCCATTAACTTGTCTCAATGACAGATGTGGGCAGGAGTAGAAGGAGCACCTAGAATTTTCACTGACCCTGTGCATCACAGACAGTAGAACAGAGTCCCTAACCCTGTCCCTGGGGCTATTGGATTAGTTCAGAATGATATACAGCCAGCAAAGCTAAACATAAGAACATAGAAATAGGAGCAGGAGTAAGCCATTCAGCCCCTCTAGCTCCATTCACTGTGTGTGCTGTTCCATGCCCTCCCCCTCCCGGTTCTCCTATAGCATTGTGCCAGTTGATGCAATAGCCCCAGGCTCAGTAACGGGACCACACACCTCACACCACCACAGAACTTCAAACAGAAGAGCGGATCCAAAACAACCCAGGCTTCCTGCTCCTCATCACTGTCCAGTCACAGTTGCTGGAAATATACACAGGAAATTTGAATTAGAGAGAAGCCGGGGTTGAGCTGTTGATGTCTCGGCCACGTTGCTCCCTGAAACTGGGCTCTGACCTGAACAGCTTGACTTTGGTAAGGTGTTCGAGGAGTTGAGGGCACCAGTGGAATTGTACCCTGACAGGGATCACCACCACTGGGAATGAAAGGTAAAAAAGGGTTAAAGAAAATAAATTTTTTTCCCTTTAGCTCTTCTGTAGCATTAGAGGCTCCAGTGCACAAACATCACTTTACTCTTTGCAGTTACACTGGAACAATAACCCTGGCACATACACACAGAAAGAGAGACTCGCATTTATATAGCAACTTTCACAACCTCTGACCATTGCAAAGTGCTTTCTGGTCAATAAAGTACTTTTGAAGTGGCTTTCTGCTGAAATGGTGAAAATGCCAATTTATGCACAGCAAGCTCCCACTAAGAGCAATGTGATAATGGCCAGGTAATCCGTTTTAGTGATGCTGGTTTGCAGGGTAAATATTGGCCAGGACACCAGGGAGAGCTCCCCTACTCTCCTTTCAAATAGTGCCATGGGATCTTTTACATCTACCTGAGAGACAGACAAGGGCTCTAATCTGAATGACAGCACCTCACCCCCTCAGTATCACAGTGGGAGTGTCAGCCTAGAATTTGTGCATTCGTTTCTGGAGTGGGACTTGAACCTTCAACCTACTGAGACACAGCTTACAGCTACAGTGATTGAACCTCCTTCATGTTACATCCAGTCTTTGGACCTCATTACAAAGCAGGAAGTGTTGTCTGTTCTGTACTTGCACATTACCATTTACGCCACAGCCCAGTGGATACAATAGAAAGAAAGAGCTTGGATTTCCAATGATAGGATTCTGCTCTCCACAGCTGCAGCTTAAGATAAACATAATGTCAAGCCATCACCTCGTGACTAATGCAAATTGTTATTCTGCTTATAGACTGTTCAGCATTGAGAATGCGTATCTCAATTAACAGAGAAATGGAGAATAAGATGAAGAGTGGGCAGATTATCCTGGGGAAAAATGACCTATTATAGGACCAGATTGAATTTTGCAATCAATTTTCAAACCACTGTTACATGCTTGGAATTTAAACTTGGGTATAATCCTACAATACGACATATGTCAGGTTACCAGTCAGAGAAACTGAAATGGAAGATGAATTTTCCTGAAAATCTGTGCAAAGGAGAGAGGCAACGAAGAGGGGACATTTGATGCAATGTCTCAGCACAGTTTAAACCTTGGTTCTTCTGTAGTTTAACACCCACTTATGGTAATAACATGGGGTAGAACTCAGAACAGCATCCTCAAGAAGTGAGAACACATGAAACACATTGGGAAGGCTCACTTGCCTCATCATGTCAACTCTCTCTGGGATGGAGAGTTTCTTCAGAGCTCCAGATAACCTGTTCCGCCAATGTTCGAACGGCATTCCTATATGGACAAGTGCTGTGTCTATCACCTGTGCTCTGTGATGGTTAAGCTGTGCAGTTTTAGCTCCAGGGGCAGGATTTGCCTGCGATTTGTGGAATAATGACAGGGTGCGAGGCATCTGGGAGAAAGGTCATTGGGGGAGCTCTTTGTGCAAGAGTGCAAATGAGGTGAGTGAGTCAGCAGCCTGCTTTACATCTCTCTCCAATTTTTATTTTCATTGAAGGCGATGAAAATTTGCCTGTTCCATGTTTGAGTCTCTCTGTTCTTTGTCAAAGAGAAACATGCACAGAATCAAAGGCAAAGGACTACCACAGGTGGAGGAATGGCAGCCATCAGGATCCCTCAGAGGGAGTGAGAAGGAAGCTCTGCATCTTCTGGGCAAACACACTGCAGGTGGTAGAGAAGCTGGAAGTGAGCTGTCAGGTTCAGGTTAGGTACTGGAATGGAGTATTTCCACAACTATGAGCGTTTGCTGTCAGACAACATTATGATGTCTCCAGAGGTCTCCTGTCATTGCTCAGTCACGACTTCTCACTCACAAATAAGAGAGCATCCTCCCAAGGCAAACGTCCGTTGTGTCCCATCAAAGGTGCTGAACGTTTCTAGAAAGAAGCATCTGACAGACAGCCTGGCACCACTTGCGAGAGCCCCGTCCTCTGTCATGGCACCCAACCCAGATATACCCGCTTGAGATGATGGCTCACTGAGGCACAGGGGGTATCACTGGGGAAATCACTGCACAGTGGAAGCAGGGAGAGAATGATAAGGAAATGGCCAGCTCTCCCCAGACAGCTGACGAACTCAAGGACTGAGGTCTTAGTGGCCCAGGCTTTCTAATATCTCTGATTTGGAAGCATAAATCTCATGTGCAGACGTTGAGGAGAATCTCCTCTTATGCTGCAAACGGTAGAAGCGTTGCAGGAGTCCACTACCCACATCTGCAGGAGGGGTGTGAGGGCAGTCCTGAAGCTCAATGCATCCTCAAGACAACAAGATGGTGCTATAAGGGCAGTTGTCACTTCACAGTGGCAGCCGTGAATGCTTCTGTAGAGGGTCAGCCTAGTTCTTAACTGTAAGGCCCTGAAAGTGCAACTGATTTTAATAGCTGGGAAATCAGCAGTGCTGTGAATTGCACACATTCAAATCCACACCTGAGCTATGAGCTGTGTTCCAGTCAAGCAAAATTACCCACCAACACCCGACCCTTGCACTGTTGGACCTTGTTAATCTATTCCACTCACTGATCTCTATTACTCGGTATCTTGCTCTATTCTAGCTGTCAGGTTTCTCTTGTAGCTATCCCAGTCCATTCCTGATTTGGACATATAGGAAATTGGATCTCGAGGCACCCATTTTATGGGCGTGTAAAGCAGGAACAACAAGATCCAATTTCAGTGACCAATAACCTGCATCTCACAGAGGCCTGAAAAACCTCCGACTCAAAATTGGGTCAGGTCACTTTTCAGGTGTCCCTGGTGGCCAGTGAACGAGTGTTTCGGTGTGTTAGGTATGTGAATGATGGCTGAACACCTGTTTTAGGTCCCCTCACAGAAATGTGTTACGATGGACGGAGCAGGTGTCGAGCCTGCTCCACCAGGATTCTTAAGCGACATCTCCACCCATCAACTCTGGGGATTTGAGAAGAGGAGTTGGGAGCATTCTCCCACCTCCACAGTCACCCCAATTGCCTCCCACCTATTGGTCCAAACCCCACCCCCCCAACCCAGGCCTGGCTTATGGGCTGCTGCCAGTGTGAGGCTTGACCTGACACTCGGGCTCCACAAACACGCCTGCGGAGATGCAACAGGCTTGCATGTTTAAAATGTTAATGAGGCCTGAGGCCTAACTTTGGGACTTGCCCTTCCAGCACTGCACCAAGTCTGGGCACAGGCTAAATTCTAACTAATGCACCCTCCGTTCCTTCATTGCCACTGGGTGAATGCCTGACACCATTGTGACAGCACTATCAACACAAGCCAACTATCCCCTTCTCACACCACTGAGGGACCGGCAATAAATGTGACCTTGCCAGCAGCACCCACATCCCCAAAACAAATTAAATAAGTTCCCTCTCCTGCCTAGATTCCGCTCTGCCACAGCTTCCTGATATCTCCCAGCTCCAGCAGCAGTGAAGATGTTGAGTTTCTAGGATTCACTTGTTGTGTCCTTTCATAAAGGAATTCACACACACATATAGGAACACTGCAGTTTCCTGTCAGAGTCCCCCTGTTTGTTCAGTTAGGTAAAGCAGTCTGAATGGAGCAGTAATTATCGCAATGCACCATATTAACAAGCAGGAATGAGGCTCTTGGACCATGTGGTACACATAGCTGTGGCTCAGACACCATCCAGAAGAACTTCAGGTTTTTGAAGGAGTGATTGGTCAATATTGCAGCAATATTGGGCTGAATTTTCCCGTTTGGTGAAGGTGGTGCCCAGGAAAATAGCGGGACCCGTGTCGGGATGTCTCCCCGAAACATTCACGCTGCCAGGCCAGATTCTCAGGGATGGGCAGGGTAAAGGATCGGCGCCAATTAGGGGTTATTTAGAACTTGTGTCGGCATTTTTCTTGTGGGGAAGAGCCCCTACCCCTCACCCCACCCTGTGCTTAATGCCTCCCTACGGCGGTCTGGGGGATGCCATTGGAGCCAAAGGTTCCATCCTCCAAAGAGAGAAAATGCCACCCGTGCAGCCCCAACGAGCCATCCAGAGGGTGTTGAGGCACCCTCTCGATCTCTGACTGCCTCAGCAGTGCCCACCTCTCCCGGTGGGGCTGCTGAGGTTCTGGAGCTGTCAGCCCTCTGATTGGGCCTGCAGCATCGGGGTCTGTCTGACCCGCTGTCCTTGATTGGACTGTGAGCTCAGAAGCGACCAATTAGGAGGGCGCCTCCGGGACTATCGCTGTGCCAGTCTCGCTGCCGGCAAGCGCGAACTCGGGACCCCCACTTGGTCCCAACGTCGACGGGTCCCGAAGGCCACAGGAGAATTCCGTTCATTCCGTTCAGATGAGGACCTCTTCAATACACACAATGCAAAACAAATTAGGGTAAACACCAACTGACTCCAGTGCAGTGCTGAGGGAGTGCTGCACTGTTGGAGGTGCCAGCTTTCAGATGAGATGTTAAACAGAGGCCCCGTCTGCTCTCTCAGGTGAGTGTAAACAATCACACTATTCAAAGAAGAACAGGGGAGTTCTGCATGATCCAACTTTATCCCTCAAACAACATCACTAAAACAGATGATCTGGTCATTATCACATTGCTATTTGTGCCAGCTTGCTGAGGGCAAATTGGCTGCTGTATGTCTCACATAACAACAGTGATTATACTTCAAAAAGTATTTCATTGACTGTGAAATGCTTTGGGACCACCTCAGGTTGCGAAAGGCATGACTTTAAATGTAGCTTTGCTTGTTCTCTCATTACATGCCCACTGGAAAGATCCAGGTAAGTTAGTGTGCATTATTAGGAAAGACTGAACTGTCTTTTTCCAGGACCATGAACTTCCCCAAAGTTGAGAATTTCCCTTTCTTGTCTTGGGGAAGTACCAGGGCTCCACTTGACACCTCCCAAAATGAGATTGTGTGTGGGGAGTCACAGGTCTGACTTGCTGTCGCACTGCTCCATTCCACAGGGTATTGGCATCTCAACACATCGGACCAATTCCCAGTAAATTTCACTGAATTGAGCTCTAATTGGAGAACGGTCTCAAAGATATATCACTAAGCTCCCTAAGTGGTTTGATGGATCAATGCATAGTACGCTATGAGACTTGAGTTCCACGTTCTATCCCTGCTTAGTGCTGATTTCAGCCAGGGTAGGGGTGGGCCATTGCCATTAGCTTCAGAGTCACCCCCCCCTTACTGAGGAAGTGAAAATGAGTCAGTGTTGCTGATCTGCAGTTAGTGCAGGTTTATGTGAATTGGGGATTGGGCAGAACTGAGCTACGTTCTGTTGCCCCATGAACAGTCTACCAACTTTCACCTTGAATGCTCATGCTCGAGGAGCGGTTGCCAAGGTGATGTAGCCGAGCTCTGCGACTTGCTCACATGATCCAAGCTCCTGAAAAGACAGTGTCTTCAGGAAGAGGGGTGAAGAAAAGGGATGAAAATTGTGACAAAAAGGAGCAGCAATTGCTTCAGCTCACAGCAGGTGAAATGATTCTTGGTGCAATCGCTAGGAGTTCATATCTTCGCTCATATTTTTTAACCAGGCTGCAAGTGCTCACACTTTCTGTACATTTTCTGAAAACGTAACCATACTAGGGCTAAGAATAATGCATAACAGAAATAACAGAATGGACACCAGCAAGGTGACTGCATCAGCTAATTAGCTAGTTAATGAGTATTATTAATGATCTGTGAGCCCTTCCAGCTATGAGAAATGGAGGGAGAGCAAGGTTTCCTTTGTTCGGCACTCAAAATCTTGTAGTTGTCAGTGTGAATGCACAGATCACTCCGTATGTAGTATTTACAGCACAGTAACAGACAATTCACCCCCAACAGGACTATCCCAGTGTTTATGCTCCATATGAGCCACCTCCCACCTAACCTCATCTCACCCTATCAGCATATCTTTCCATTCCTTCCTCGCTCATGTATCTCTCGAGCTTCCTCTTAAAAGCACATACTGTGATGAGTTCTTTATGTTGTCTGATGCAACATAAATAAGATGCCTGGAATCCAGTTTGCTGAAGAGCTCCAACAGGTTTATTAACAGCTAAATATTATATACAGTGCAGAGCAAACTATTTACAGAACCTTTGTCTGCGTGTTACAGTTGCAGAGTGACTCCGGCTTCGAGTCACATGACTACATCCTGGTACTTGGCTCATTAGCGTGCCAAGTTCTTAAAGGGACATCACTCTTAAGGCGATCGTACAACATCCCCTTTTCTTTCCAAAGATAAGTGCTGGGACCCTTGCCGTTTCTAGTGTACATTAATGATTTAGATGTGAATATATGAGGTATGATCAGTAAGTTCGCAGATGACATGAAAATTGGTGGTGTCCTAAATAGTGAGGAGGAAAGCCTTAGATTACAGGATGATGTAGATGGGCTGGTAAGATGGGCAGAGCAGTGGCAAATGGAATTTAATCCTAAGTGTCAGGTGATGCATTTTGGGAGGACTAACAAGGCAAGGGAATATACAATGGATGGTAGGACCCTAGGAAGTACCAGAAGGTCAGAGGGACCTTGGTCTACTTGTTCATAGATCACTGAAGGCAGCAGCATAGATAGATAAGATGGTTAGGAAGGCATATGGGATACTTGCCTTTATTAGCTAAGGCATAGAATATAAGAGCAGGGAGGTTATGATGGAGTTGCATAAAATGCTAGTTAGGCCACAGCTGGAGTACTGTGTACAGTTCTGAGCACCACACTATAGGAAGGATGTGATTGCACTGGAGAGGGTACAGAGGAGATTCACCAGGATGTTGCCTGGGCTGAAGCATTTCAACTATGAAGAGAGACTGAAAAGGCTAGGGTTGTTTTCCTTAGAGCAGAGAAGGCTGAGGGGGGACCTGATTGAGGTATACAAAATTATGAGGGACATTGATAGGTTAGATAGGAAGAGACTTTTTCTCTTAGCTGAAGGGTCAATAACCAGGGGGCATAGATTTAAGATAAGGGGCAGAAGGTTTAGAGGGGATTTAAGGAAAAATCTTTTCCCCCAGAGGGTGGTTGGAATCTGCAACACACTGCCTGAAGGGGTGGTAGAGGCAGGAACCCTCACAACATTTAAGAAATATTTAGATGAACACTTGAAACATCATAGCATACAGGGCTACGGGCCAAGTGCTGGAAAATGGGATTAGAATAGTTCGGTGCTTGATGGCCGACATATACACGTTGGGCCGAAGGGCCTGTTTTTGTGCTGTATAACTATATGACTCTATAAGTCTCGTATGCTACAAGTAAAAACACATAAAATTAGATGACATCAAAAATTAGTGAAATGGGATATAGATTATAAAATATACAGTTACAAGGATAGAGATTGAGAAGTTTACAAGTGCAGAGGCTTAAAAGTCCATATATCGCTTTGGTAGTTTGACAGCTCTTGGGAATTTACGTCTCATTTGTTGCTGTTTTTTCTGAAGTTTCTCCCACTCTGCACTCAGTTTCTGTTGCTGTGCCTTTAGCCTGCTAACATACTCTGTTGATTTTCTCATGATGACCACTTGGCCTTGTCATTCTTGGAAATTTCCAGCACCTCATCTCGATGAGCCAACAGACAATGTTTCAACTCATTTCTCCTCTGCTTCTTCAGGACATTGCATGTCCTTCGCCTCTCTTCATCCTCTGCATCTGAAGGCCTGGGGCTTAAGGTTGAGGACTTGTTGGGGGAGGAGTACTTGGTCTCGTGGAGGTACCTGTCCATTCTGGCCTGTTGTGGTGCTGGCAGCTCTCTGGAGAGCAGAGGTGAGGGCACGGCATAGTTGTACTGTTGCTAGATTTCCAGACTGCACGTTTGATGCTGGCCAGAGTCTGCGAGTGGGTTCCGGTCCTTGAAGACTTTCCCTTGGGAATGCTCCCCACTGCCAGCCTTTGCTTCTCAGTAGTGACAAAGTCAATCTCTTCTGAGTCGCTCGAGCCCAAGGAAACACTGCTGTTGACAAAGAACTTTCACCATCTGAGTTTGGATCTTCATTCTCTTGGTGTGGCATCTCTGGGAAGAAGCTTGAAGAACTTAAACTTGTTTGTTTGCACAGCTGTTCAATAGGTAGTTCAATTGCTTTGTTTGGTTGTTTATGTTCTTCACACTTGAGTGGTTTATTTTTTTTTAGCTATGGCTGTGTGAAAGGAAACTTTACACTGTTAATTGGTTTCTTGCGTTTTTGCTATTGATGTCTCCTGTAATGGCGCCAACCTTGATCAGCCTGGGAGAGGAGTCGGGTCTTCCCTTTTTTTTGCAGAGCCTTTGAAAAAAATCAACTTTTTAAGCACTTCAAAGCTTTTTTATAAAATCAGTATCCCTCGACCATCGGCATAATGGCTCACCCAATCGCAGGAATTTACTTGCAGCCTGTTGTTTGGAGCTTTGTCTTCTACAGCTGGAGGTAAGTTCTTTTTCTTTCCACTTTTTGGACCAGTATTTCTTTTGAACTTGCTCTCTTCTAGCTGTAGGAAGGGTCATTTTTCAAAGCTGTTTCACCTGTGGTCTTCAACTTTGACTTTCTCTTTTCACCACAGCTGCCACCATATAATGAGCTCTTTATGTATTCTGATGCAACATGAATGAGATGCGTGGAGTCCAATTTGCTGAACATCTCAAACAAGTTTATTCACAGCTAAACTATTCTATACAGTACAGAGCAAACTATTTACAGAACCTTCATCTGGGTGTTACAGTTGCAGAGTCACTCAGGTCAAGTCACATGACTACATCCTGGTACTTGGCTCATTAGCATACCGAGTTCTTAAAAGGACATCACTCTTAAGGCGATTGTACAACACATACAGAGCAAAGGGACAAGTCAGCAGTGGCTAGAGGGGGAAACATATGTGAAACTCCTTCCAGGACAGGCTGCAGGGCATTCAAATTTCAATGTGAGACTTGAAGAGAATGATCATATATGGAGATAGTGATGCCAATCACAGCATGTTACAGGTATGAGACAGGTTTGCTTCTTTGCCTTAGTGTAATTAACCAAGATTTAAGGGGTTAACTTGACCACAAAGAGGGTAATTTTAACTTAACGACCCCAGCCCACCCCCATCAGGAACGGACAAAATCGGGCATAACATTGTTTTTACATCATGTCCGATGAGTAACATTGGGTGGGATATAAAGCCAGCGTTCTGGCCAATCTGTGGGATTTCCACTCGGCAAGTTAGATTAAAATCACCCCCAATAAACGTGGTTGCACAATGAGACCAAAAAAAAGAACCTGAAATAACAGAACTGAGGAATTAACAAGATTGCCTGTAATTGTTCACAAGTACAGTTGGTAATTACAATGCACTCAGTCAGCTCCTACATTTTCTGTGAGTCAGGTACTTTACATTCACATCAGCTCCACTCGGCATTAAAGTCTTGCTCATTCAATGCATATTTACAGGAAAGGCTTTCTGACAACAGAAGACACAGGGAAGAGTAGCCTGAGTCTCTCACCTCTTTGAGGGGATCACAGATAATGGTCTGGGAAGATGTACACAGCATGGCTGACCCATGAACTGTGGAGAGGAACAGGTTGCAAGCTTGTATACTTATACCCACGTACCTTGTGTGTGCAAATGTGCTTCAGCAGACGTCAGCTTTTTTGCATCATTAAAGACTTTGTCTATTGTCCAAGGAGCAACAACATAGCACAACATTGCATTGATATAGTGGGCTGAGGATGCTGCTATGGAGGACTCACTGCTTTGCTAGGGAGTGCAAGCGCTGCCAGTCGCTGCCGACGCAGTCCGCACGGCACCGTCTCTTAAAAACGGCACCCGCGAGGGTGTCCTCAGTGTGTGCTGGAGGCTTCTGAAGCAGCACTATCCTGACGTCACACAGCCTTACTGGGCCTGACAATGAATGCATATATCACTTTGCAAACAACGGGCACAGAGACACGCAACGGGCCCTGTAATAGCGATCCGTAAAGGGCCAGGCAGCCAAATCACAAGTATGCTAATTTTTAAGAACTTCTACTATTGCAAAGTGCCTGGAGGTTTTCTGGAGTGTTTTTGGAGGTTCTGTGGTGAGTTCCTGGATTTGACGGAGAGTGTTGCCGTCTCCTCACAGAGATGGCAGAGGAATAGGTGACCTGTCCACACAAAGGCTGCAACCGCTAAGGAGCAGCAGTGATAGTGCCTCTGGGTCAGCAGCACCACAAGGAGATGGAAGAGAGTTGTAGACAGGTATCTTGAAGCTGGATCCCTCCATGCTCCTCTCCAATGACGGAGGCTGACAGGCGGACCAGCCAATGCACACAGCATCTTGGTGTACATGCCCCTCAGTGCTCTCCTGTATCCCATCCCATTGAGGTCCTCACTTGAGTCCTCTGCAGCAGAACTCGTCTGTGACGTCACCCTCCAAGGAACTGGCAAACAAACCATCCATTGCCCCTGCTTGGCTGCAGCCCATTCCTGCCTGCATGTCTCACCGCATGCTGAACTCAACTCTCTACTATCTTCCAAGATACGTGCAGTGCCAGTGTTTGAACAGTTGACTGCAAGCGTCAGATCAAGTGATGGGGCTTCTTCTTTAGTGCTGTGCTGTTGCTCTCTCCCTCTCTCCCTCTTTGGGCTGCTGTGGCCGGCCAGCTATCAGTTCTTGGCTGCCTGAAAGCAGGAAATTAGAAGGGGATGTTTGGTGTAAGGGAAGTGGGGTGGGAAGCAAGAGGTCCATGGTCATACTATCTGCAGCTTGCTTGTGGTGCTGGAGAGCAGGAGGATTGCGGGCTGGAAGGCGAGAAGGGGCATAAGGAAAGAGCATGATGTCATCCTGAGGTTCTCAGTGATGCTGGATGACATGGGCATTGTTTGCAGCCAGCACCATGATGCAGAGAACTATCTCCTTTGTAGAGATCAGGAGCTGCAGGAGTCCTTGTCCCTAGCTGGTTCTGCTCTGCTCTCTTCTATTGTGCACCACCTTGTCCTGCAAGAGAGAGGGCAGAATGACAGTGTTATGAAGTCTTCATGTGGAAATTGAGCTCTGTACGGTTTGCGTTCGTGTTTTTGAGACAGTCTCTGCTTTGGGCTGGGGGTTTCCAGGTTGGAAATCAAACCCAGGTTAGACAAACAAACAGTCCAATGATTGAAGACAAACAACTTGTGTTTTTAATTTACCAAGGACCAGTGACTGGAAGTCTTTAGTCTCAGTTTGTCAAGAAAACACGAGAGTGCTAGAGCCAGCTAAAAGAGCTGGGTGTGTTTTTAAAAGAAGGCTTTCAGAATTGTGAAGGTCTGCAATGGTTGTTTAAAGAAGCTTGGACTGAGGGCTGATCATTGGTTGTCCGTAGTGCCATGCCGTCAGGATGGTGGTGTGAAGGCCAAGGTGGTTCAAGAGGCGACAATACCGAACTGCTAAAGGGAAGATTGCATCAATCATTATCGACGGGACATCATTACTTTCATGTATGCAACCCTAAGGACCGGACTTCGAAAACTACCTGAGGAAGATCCTGATCATGTTGTACTGTGGAACTGTTCAATGCCATTTTGCTGATAAAACTGCTCAGCAGACGGTAAGAACTATCTTTATTGCATTTGCTAATTAACGTGTAACCATTAAGATATATACATTGATCGTGATTTAACTATTAGTTCATGTTTAATTTATGTTGGTTTTGGTTTGAGTGTTAAATTATAATTTATAAAAGTGAAATCTTGTCCATTTCGTTTTTATTTCCTAAATTGGCGTCATTCAGTGGATTTGATTCTTTTTGTTTGTTGATGGTCTCCACGGGGATCATAACAGTCAGTGATTGTGTTGCACTGTGTTATGATGATGTTCCTAGAATAACTGAATAGCTGGAAGTATGTGGAAGCAGTGAGAGGTGCATGTGAGACTGGTAGCATTGGTAGGTGTGTGAGGGTGAGCTGGAGTATCTGGATGTTAGGGGTGTCTTAAGTGCCAGGGAGTGTTGCTGGGTGAGTGATGAGGTGTGGTGCAGTGAGCAGTGTGAGACACTGCTGTGGTGAGTAGCAGATGTCATGTGAAGATTCATTCATTGACATTGACGTCTGCGTGAAATTATAAGACCTCTTGTAGCACTGCTGCCAGATCCTTGCTGCCAGGCTTCAGGAATTGACCTCCCTAGCCACCTGCTCCCACTCCCTTCTGAGGGTGGTCCTCCTGGTCCCCTAAGGAACCACCTCTCCTCCTGCCTAACTCCACCACTAATGTCTCCAATGCCACATCCGTCACCCTGGCAACTCCTCGCTGCCCTTGTGTTCAATTTTCCATCATTTAAATTCCACCAACATTATTCAGTGCAACTTCCCTTTAAGAGGGACAGCCTGTCTTTAAGAAGAGCAGGCTAGCTGCACCATATTGCATCTGCACAATGTTGCTTGGCCCCCTGCTGAGCACAAAAGCAGCTGGCAGTGCAAATAAGAAGAAAGCAGCGTGGGATCTGCTCGGCCACATGCTGCAATTATGCAGATGAGGTGTGTTATATATGCATATTTTGTTATACTATCTGTAAAGTGTTAGGAACTAATTAGCTTGGAACTAGTTGTTATGTGTAAGTGTTCCAGTGGGGGGCCTCATTCACAGCTGCACTGAGGAGTCATGTTATATGTAACACAAGAACCAGTTCAACCAGGTTCTACAGCGCAAAGCCTGGTTCTGAAATAAACAAGACTGACTCCAGCCTTTCCCAAGATTAAAGTGTGATTCTTTCCAACATCTGGGAACCTTCACCAACATAAAGATGAAACAAGGTGGGTGCATCAAATTTGTGTTCCGCCTTTGAACTTGATCTGAATCAGTACAGGCAGGTCTCAAATTGCAATCCCCACACCCAAAAACCGCAGCATACGAATTTCTAGCCCAACACCTTTAAGGTAGTAAAAAGTCACAAGGCGCTTCATAATGACATTATCAAACAGAATTTGACGCTAAGTCACATAAGGAGATATTACGACAAGTGACCAAAAGCTCAGTCAAAGCATTAGGTTTTAAGGAATGTTTTAAAGGAGATGAGAGAGATGGAGGGGCCGATCGCTTTAGGGATGGGATTACAGAGTTTAGGGCCTAGGCAGTTGAAGCCACAGCTGCCAATTGCAGAGTGCTGGAAATCAGTGATCAGAGTGCAGAGAAGTCAGAGGATTGTGGGGCTGAGAAAAGTTACAATGATAGAGAGGGGCAAGGCCATTGACGATTTGAACAGATGCATGAGAATTTGAAATTCAAGGCATTGCCGGACAGGAAGCCAATGCAGGTCAGTCAGTATGGGGGTGATGGATGATGGGGACTTGATATGAGCCAGGATATGGGCAGCAGAGTCTTAGATGAACTGAAGTTTAAGGAGGAAGGTGAAAGGCCAAGAAAGCATTGGAATAGTTGAGTCTGGAGGTAACAACAGAAGGTTTAATCTAATTCGGAAGGGGGATGGGCACCAGGATGAAACTTTAGAGTGGAGAAACAAAATATACAGAGGAGTGTGAGAGACAAATAGCACAAGAGCAAAGAATAACAACAACTTGAATTATATATCGACTTTAACGTAGCAAAATGCCCCAAGATGTGTCGCAGGAACGTTATCAAACAAAGTTTGACACTAAGCCCCATAAGGAGACATTAGGGCAGATGATCAAACGTTTGGCCAAAGAGGTAGGTTTTAAGGAGCATCTTAAAGAAAGAGTGGTAGAGACGGATATTATGAAGGGAATTCCAGAGCTTTGAGTCTTAGTAGCTGTGGACACAGCCACCAATGGTGGAGCAATTAAAAATGGGGATGTTCAAGAGGCCAGACTTGGAGGAGCACAGGAATCTCAGAGGGTTGTAGGGTTGGAGGAGATTACAGAGATAGGGAGGGGGTCACGGAGACCATGGAGGGGCTTGTAAACAAGGGTGAGAATTTTAAAATCGCGGCATTGCTAAACTGGGAGCCATTGAGGGTCAGCAAGTACAGGGATGATTTGGGAACGGGACTTGGTGAGAGTTAGGACAAGGGCAGCAGAGGTATGGATGACCTATAGAGGGTAGAATGCGGGAGACTGGCCAGGAGTGCATTGGAATAGTCAAGTCAAAAGGTAACAAAGGTGTGGATGAGGGTTTCAGCAGCAGATGAACTGAGGCAGGGCGGAGTTAGGTAATGTTACAGAGGTGGCAATAGGCGATCTTAGTGATGGTGCGGATAGAAGGTTAGGAGCTCATCTCAGGATCAGATACGACGCCAAGGTTGTAGTTCAGCCTGGTTCAGTCTCAGACAGTTGCCGGGGAGAGGGATGGAGTTGGTGGCTAGGGAACGGAGTTTGTGACAAGGACTGAAGACAATGGCTTTGGTCTTCCCAATATTTCCCAATAGTTCAGAAACAGGAGACATCAGAGAGGGGAAAATCTGAGGCAGTCTAACATAAATTTGGAATGCATGTGTGTAAATGCACTTAACATGGTAAATAAGGTTGGTGAGCCACAGGAACAAGACACCACATGGGACTATGATACAGTGGCAATAACAAAGACTTGGCTCAAAGAAGGAGAGGATTGGGAAGTTAATATTCCTGACTATAAGATATTCAGGAAAGATAGGCGAGGGAAAGAAGAGTGGGGTGCCAGCATTCATCATAAAAATTGTTATAGCATTTAAAGGGGAGGATGTAGTTGAGGGGTCAAAGAAAGAATTTATTTGGTTAGAATTAAGGAACGATAGAGAAGCTATTACGCTACTGAGTGTATATTATAGAATCACAAAGTCATAGAATCATAGAATGGTTGCAGCACAGAAGGAGGCCATTTGGCCCATCATGCCCATACCAGCTCTCTGTAAGAGCAACTCAGCTAGTCGCACTCCCCCGCCTTTTCCGTGTCGCCCTGCAAATTTTTTCTCTTCAGGTAATTATCCAATTCTCTTTTGAATCTGCCTCCACCACACTCTCAGGCAGTGCATTCCAGATCCTAACTACCGGTCGTATGAAAAAGTTTTTCCTCGTGTCGCCTGTGTTTTTTTTTGCCATTCACTTTAAATCGGTATCCCCTGGTTCTTGATCCTTCCGCCAATGGGAACAGTTTCTCCTTATCTACTCCTTCCAGACCCCTCATGATTTTGAACACCTCTATGAAATCTCCTCGTAATCTTCTCTAAGGAAAGCAGCCTCAATTTCACCAATCTATCCATTCAATTGAAGTCCCTCATTCCTGCAACCATTCCCGTAAATCTTTTCTGCATACTCGCTTATGCCTTCATATCCTTCCTAAAGTGTGGTGCCCAGAATTGGACACAATACTCCAGCTGAGGCCGAACCAATGTTTTATACAGGCTCACCATAAATTCATTGCTTTTGTATTCTGTGTCTCTATTTATAAAACCCAGGATCCCGTATGCCTTTTTAACCAGTTTCTCAACCTGCCCTGCCAGCTTCATCGATTTTGTACACATACACCGCCAGGTCCCTCTGCTCCTGCATCCACTTTAGAATTGTATCCTTTATTTTACATTGCCTCTCCTCATTCTTCGTACCAAAATATACCACTTCACACTTCTCTGCATTAAAGTTTATCTGCCACTTGTCCGCCCAATCCACCAGCTTGTCTATGTCCTCTTGAAGTCTATCATTATCCTCCTCATAGTTCACAATACTTCCAAGTTTTGTGTTATCTGCAAGTTTTGAAGTTATGCCCTGTACACCCAAGTCGAGGTTATTAACAGATCAAGAAAAACAGTGGTCCTGATACCGACGCTTGGGGAATCCCACTATATACCTTCCCCCAGTTCAAAAATACAACAGTTCACTACTGCACTGTTTCCTCTCAGCTAACTTTGTATCCATGCTGCCACTGTCCCTTTTGTCCCATGGGCTTTGCCCACCTTTAACATTGTAAAATGTCCCAAGGTGGTTCATTGGAACCTTATCAAACAGAATTTGACACCGAGTCACACGAGATATTAGAGTAGATAATCAAAAGCTTGGTCAAAGATGTAGGTTTTAAGGAGCATCGTAAAGGTGAAAAGAGAGAAGAGATGGAAAAATTTAGGGAGGGAATTCCAGAGCTTAGGACTGAGGCAGCTGAAGGCACAGCGACCAATGGGGTGGAGCAATTAAAATAGGGACTGCTCAAGAGCCACAATTGGAGGAGCACAGGTATTTTGAAAGATTGGGAGCTAGAGGAGATTACAGAGATAGGGAGAGTTGAGGCCATGGAGGGATTTGAAAACATGGGTGAGAATTTTAAAATCGAGGCGTTGCTAAACTGGGAGCCAATGTAGGTCAACGAGCACAGGGTGATGAGTGAACGGGTAAAAACACGGGCAGCAGAGTTTTGGATGACCTATGAAGTAGTTGAAAGCAGATAGAGAAGCAAATTTGCAGGCAAATTACAGAAAGGTGAAAGAACTGTGATAACGGGGGACTTCAATTATCCTAATATAATAGGGAATGTAACATCGCAAAGAGCAAAAGAGTGGAAGGAAGTTCTGAAATGTGTACAAGAGACACTTGATCAGTGTGTTTTCAGCACACGAGAAAGGAAGCAATGCTAGATGCTAGTTCTGGGGAATAAAGTGGGGCATGATTCAAGTGGGGAGTATTTGGGGAACAGTGATCATAATTTCATTAGGTTTAGAATAATTATAGAAAAGGACAAGGAATAACCAGGCATAAGAATACTTAAATGGAAGTGAGCTAATTTCAGAGTTAAAAAGGAATCTGGTCCAGGTCGATTGGAATCAAAAAATGGTAGACAAAACAGTAATTGAACAATGGCAGGGAGGTCTTCAAAGAACAGTTGGTTCATGCACAGAGAAAACACATTCCCATGAAGAAGAAAGAAAGGGCATCCAAAGCTAGGGCTCTCCAGATAACTAAAAATAGAGAGAGTAAAATGAAACAGAAAAAAAGGCTTATGACAAACGTGAGGTTCACATACAGTAGAGATCCAAGCTGAATACAGAAAGTACAGAGGAGATCTTGTGACAAAACCATACCTGCCAAATGGAAACATATCAATTTCGTCAAATGGAACACTATTTCAACTTTTACAGGACAATGAACATAACTTGTTTACAAAGACCCCAGAGCTGAACAGCTGAAACATGGCTGCATATTTGTATTCTGAGAGACAGTTGAATAGAGAGACAATGGAAGTGCTCCCTGATTCAATTAGCAAGATTTGGCTGGGGAACAGTGGTTGTCTGTGTAAGAGCCGGGACTCCACCACCATCCCCCTGCACCCCCAACCGAGTGTGTCTAGTCAGCTTTGAAGAATCAACAACCCATTAGGTGATACAGTTTCAATCAAAGAGCTGGTCACATGACTAACCTGCTGGCCAACCTGTGAATTTATTGAATTGTGCCTCACAGAAAGGTTTGGGGCAGTCTGCAATTGACCTTCAAGAAGAAAGTACCCCTCTCTCTGTCTCTCTCTCCAGAAAAGTTCCAGAGACCCACGGAAGCAGCTTAAGAGGACTTCTTCAGCCTTCTTGTACCTGCAAAACAAGTTTGAAAGTGTGCACAGGGCCCCAACGAGAACTGCAAGACTTACCTCCAATCAAGGTCTTTACATCCAAACCAAAGACAGTAACTGAATTCCATTTACTACTCCAACCCTCCCCTTAATTCTTTCCCCTCCTCTATCTATTTGAGTGTGTGTTTAACGCGTATACATGCTAGCATGGTTGCATCGCATACTTTTAGTAACTTTAACTGAGTTAGAGTGTTAAGATTAATAAACTTACATCTTTCTTGTTTAAACCTGAGAAAGCCTGTCTGATTGGTTCATTTACAATTACAGTTAGAGAGCAGTGAGCAAGGACTCACTGAGGTGAAGCTAAAAACACTGTGTTTTTAAAAATTAAACCCTGTTACGACCCAACCAGGAAAGGGGCCAGAGCGGAGCCTGAGACCCCTTCCTCACCTGGTCGTAACAATCTGAAAAAGATAATAAGAGGGGTAAAAAGAGAGTATGACAGGCTAACATAACATAAAAGGGAAGCCAAGTCTTTTATAAACATATAAATAGTAAAAGGGTAGATAAAGAAAGGGTGGGGCCGATTGGGGAATAAAAGGAAATATTGTTGTGGAGGCAGAGGGCATGGCTGAGGTACTAAATAAATTCTTTGCATCTGTCTTCACTAGTGATAAGGATGCTGCTGATGTGGCAGTAAAGGAAGAGGTATAGTGATATTGGATAGGATAAAAATAGATAATGAGGAGGTACTTAAAAGGTTGGCAGTAATCAAAGTAGAAAAGTCACCCGGTCCAGATGAGATGCATCCTAGGTTACTGAGGGAGGTAAGGGTGGAAATTGCAGAGGCCTTGGCCACAATTGTTCAATGGACCTTAGATACAGGGGCGGTGCCAGAGGATTGGGGGTTAGCAAATGTTATACCTCTGTTCAAAGAATGGAAGATCTGGAATAGAGGATCTGGATCAGCGCAGGCTTGGAGGGCCGAAGGGCCTGTTCCTGTGCTGTAATTTTCTTTGTTCTTTTTGTTCTAAACCTGGGCAATTACAGGTGTCAGCCCAATGTTAATTGTAGGGAAACTTTTAGAGACAATAATTTAGGACAAAATTAATTTGCACTTGGTAAAGTATGGACTAATAAATGAAAGTCAGCATGGACCAAGATAAAGACAAATCATGTTTGACTAACTTGATTGAGTTCTTTGATGAAATATTGGAGAAGGTAGTGCAGTTGATATGGATATAGAGTTACAAAAGTATCACGTAGTAGACTTGTTTGCAACATTCAAGCCGATGGGGTTAAAGGAACAGTGGAAGCACAGACAATTGGCTAAAGGGCAGAAAGCAGAGAGTAATGGTGAATGCTTGTTTTTCAAACTGGACAGAAGGATATAGTAGGGTTCCCAGGGATCAGTATTGGGACCACTGCTCTTTTTGACATATATTAATGTATCAATAATATTAATATAAGATTTCAAACTTTGCAATTGACATGAAACTCGGAAATGTTGTTAAACAATGAGGAGGATCACAACAGACTCAGGAGGACATAGACAGACTGGTGACATGGGCAGACACAATTAATGTCAAAAAGTATGAGGTGATGCATTTTGGTGGGAAGAATGAGGAGAGGCAATATAATCTAAACGGTACAACTTTAAATGGGATGAGGAACAGAGAGATCTGAGAGTGTAAGTACACAAAACTTTTAAGCTGGCATAAAGTTAAGAAGGCTGTTAAAAGGCTTATTAGAACCTTGGTTTTATTAATAAAGGCATAGAGTACGAAAGCAAGAAAGTTATGCTATATCATTATAAAATGATGGTTAGGCCTCAGGGTATTGTGTTCAATTCAGGGCACCACACTTTAGGAAGGATGTGAAGGACTTAGAAAGGGGACAGAAGGAATATATTAGAATGGTACTAGGGATAAGGGACTTTAGCTATATGCATAGACTGCAGAAGCTGGGCTGTTCTCCTTAGAGCTGAGGAGGTTAAGAGAAGATTTGATAGCGTATTCAAAATCATTAATAGTTTTGATAGCGTAAATTAAGCAGAAACTGTTTCCAGTTGGTAACTAGAGGACAGATTTCAAGTGATTGCCAAAAGAATCAGAAGCAACATGCGGATTTTTTTTTAAAGAGTTGTTATGATCTGGAAAACACTGTCTGAAAGCTTGGAAGAATCAATAGTAACTAAGGATTTGGATAAATATTTGAAGGGAAAACATTTACGGGGTGTGGGGAAAGAGCAGGGACATGGGAGCCGGCACTGACACATTGAACCAAATGGTCTCCTTCTGTGCTATATCATATTATGACACTACTATGATACCATGATATAGGAGGGTTTCAGCAGCCAATGAGCTGAGGCAGTTGAGTGTCACTTTTACCATTGTCAGCACAGTTGACAGTTTGATGATTTGCTTCGAGGAAATGGCATCATTCGGCAATGGGAAGGCTGGTGTTTCTTGATGTGTGGCAGGAGCCTTTGTTTTTGGTACACATGCTGCCTGAGGTAGTGGTGCAATTTAGAAATCCACTTCCTGTGACCCTAGGCCTTTTCACCCTTCCTTACTGCGCATCCTCATCTTCCTCTTCTTCAAAGTGAGTCTTGCTGAAGGGCCCATGCTGCTGTGTGGATTGAGGACATCAGTTCTCTCTGTTGTCTTAATGCCACTATTATACTCACTGACCCGCATTGGCTCCCAGACCAGCAATGCCCCGATTCTAACATTCTCGCCGTTGTTTTCAAATCCCTCCATGGCCTCACCCTTCCCTATCTCTATCCTCTTCCAGCCCCACTCTGAGATCGCTGCGCTCTTCCAATTCTGGCATCTTGTGCATCCACCATTTTTATCACGCCACCTTTTTTTTCCAAAAATTCATAAAATTTGCAAAAGTATATTACATAACAGTTCAAATTTAACATTACATAAAGTGCAATACTAATCAGTTTCTTTCAATATAGTACATGAGGTGCCTCACTACACTTGCCACTACAGGTTATATTAACAATGTACATTTACATTGTTGAGTCGAAGAGACTTAGTAGTTGGCAGGAAAAAGACAGAGGCGCAAGGGGAGAGCCAACTGTGTAACAGCCCCAACAACCAATTTTCTCTGCAGCACCTGTGGAAGAGCCTGTTACTCTAGAATTGGCTTTTATAGCCACTCCAGGCGTTGCTCCACAAACCACTGACCACCTCCAGGCGCTTACCCATTGTCTCTCAAGATAAGGAGGCCAAAGAAAAAACATTTACATTCCATGTCAAACCTTCTCTGGTGGATACAGCCCGAGGGGTTTTACTGCCCCAAGCTTTAGTGCGTCCCTCAGCATGTAGTCCTGGACCTTGGAACGTGCCAGTCTGCAACACTCAGCCATCGACTTGCTGGAAGACCAGCAAGTTTCGGGCAGACCAAACAGCGTCTTTCACCGAGTTGATGGTTCTTCAGCAACAGTTGATGTTCATCTCGTTGTGCGTCCCTGGGAACAGCCCGTAGAGCACAGAGTCCTGTATTACCAAGCTGCTCAGGATGAGCCTCGATAAAAATCACTGCATCTCTTTCCAGATCTGCTTTGTAAAGGTACTTTCCGAAGAAGGTGGGTGACAGTCTGTTCCTCATCGTAGCCACCTTGAGGGCAGCATGCAGAGGCAGTGAGACTCCTTCTTCTCCTTCTTTGGTCTCCTTGTCTTGAGAGACAATGGGTAAGCGCATAGAGGTGGTTTGTGGAGCAGCGCCTGGAGTGGCTATAAAGACCAATTCTAGAGTGACAGACTCTTCCACAGGTGCGCAGATAAAATTGGTTGTCGGGGCTGTTACACAGTTGGCTCTCCCCTTGCGCTTCTGTCTTTTTTCCTGCCAACTGCTAAGTCTCTTCGACTCGCCACACTTTAGCCCCGCCTTTATGGCTGCCCGCCAGCTCTGGCGATCACTGGCAACTGACTCGCACGACTTGTGATCAATGTCACAGGACTTCATGTCGCTTTTGCAGACGTCTTTAAAGTGGAGACATGGACGGCCGGTGGATCTGATACCAGTGGCAAGCTCGCTGTACAATGCGTCCTTGGGGATCCTGCCATCTTCCATGCGGCTCACATGGCCAAGCCATCTCAAGCGCCGCTGGCTCAGTAGTGTGTATATGCTGGAGATGTTGGCTGCCTCGAGGACTTCTGTGTTGGAGATACGGTCCTGACACCTGATGCCAAGGATTCTCTGGACGCAACGAAGATGGAATGGATTGAGACGTCAGTCTTGGCTGACATACGTTGTCCAGGCCTCGCTGCCGTAGAGCAAGGTACTGAGGACACAGGCTTGATACACTCGGACTTTTGTGTTCTGTGTCAGTGCGCCATTTTCCCACACTCTCTTGGCAAATCTGGACAGAGCAGTGGAAGCCTTTCCCATGCGCTTGTTGATTTCTGCATCGAGAGACAGGTTACTGGTGATAGTTGAGCCTAGGTAGGTGAATTCTTGAACCACTTCCAGAGCGTGGTCGCCGATATTGATGGATGGAGCATTTCTGACATCCTGTCCCATGATGTTCGTTTTCTTGAGGTTGATGGTTAGGCCAAATTCATTGCAGGCAGCCGCAAACCTGTCAATGAGACTCTGCAGACACTCTTCAGTGTGAGATGGTAATGCAGCATCGTCAGCAAAGAGGACCTTCCGTACTTTGGTCTTCGCTCTTAGACGGGCAAGATTGAACAACCTGCCACCTGATCTTGTGTGGAGGAAAGTTCCTTCTTCTGAAGACTTGAACGCATGTGAGAGCAGCAGGGAGAAGAAGATTCCAAACAGTGTGGGTGCGAGAACACAGCCCTGTTTCACGCCACTCAGGATAGGAAAGGGGTCTGATGAGGTGCCGTTATGCTGAATTGTGCCTTTCATATTGTCATGGAATGAGGTGATGATACTTAGTAGCTTTGGTGGACATCCAATCTTTTCTAGTAGTCTGAAGAGAGAACGTCTGCTGACGAGATCAAAGGCTTTGGTGAGATCATTGAAAGCAACGTAGAGGGGCATCTGTTGTTCGCCTTGCTGCACACCAGGGAGTGGTCGGTGTCGCAGTCCACACTGTGGAAGCTGCGAGTGATTTGAACGCTGTTTAAAGAGGCTTGCCTTGTGACAATGAGGTCCAGCTGGTGCCAACGACGTGATCTTGGGTGCCTCCAAGAAACCTGGTGACAGGGTTTAGTATGAAAGAATGAGTTGGTGATGCAGAGGTTATGATAGGTACACAACTCAAGCAGTCTCTGTCCATTCTCATTCATCCTTCCAATGCCATAGCGCCCAAGGCAGGAGGGTCATGAGTCATGGTCGGCCCCAACCCTGGCATTAAAGTCCCCCAACAGGAATAGGTGTTCGGTGTTGGGGATGCTACTAATGATATTATGGAGTTCCTCGTAGAACTGGTCTTTAGCTTCAAGTGGGGAGCAGAGTGTTAGAGCATAGATGCTGAGTAGGTGTACTGGACCAGAGGCGGTGAGCAGTCGGATGGACAGTATGCATTCTGAGCCATTTGAAGGTGGCTCTATCATGCTGAGCAAAGAGTTTCTGATGGCGAAGCCCACTCCATGCTGTCTTGGTTCTTCAGGATCCCTACCCTGCCAGAAGAAGGTGTAGTCTTTCTCTCTTAGAGTTCTGCTTGCAGGAAGGCGTGTCTCATGAAGTGCTGCAATGTCCATATTCAGTCTACTGAGCTCATTGTTAATGATGGCGGTCTTTCGAGAATCGTTGATTTGTGTAAGGTCTTCCAACAGGCCAGGATACATAGTTCTGACGTTCCAGCTTGCAAAACGAAGGGCTGGTACCTTCTTTCCTTTTTTTGTCATGCTGTTTGGTGCGGTGTTGCAGTCCGCTTTTTGGGCAATGACCCTGAGCTCCAAGCACCCATTGAAGCAGGCTGCCCGGTTTGAGGCGAGCGGTAGCTGTCCAGTGAGATGCGATGACCTCTCCCACCGACAAAGGCAACCCGTGGCGCCCAATCTCTACGCTAATTGAGCTGGACTTATAACCTGTAACTGCTGCCTTCTGTGTTGATTTGGTCGCTGTGAGGAGACTATGGAGTGACCTCTCCATGGCGCATGCCTGGGCGAATGTATGGAGGTTGTGAGTTGCCCAAGTGTCAAAACCCCCCTCTCGGCCTTTCTGGTGGGGTCCAAAGGAGTGCAGAGCATAACGTTTGGCACCGGTATGGCTGCAGGAACTCCCGGAAACATGCCAAAGGTGGCACATGACCGCCTACGGGGTTCCGCTCCGGATTTTCTGTTAGGGTTTACTCCCTTAGCCTTGGTCTCTCCCGAGACGCCCACAAGGCAGTGGGGTTGTTAGGGCCCCTTCTCAGGGATAGGTGGATGCCGGTGGGAGGAAGGGGTGCAGGGGAAGGGGGTGCGAGGGGAAGATGGTGCGAGGGGGGAGCTGGGAAGGTGGTGCGAGGGGGGGAGAGGGTGGGGGAAGGGAGTGCGAGGGGAAGATGGTGCGAGGGGGGAGCTGGGAAGGGGGTGCGAGGCGGGAAGAGGGGGGGGAAAGGAGGTGCGGGTGTAGCTGGGAAAGGGGAAGCGGGGGTGGGGGAAGGGGGTGCAGATAATAAAACATTTCATCAGTTCCCACCATCGATGCCGGGAAAGCTCATCCGTGTCCTCCGGGAGGTGGGCGACAGCCTCGGGCTCCAGTACCAGAAGGAATTCGCCAACATTGCGCTGCAGATGCACTACGAGCCGCACATCTCCCACGGGCGCTTTGAAGTTGTGGCCGAGGAGCCGTTCCGCGATGGAGTTAACTGGGGCCGGGTCGTGGCTTTTTACGTGTTCGGGGGCACCTTTTTCTCAATGCTTCCCATCTGTACTAATCTTATTTCCCGAGGGTTCCGCTGCTCCTCCCTCTCTGCACTGAACTTACCGCACGCCGTGGCCGCGGACGCTCATGCAGGAAGGATCTGATGGGGAGGGCCCTTCTCACCACCAGCCAAGCTATGTCTTGGTGCTTGTTTGAAAGTTCTGGTGATGAGGCATTCTGCCAATTGGGTTTTCTCCTGGAACCATCCAATAAGATCCACCATCTCCTTTTCCCGCATTGCACCACTATTGGTAGCCTGCCTTCAGCCACTAAACTCTGGAATTCCCTTCCTAAACCTTTCCACCTCTCTCCCACTCTCTCCTTTTTTAAAGATGCTCCTTTAAATCCCGCCTCTGACCAAGATTTTGGTCACTTTGTCCTAATATCTCCTTATGTTGCTCAGTGTCAAATTTTGTCTAATGATGCTCCTGTGAAGCACCTTGGGTCTCTTTAACTATGTTAACGATGTTATAGAAGTGTAAATTGTAACTGGAAGTCAAGCTTGAGTAAATTCGCATGTTTGTCCTTCAATTGGCATTTAATGGGCTAACCGCTAACAAGACACATTAAACCAGCTCAATCCCAGGAGGAGGTTTGTGAGCATTTGCGAAACCCACTAAAGCTCCATTAATAGTAATGGAACAAATGACTGCACAGATAGTCTGTGTTTTATCTCTGACATGGAATAATTTCACCCACATAGTGTTCAGCACAAATACGATTAATTTGTGAATTAGAAATATTTATATATTAATTGTGATAATCAGAAAAATAATTGCTCACTGATCTTGGAACTAATCTTTGTATTGTAATCTAATTGAAAGGAGCATATTGTCTTATCAGCGGTTAAACAACTGTTTTGCCTACTGATTACTACAGTGATGATAATTGTACAGATCCTGTTCCTTGAATAAATATTTTCCATAATTTAACAGAATGAAAATCAATACAAGGAACTTACTATGTGAACATCTAACTAATAAAAGGCTGGGAAACCATATATCTTCAATCAGTGCAGCACAGATAAAGGATCAGCAATAAAGGATCAGCATTCTCCATATGCCATTATACAATTAATTGGAGACACAATCTAGGCCTATCAGAAGATTACAAATTCATTCTTCACCTCTTAGATCAAATAGAGCTTATTAGAAACCAAAAAGGTAATGTGTGTGAAAGAGGAAGACGTGGGCATGGTTCTTAGTCAATATTTTACATCTGTCCTCATAAAAGAGTGCGTTGATGCAACCATTGTCGTTAAAGAGGAGGATGAGTGTGAAATATTGCATGGTATAAACATTGTGAGGAGGAAATATTGAATCTTTGAAAGTAGAAAGATCACCGGGTCAGGATGAAATGTATCCCAGTCTGTTATGAGAAGCAAGGGAGGAAATAGCAGAGGCTCTGACCATCATTTTCCAAGCCTCACTAGCTCCAGGCGCAGTGCTGGAGGACTGCTAATGTTCCATCAGTGACAGGGAGGAAAGGGTAATGATTGACAGCTATTTTTGTGATTGGTTTCCAGTGGGGTACTGCAGGGCTCAGTATTAGGTCTCTTGTTTTCGTGATAGATTTCAATGATTTAGATTTAAATGTAGGAGACAAAATTAAGTTTGCAGATGATACAAAATTGGCTGTGTGGTTGATAGTGAGGAAGAAAGCTGTAGACTGCAGGAGATATCAATGAACTGGTCAGGTGGGCAAAAAAGTGGCAAATGAAATTCAATCCAGAAAAGTGAGGAAATGCATTTGGGGAGGACAAAGAAGGTAAGGGAATGAACAATAAATGGCAGGATCTTGAGAAGTGCAGAAGAACACAGGGACCTTGGAACGTATATCCATAGATCTCCGAAGGTAGCAGGACAGGTTTTTTTTATTCATTCATGGGATGTGGGCGTCGCTGGCTAGGCCCGTACTTATTGCCCATCCCTATTTACCCTTGAGAAGTTGGTGGTGAGCTGCCTTCTTGAACCGCTGCAGTCCATGTGAGGTAGGTATACCCACAGAGCTATTAGGAAGGGAGTTCCAGGGTTTTGACCCAGCAACAGTGAAGGAACGGCGATACAGTTCCAAGTTGGGATGGTGTGTGACTTGGAGGGGAACTTGACGGTGGTGGTGTTCCCATGCATTTGCTGCCCTTGTCCTTCTAGATGATAGAGGTCATGGGTTTGGAAGGTGTTGTCTAAGGAGCCTTGGTGTGTTGCTGCAGTGCATCTTGTAGATGGTACACACTGCTGCCACTGTACGTCAGTAGAAGAGGAAGTGAATGGGGTACCAATCAAGCGGGTTGCTTTGTCCTGGATGGTGTCGAGCTTCTTGAGTGTTTTTGGAGCTGCACCCATCCAGGCAAGTGGAAAGTATTCCATCACAGTGCTGACTTGTGTCTTGTAGATGGTGGCCAGGCTTTGGGGAGTCAGGAGGTGAGTTACTTGCTGCAGAATTTCTAGGTTCTGACCTGCTCTTGTAGTCACAGTATTTAAATGGCTACTCCAGTTCAGTTTCTGGTCAATGGTAACCCTCAGGTTGTTGATAATGGGGGATTCAGCGATCGTAATGCCATTGAATGTCAATGGAAGATGGTTAGATTCTCTCTTGTTGGAGATGGTCATTGCCTGGCACTTGTGTGGTGCGAATGTTACTTGCCACTTATCAGCCCAATCCTGGATATTGTCCAGGTCTTGTTGCATTTCTACACGGACTGCTTCAGTATTTCAGGCAGATAAGGTGATTAAGAAGGCATACAGGATACTTTCCTTTATTAGCCAAGGCTTCGAATATAAAAGCATGGAGGTTATGCTAGAACTGTATAAAACACTAGTTAGGCCACAGCTAGAGTACTACGTATAGTCCTGGTCATGACAGTACAGGAAGGATATGATTGCAATAGAGAGAGTATAGAGGAGATTTATGAAGATGTTGCCAGGACTGCAGAAAAGATTGGATAGGCTGGGGTTGTTTTCTTTGGAACAGAGGAGATTTAATTGAGGTGTATAAAATTATTAGGGGCTTAGATAACTTGGATATGGAGGACCTATTTCCCTGAGGTCAATAACCAGAAGGAATAGATTTAAAGGAATTGGTAAAAGGATTAGAGGGGAGTTGAGGAGACATTTTTTCACCTGGAGGGTGATGGGGGAGGTCTGGAACTCACTGCCTGAAAGGGTGGTAGAGGCTGAAACCATCTTTGCATTTAAGAAGTGCTTGGATATGCACTTCAAGTGGCATAACCTGCAGGGCTTCAAACCCAGAGGTGGAAAGTGGGAACAGGCTGGATAGTTGTTTTTTCAGCTAGCCTCTTCCTGTGCTGTAAATTTCTATGATTCTATGTTTCTTCTATGAGACCTATTAGCAAGTAAAGTTTTTATTCAGGCATTTGTATCTGTTCGAAAAATAGATATAAAACTATCTTGCATGGCTTCATGTAAATATTCTAAACAATTTAGATCTAATTTGAAGCTCTGCCTTGTCCCTCTTTCCCCACCTTCAAAGGCCTCCTCAAGGCCTAACTCTTTGCCCAAGCCTTCTGTCACTTCCTGTAACCTCTCTCCCATTTCCTGCTTTGGTATCCTCCAATCTCCTGCAGGGTGCCCTTTTCTGGGAAGGGTGCTATCTAAGTGTATCTCAGTACATCCCAAAGCACTTTACAGCCAAATGAAGTGATTTTGAACTGTTGGATTATTGGAAAATGGAAGCCAATTATAATTTGTTTTAAGCGATGTTAGTCAAGGGATAAATATTGGCCAGGAAACCAGGGACAACTCCCCTGTTCTTCTTTGAAATAGAGCCATTGGATCTTTCACATTCACTTGAGAGGCAGATGAGGCTTTGGTTTAATGTCTCATCCAAAATATTGGAGCTCCAACAATTCAGCACTCCCTCAGTATTACATTGAGAGTGTCAGCTGAGATTTGTTCCTAGAGTGGGATTTGAACCCGCAACACTCTGACTCAAAGGTGTGAGGACCATCACGAAGCCAAGAGCAGTGGCAGCCTCATGCATCAAAACCCAAGTAGTTGTTTCCACCTGGGAAATATGACACGACTCCTGTTGCGTTGGAAAGAGGAGAATATCACCAGACTCAATCACTGTGGACTAAATTACTTGTCAAATTTACTTACAATTAAAAAGCAGAAGCAAAGGAGAACAAAGGGAAAAACAAAACAAAACTGTTCAATAGGAGGGTCGTAAAGAGTCCACAAGTGGATCATCTGCTTTGTTTGGAATGCTGCTTGCAGCCTTCCTTCCTTACACTTTTTTGCAATCGGTTTCTTTGAATCCAAATACAGCAGACATGTGCTGTCTCTTCGAAAGAGTTATCCAGTTAGCTCCACTCCCCTGCTCTTTCCCCATAGCCCTGTATCCCTCCAATTCCCTTTTGAAAGTTATCATTGAATCTGCTTCCACCGCCTTTCAGGTCATTATTTTTCCTTGGCAAACCTGAGGGGTGTTTTTAGAATGAGAGGAACAAGTGAACTGAATGTGCCTCAAGTACCCCTGGGGAAAGGAAAGGGAAAATGAAGGGGTGGGGTTTGGAACACATTATGCATGTAACCAGTTACCTTCTTTGCTTTTTTAAATGAAAGTACATTTGCAATTACCTCCTTCGGTATTCCCAGAAACTGGGGATTTTTTTTTTCTTCAGAGTTGAGATTCTGTACTTTTTAACTGTGATGAATACTTAGGTAATTTCATTAATAACATAATGAAAATATGTTATCAGATGTTAACAGATGCTATCAATAATTTCAACAATCACTGGGTGAAAACTAAAATGCTAGTTAGGAAGGGCAGCAATGTGGTCAACTGTAGATCTTCCTGGGTCTTTTCTGGGCTTGTATTATGCTGTAGTTGAGAAGACAAATGGACAATTTGCTCCTGGGCCTTTGCAAAGGCTGTTCTTTTTATTTGGCTCCAGGGAGTGCATGGGAGTGACCTGGAATTATTTCCCTGCTGGCCTTCTCCCTGTGGGCAATTTGGGGGTAATTCTAACCTTTGAATGCTAGTGTAAAATGGGCCATATTCAATTGGACACCCAATTGACTGCAAAAGAAAGAATAATGGACATCCCATTTACGTTATTGCCCAATATTAAAGTAAACCCTCTATGTCTCTATTCGGCCTCTCCACAGTAAGCTTGGCATCTCACCACATTTGAAGGTGCAAACCTTTGTGCTGCAGCTGTGTGACGTACAGTGTGGGTGTATCAATGTGACACCATGGTTCCACACCTCCAGTGTTTATTTTATATATCATTAGCAACCTTCATATCAGTCATTCAGCACAATAATCCCCATGCTAAAGATGAGCTTCCTGCTTAATATTCAGGCACAACAGTCTTTACTGTAAATAACACCAAAAGGAATCTATTGAAATGAATTCACAAGGAGAGATGCAACACTGAAATAGATTTGTCTTTATTGATTAATTCTGTTTTCAACCATTTGAATGTATCAATTTCTGGGAAATATCACCAATAGCCTATTGAAATAGGTTGCTATAACAACATAAGATGTAGCAGCAGGAGTACCATATTTGGCTCCTCAAGACTGCTATGAAACCTATGAGCAACTCTTCACAAAAAACTTGCATTTTGCATAGCACCTTCCACATAATAAAACAGCCCAAAACACTTAACACATGACAATGGACCAAACAGCAGCAGACGAATTGGGAGAACTGACTGAAACCTTGGATGAAAAGATGGCCTTTGGAGCTGGTGACTAAAGTGACAAGGTGAAGAGGTTTAGTGAGCAAGTTGCAGAGGGTTGGAGCTGGTCAAATGCAAGTTCTTCCCCAAATAAGGAAAGCACATACCAGGCCAGAGTCAGAAGATAGCAGGGCCATGGGTATACGGCTGAAAGAGGGTGTACAGATGGGGTGGGGCAAGGCCATGGAGGCACATGCTAGTGAGAACTTAGATTTTGAGTTCAGTGTGTCAATGCTTTACATAGGGACATACAGGAACAGGAGCAAACTGTTCATGCCCTTAAACCTGTTATACAATGCAAGTAGATCATGTACCTCAACTCCATTTTCCCATCTTTGCTCCATATTCCTTGATACACTTACCCAACAAAAACCTTATTGATTTCAGTCTTGAAAATGTCAATTCACACAGCATTCGTAGCTTTTTGGGGACAGAGTTTCAGATTTCCACTTCCCTTTGTGTGAAAAAAACACTTCCTGGTTTCACTCCTAATGGGGTTTAGCGGTATCAGCAAAAGTTAAAGGGAGTGTTACAAGGATTTTGTTTTTCTATTAAAAACTTAGGATTCTGTGTGCTTTAAAAAAACTGAAACAGGATCTCCGTGGACATGGAGACACCTTCAAGTAGTGGAAATTTATAATGTTTTGGAAGGAAGTTCAAACAAAAGCTGAACTTTATGAGTGTTTTGAAAGAAAGCTGAACTTACACACAAGAACAGGAAAGCAGGTAATTTTAAGGAAACCAGCAAGGGGTTTGACCTCTTGGCTACTCTTTGAGTGACAAGAGAGACTTTATAACTGGGCATGTGACTTAGTTCTGGAAGTTTCAGTTTCAGATTTGGACCTTTTAAAAAGAGTAGGCATTTGAAATTTTGTTTGACCTGCCTGGAGATTAGACCAGAAAAAGTGTTACCTCTCTGTAAAGGAATCCTACATCTCTTGAGAAGAAACCCTGTATTTCAAAAGTTGCAGATTCCTCCTGTCTCTGAAGAATCCCTGCATCAAGTGTGGTTCCTGTGCTTTAAGAAATCCTGAAATCTGAAGAAATCTTCAACTGCTATACTGCTCCTGTAAGATCTAAGAAGACCTGTTGCTGCACCCCGATGGAAGACCTATGTGAAGCCTGTTGCAGTTGAGTTTCCTTGAACACCTACCCATCACAGACTGTTCATCAACCTTGCCTGGAAAGACTTCAAGTGGCATCCAATTATTCGGCTTTGGGACACCTCACCAAACCGAAGAACTTCCTACCAGAACATGACAAATTAAGTTATTTTATTATTCCTTTCATTCCTATGAAGCAGCTGTAAACCAAAATTCTTTTTCCCCAGTTAACCATTTTTTTTTGGGATGTATGTGTGTGTGCATGAGGGCTAGGGAAATAAGGACCTTTTCTCATATAGATTTATCACATTATTCGCCAAGACTTGCTTTTATAATAAATAGTTAATTTTATTGTTGATTAAAGAAACCTGGTTAGTGTGCTTTATTCTGGGGACAGATAGAGTATTTAACTGGCTATTTTGGTAAGTGGGAAAATTTATTGATATGCTGCGACCCGTGGAGAAGTGGGACTGAATTAACAGTGCACTCTTCCTACCTCGGTCATAACAGGAGTGTTTCACTGTCAGAGATGCTGTTCTTTGGATGAGATGTTAAACTGAGGCCCCATCTGCCCCTCTCAGGTGAACTTAAAAGATCTCATGCCACTATTCGAAGAAGAGCAGACGAGCTCTCCTGATGTCCAGCATGTATCCCTCAACTTAAATATTTGGTTATTATCTCTTTTCTGTTTCTGGGAGCTTGCTATGCTCAAATTGGCTGCCACATTTCCCTACATTGCAACAGTGACTACACTTCAAAGAAGCATTTCAGTGAAATGCTTTGTAACATCCTTGTCGTGAAACACACTTTATAAATGGCAGCGCTTTCTGTCTCGCAATAGTTAGATCCATCTTGATCAAAACTGACATCCTTGTCTGATGTTAGTAACGCAAATATGATCTGTTGATAATTAGTGTAATTGTTTTGTGTTGAGATTGTTTAAATCAGCTGATGGTAAAGATTCCATGATCACTCTGAGGTTCTCCATTTCTTAATGAAGAAGACTCCTATAATATTGTGTAGGATTCCTCTCCTGTATTGTGAATGTAATGTGGAGAGACAGATTGATGGTTGGGATGGGGAAGATAGAGGAATGGCAACACAGCAAAGCAAAAACTGTTTTTTCTGTTCAGTCATAGAAGGGGAATGCTGTCCCATTTGAGATGAAAATACGAGCCAGCTGCATAGAAATAGAGGTCTAGGGTATGGCCCTGTGAAAGTCAAGTGTCTAGGCTCTGAATTGAGGATGAAGAATATCATGTGTCTGTCACCTGACATTGCGTATTGTCTGAATTCCCTGGGTCAGAGGTGCCAGACTGTGTGAATTCTGCTCTGTTAAATGCTGCCAAAAGATTTCTGCAAACCACAAACACTAATCGGAGATTAACTAACAATGCAACTAGTTGTTCATTAAGCTTGAAATAAATCCCTTTCTCTCACCAGATGTTGGCTTTGCCAGTAACAGGCATGTCAGGAACACGTGCGTCAGAAATAGTGTAACCATTGACAACACAAATCAACAAATATCCAGACTAAATTTAGATTTCAATTTTAGCATTAAATTGAGATTTCATTGATTATTTTGTGATAAAATGCTATTGCATTTTATTGATAGAGCAACAGAATTCCTCACCATTAGTTCGACAGCAGGATATCATAATGAAGTAGAAACCTATCTTCCGGTTCTAGTGCGTTGGGAATAGGATATTTACTTGAAAAGGCAAGATTTACAGGACCATGGGGCAAAGTGCAGGGAAGTGAGACTATTGGATAGCTTTTTCAAAGAGCTGGCATAAGCACCATGCCCTTCTTCTGTGCTCTCTGATCCTAGGATAGTGTTGATATGATGTGTTCATTCAAAGATCAAAAGCAAAGTGCTAAACATCAAAGAAACCAAGAATTGAATGATGTTTGAGTCAGCAGACCTTGTAATTTTCCACTCAATGCACATCGACATACATCTTACTGCATAACTTGCTTTAACAAGGGATCTTTGAGCAATCATCTTTTGCAAATTGTAATACTGTATTCCGCATTGCTTCGGTCTCCCGCATTATACGCATTATTCTGGGGAGATGCATATAGAATACATCAGGAAATTATTCTCACTGCAGGAGCTGGGAGGCTATAATAATTTCTGAAGGCCAGTAATTGTCTTGCCAACTTGCTGCCAAGTGGAAAACAGCAATCTTGGCTTTAAAGTTTGTTTTATTGGTTTTATCACCAGGGCTGCACTTTGCAATATGGGATGAATATGCCAATTAAGGTGTCAGCCGCGTCTCAGTGGGTCGAATCAGAGGTTGTGAATTCAAGTCCCACTCCAGCTACTTCGAGTAGAATTTTCGCCTTGCTACGGGGACGGGCGGGTGTGTAATTTTGCGTTGCGTGCCTGTTTGCTGGGACCATCCTGCCCCCGAGCCATTTTCCTGGAGGCCTGCAAGGAATTTTCCAGTTGGCCTGCAGGCCCCCAGTGGCGTTGGGAACAGGCCCCGGCTGGAGGCAGCCACCGGCAGCAGACTTGGGGTGGGCCAGTGCTTCAGGCAAACTCTGAGGCCCTCCTTGCCTCCCTGGCCGTAATACAAATCTCTCTATCTAATGGTTGCCTGATGGCAGTATAAAAAAGTTAAGAAAAGAAAATGGAGTTGATATAATTTTATCGATCAGTGAGAAGACAGAGCCAGGAACTTCAGTGTTTAATTTTTTTAGCATATGAAAGAAGATTAGGAAACTCAACATTATGTGATAAAGATATGGATAGACATGAAATGGGCTAGATTTTTGTGTAGAAATCCTTTTGATGTGATCACAGAATAAAGTATAATAGTACTTTAACTAAAGTGACTGTACTTAGGATTAAATGGTTTGATGCAGCAGCACAAACTTAATTGGATGCCCTGTGGATTGGTACTTTGTGCCTCTCATTTATTTTGAGCTCAATAAGCATTACCAAAATATTTTCAAAACGATTCACTGGGAAAAGTTCCAGCAAAATGTTCTTCACATTCTCATGCAAACCTTATCTGGGCTGTTCACGCAGAGCTCTGCAAGAGACAGCAACAATCAGTAATCTTCAGCACTATCTGCTTTAGCGAGTGGTTAAGGTCTGGAATGCGCTGCCTGAGAAAGTGGTGGAGGCAGGTTCAACTGAAGCATTCAAAAGGGAATTCGACAGTTATATGAAAAGGAAGAATGTGCAGAGCTATGTGGAGAAGGCAGGGAAATGGGACTGAGGGAATTTCGCTTTCAGAGAGCTAGTGCGGACACGTTGGGCCGAATGGCCTCCTTCTGCGCTGTAACAATTCTGTGATTCTGCTTGAACTGAGAATATTAC
Source organism: Heterodontus francisci (assembly GCF_036365525.1). Classification (NCBI taxonomy): domain Eukaryota; kingdom Metazoa; phylum Chordata; class Chondrichthyes; order Heterodontiformes; family Heterodontidae; genus Heterodontus; species Heterodontus francisci. The sequence continues at coordinate 35,881,462 of NC_090405.1, read as the reverse complement.
ATGTGACATAAGCAGCCATGGCTACGATCATGAGGAGACTTGGGTTTAATTCCCTACACTGACCTCAGATAAAGAAAGAAAAAGACTTCCAATTACATAGCACCTTTCATGACCACAAGACATCCCAAAACTCTTCACAGCCAATGAGAAGACAAACGGTTTGAGGAAAAGTGTTTCTAATTTAAATTAGTTTCAACTGCTTCCTGAAACCTCCCAGTAGTGCAAAATCAAGAGGCCCCACACCCAGTGCTGTCTCACCCATGGAACTCCTTCCTATTGTTGGCAGACACCAGACCCTCCCTCTGGTGTTGACAGGTCCCAGGAAGATCCCTAGACAGGGTCAGCTTCTGCCAAGTTCAGGCTCTCTTCTGTGCACTGCGAAGCCCGAGGATGCCTAATGCTAATCTCCCAAACCCTAGGCCACCTCTAGCCATCCGACCATGTCCGCGGCCACTTCCTCCCATGCTGCCAAACCCTAGCAGCATTTTTCCAGTTTGCCAGACCCCAGGATCTCTTCCCAGTGCTGTCATATGGCTGGATCACTCCTCAATATTCCACAATCTCACAACTCTTCTTTCAGATCTGTCAAAACTCAGGTTATCCTTCCAGAGGGCTGCTTAGCTTCAGGACAAACCCCTCTAGCACTGCTTCACTACAGACCACACCCTTGAGCAGAGGACACAACCCTTCCAGCAATATTAAACAAGAGGACACAACCCTTCCAGCAGAGGGCACACCCCACATCAGAGGACACACACCTGCCAGCAGAGACACAACCCTTCCAGCACTACCAAACAAGAGGACACATCCCCTCCAGCACTGCTAAACTAGGGGACACACTCCTTTTAGCACTGCTAATCCACAGGGCACCCAGCATTTGTGTTGCTCAGTCGAGCTGGATAAAGAATTTTAGGAGCATTAATGCTAAGCGTATACTGGGGCCTTTCCTTTTTTCTGTAGAGGGAGCTTTACTCTGTATCTAACCCCCCCGGTTTTTTTTTTTTCTTTTTTTCTTTTTTTTTATAAAAGGGGCCTGGATACCCCAGGCCCCTTTTATATTTTTCACATCGAGGGGGCCTTTATTCCTCAGGCCCCCTTTATATACATATTTACAGTTTTAAAATAACTTTATTAAAACCAGATAAATAAACAAAAAACTCAAATTAAAATGCCATTCTCGGCGTCGACAATGCACTCCAGTCCCTGCGGTGCCCACCGGTCGCGGAAGGCCTCAAACGTACCGGCGGACACCGCGTGCTCCTTCTCCAAGGACACCCGGGCGCGAATGTAACCGCGGAAGAGGGGCAGGCAATCGGGGAGGACGGACCCCCCGACGGCCCGCAACCTGGACCTGTGAATTGCCACCTTGGCCAGGCCCAGGAGCAGACCGACGAGGAGATCCTCCTCCCGGCCCAAGCCCCTCCGCATCGGGTGCCCAAAGATCAGGAGCGTGGGACTGAAGTGCAGCCAGAATTTGAGGAACAGCCCCTTCAGATACTCAAATAGGGGCTGCAACCTCACACACTCCGTATATATGTGGAACACGGACTCGTCCAGGCCGCAGAAAGTACAGGCGGCCTGGGAGTCCGTGAACCTACTTAAAAGTCTATTGCAGGGGACTGCTCTGTGCAGCACCCTCCACCCCAGGTCCCCGATGTAAAGGGGGAAGACTCCCGCGCAGAGAGACCTCCATCGGGGTTTCCCCTCGCCGCCAGATGGCAACGCAGACCGCCAGGGCGTGTCCGACCGGCTGACGAGGGCGAGGAAGTGGAGAGTGTGCAGGAGCAGCACGTACAGGAAACCCCTCAGCACCGATTGGAATGGCACGGAGGGCATTTCCGAGAGGCGGCTCGGGTTGTGTGGGACCGGCTCCCGAGGAGGGTTTCGGGGCCTGGGTCCGATGAGCAGTTCCGGCCGAGCGAGGGTCAGCTCGGCCGGGATCGCTCCGCACTCCTGAGCCCCCTCGTCACCCGCAGTGAGGGGCGTCCCGGGGGTATCGGGTTCTCCTCCGCCCGCCTGACTGTCCCCGGAGTCGGCCGCCCGGACAGCCGAGGCGCTCTCCTCCGCTGGCTGGGGAGCGCCCTGACTGGAGGCGACCATGTTCCAGACTCTGAATAGATCCTGGTAAAAGACAGGCAACTCCCTCAGAGAGGCACGGCTAACGGACTCCACCGGGAGCTGCGTGTCGTCTTGAAGGCAGTGACACTGGCGGAAAAAATACGTCGCCAGCGCTCACCATCTGGGAGGACGCTCGACGTACAGGTATCTCTGCAGGGTCCGAAGGCGGAGAGTCGCAGCCTGGGTGCGGACGCACACCAGCGACTGGCCGCCATCCTCAATCGGGAGACTCAGGACCGCGGCAGAGACCCAGTGTTTCCTCTTGCCCCAGAAGAAATCGACGAGTTTCTTCTGGATCTTGGTGGCAAATACAGGGGGCGGGGCCAAAGTGACCAATCGGTACCACAACATGGAGGCCACCAGTTGGTTTATGACCAGCGCCCGGCCCCTGTAGGAAAGCACTCGGAGCAGTCCTGTCCAGCGCCCCAGCCGAGCGGTGACTTTCGCCTCCAACTCCTGCCAGTTTGCCGGCCAGGCTTCCTCAGCGGGGCTAAGGTGGACTCCCAGATAGAGGAGGTGCGTGGTATGCCACGCAAAGGGTGTCATCTCCTCCGGCAGGGAGTCCACCCGCCACTGACCCACCAGGAGTCCGGAACATTTCTCCCAATTGATCCTCGCGGAGGACGCGGCAGAAAAGGTCTGCTGGCAGTCGCGCATCTTCCGCAAGTCAACGGGATCTGTGACCATGAGGAGCACGTCGTCGGCGTAAGCCGAGAGGACGACCCGCATGGCCGGCTCGCGCAGAGCCAATCGCGTCAACCTCCTGCGAAGCAGGCACAGGAAGGGCTCCACGCAGATGGTATACAATTGGCCGGACATGGGGCATCCCTGACGCACTCCTCTCCCAAAGTGAAGGGGTGCCGTCAAGGACCCGTTAACTTTGACTAGACACTCTGCGGCGGCGTATAAAAGTCGGACCCGGGCCACAAAATGCGGCCCGAGTCCGAAAGCACGCAGAGTCCCGAAAAGGTATTCGTGATCCACCCTGTCGAACGCCTTCTCCTGATCGAGGGAGAAAAAGGCGACCGACTGACTAGTCCTCTGGGAAAGATGGATCAGGTCCCGGACCAGGTGGATGTTGTCCTGGATGGACTGGCCCGGGACCGTGTAGAACTGGTCGGGGTGGATCATGTGGGCCAGCACGGAGCCCAAGCGGGTAGACATAGCCCGAGCAAAGATCAAAGGGTGAGGTGCGGTCCAAATCTTCCAGGATCTGGATCCGTGACCTCACGTAGGCGCCTCGGGACCCTATGAGCTGCAGGTCCCTCAGTGCGCCCTTCTTCTCTTTGTACGCCTGCCACAGGGCCGAGTCCACGACGGCATGACCGAGGCGGGACTCCAAGTCGAGCACCTCGCTCTCAAGGCACCCGATCTCGGCTTCCCGCCTCTTGGTCGACCCCTTCGCGTACTCCTGACAGAAGACGCGGATGTGAGTCTTGCCCACATCCCACCATAGCCTCAAGGAGGGGAACTCCCCCGCTTCCTTCTCCAGTCGGCCCAGAATCGACAGAACGAGTCCCGAAATCGCTCGTCCTCCAGCAGCCGGTTGTTAAAGTGCCAGTATGCGGACCCCGCCCGCGTGCGGAGCGGAGTGAACTCCGCCCACACCAGGCGGTGGTCCGAGCACGGCACCAGCCGCATGGAGGCCGCCGAGACGCGGGAGACGTATGCCTGCGAAAAGTAGAGGCGGTCGATTCGCGACCCTCCTCCTCCAGACCTCCACGTGAAGGCGCTGGAGTCGGGATGGAGATTCCACCAGACGTCCACCAAGTTAAGGGAGCTGATCAGTCCCCTCAACTTCTCCACCGACTCTTGGCCGCGCTGGGGACCGGAGCGATCCCCCACCTCGAGGGTGCAGTTAAAATCCCCCCGAGGATGATGCACTCGCCGCTATCGATGGAGCTCAAGAGAGCGGACACTTCTTCAAAGAAGCGCACTTGCAATGCGCCGGGCCTGGGCGCATACACGTTCACAAAGTGGAGCGGCACGCTACCCAGGCGAACGGTGAGGCGGAGCAAGTGGCCCGGCACTAGCTCCTTGACCCCCAAGATCTCCGGCTGAAAAGTCGGGGCCAACAAGATAGCCACCCCACTAGAAATAGGGGTGAGGTGACTCATGTAGACCCCACCCTGCCACTCCAGGAGCCAGGTGGCTTCATCTCCCGGAACGGTGTGGGTTCCCTGCAGAAAGCTCACTGCGTATCTCCCTTCCCTGAGGACTGAGAGATTGTGAAATCTGCGGTGAGACCCCCTGCTGCCGTTGATGTTGAGGCTGGCTATGGTTATCTTCATGTCAAAGGTAGTTAAAACCCGTCACCAACAGCTCACTGTGAGGAGGGAGTGGAAGTGCACCTGGCCTTCCACTCCCCCAGCAACCCATTGAGGAACACATTAAAACGACGCCTCTCAACCAGTTTCACGCCCGCGCGCTTGCCTGCTTTCTTCAGGGCGGCACGGACGGACTGTATGATCAGTGCCAGATTCGACCAACGGCCGAGGGCCAGCTGAACTTTATCGCGGCAACCCCTGCAAGCCGCGAGGAAATCCCGGAGTTCCGCTGTGGGGATAAGGGGAGATTCGGTGGGAGGCACGAGGGACTCCACCACCTCACTGGCGATGGAATCAAGGTCATCCTCCGTGCCCCACACCGAATCCCCATCCTCCTCTGGGTCATCACCGCCAGCGGCCGACACATCTACCACACACTGTGGGGCGGACGTCCCGGCCGCGCCAGCTGGTCCTGGCTCCGTCACGATCCCACCCCCAGGAGCGATGGCGGAGGAGTCCTCTCTGGGTTCTACTGTGAAACTGGAGCCTGTGGGCGCCAGCAGTTCAGGACCCCCCTCCACCTCCGTCCCCAGGCCAATGAGTGGTCCAGGGGAGACAGAAGTTCCCGACTCCGGAAATCCAGCCGGAGCCGAGACCGGAGGAGGAGGAAGGAGGCTATCTCCCGCTCCGCCAGCACCCACAGGCTCAGCAGATGGGGCAGCATTCTCAGTTATAACCGGGTCGGGTGTCTCCTGGTTGGTGGTGGACTCCGGCTGGGAGGGCCGACCCTCTGGAGCCTCGCCCTCCCCTTCACTCAGGGCACCCGACCCAGTAGCAGTGGCAGAATGGGCGGCGTCCCCAGGCTCCCCCACCACAAGCAGGGCCCCACTTACTCCTTCAGGAGGGGCCTCATGTACCGGGGCCTTCCCCTCCCCTCCATCCTGAGGAATAGGGTGCTCCTACCCGGACTTTGCAGCCTTGGTGGTGGTGGTAGGGGAAACCTGGGGACCCGAAACAGGAGACAGCTCCCCTCCAACAGATGGGCCCTGCGCCTCAGGGCCCCTTGTTACCTCTGTGGAGGGGTGCCTTCTCCTCTTTTTCTCAGTTGTGTGCGGAGGCTCAGAGACCTCCATATCATCAGAGACCTCCACCTCCACACTCTCCTTTTTTTTATTCACCCTGGGCCTGAGCCTAGCCCTGGGGCAAGTTGACTTCCCAAGATCGGGCTTTGTGCTGAGCTCAGACTCGGGTAGTGTCACGGTGTCCAGGGGACGCGCCTCTCGATGTTTATTTCTCCTCCGCGCCTTCCTTCCACATGGACGGTCACCCCCCTCCCTGCCGAAGGCCATGAAAACCACAGCCTCCGGTACCGACTGAATGGTATCTGATGGAGGTATGGGGAGGGTGGGAGGGTGCAGCGTCGCCACCCTGGGCCGCCGAGTTGGAATTGGCAGCCGGGAGGTTGGGGCAGTTCTTACGAACATGCCCCACCCCCTTACAGACATGGCACCGCACCCCGTCCAAGGTCCAGAAGACGCGGTAGGCCGTCCCCTGGAATTCTACATTAAAGTGGCCCTCTGTCACCTCCTCCCGCGCCAGCTGCATGAATAACTGGCGGCGGAAGGAGTACACGTGTCGGAGGCTGTTCTCCCGAAGACCGAGCGGGACTGGGGTGAGCCCCATCTTTACCTCCCCCAGATGGTGCAGGTGGGGAAGGAGGAGCTCACCAGGGATGAAGGGTGGGACATTGGATAGAATGATCCTTTGCGCAGTGGCCTCCAGGGGGTCCACTGGCAGAAAGGTCCCGCCCACGGTGAGCCCCTTGCTCAGAGCCAGGGACACCGCCCGCTCGGTCTTCAGGAATAACACTGCCTTCTCGTACATTTTAGAGGCTGCAACAATGGCCGAAGGGCCGACAACCTCGGCCATTGCTTTCACGCATGCCTCTATAGTCATGTTCGGGTGGACGTAGCTCTTGACCCCATGCTTCGATGTTAAGAAAGCAAACGGTGACGGGGCAACAGGTGCAGCTGCAGCAGCCGCAGCAGCATATGTACGGGAAGGCCCCGCCACCGGCGAAGGAGGGCTTGCCATGGGGTCTAAGAGCCACGTCCACCCCCAAGAAACAAAACAAATTTACACAATTGAAACAAAAAAAAGCAAACTTTAAACAAAGTGGAGTGGGAGTAGAGGAGGATGGGGTAGGATGGTAAAGGAAAAGGGGAGGATAGGTGACTGAGGCGACTGAGTGGAGGAAGGGAGAGAAAGGCTGAAAAGGATGTTTGATCCAAATGCCAGTTGCAGCACCTTTATCAAAATTAGTCCAAAACTGTTTGTTGTCTTCCAGTTGGGGGAGGCTTCTTCGCCCGGGACGGCTGGAGCCGCCCGGTACTCTCCTCTTCTGATTGTAACAAGGCAGTCTTCACCCGGGCAACTCCAGCTGCCCCGAGCAGGCAGTTGGGGTGGGGAGGGAGCTCCCTGTGTGTAAGCACCAATACAAATACAGGGGCCCCTACTGGATTTGGCTGCCCCACCCCTGAGTCTTCAGGCCTCTTCTCCCTCCCCCAAACAGTTCAAACTTAAGAGTCTTTCAGGTGCCCTGACACCCACCTCTCCAAAACAATTGCAGCCTTCCTTGATGGTTTCTCTCCACTCTGTATTCACCTTTCTCCAGTCTCCTCTCTCCAGTTGCTGTAGTCTCCACTCTCCACTCTGCAGTTGCTGCAGCACAGGTGCAGCTGCTCCCCCAATTGCTGGCAGGAAGTGCTCCAAATTGACCAGCCAATCCCCGTGCTGTACCTGTCCTGGGAGTGTTTGATCAGACAGTGTAGAAGGAGCTTTACTCTATATCTAACTCCATGCCTGGGGCCCTTCCTTGTGCATCCTGCTCCACACAAACCCCCACCAATCCTGATCTATGAAGCACAATCACAAATCACAAGATAACCCCCATTCCATGCGGTTAAATATGTAGATGTCCAGCAGCCATGCTAGAAACCCTATGAGCACACCACCAACACGCACCACCTTACCCCAGTACAACAAAACTCCAGGACCTCTATCCCAATATAAACCTCAAGACTATCCCACTCAGTGCTACCAAAGGCCACAATCTCCCCACACCTGCTAAACCCCATGACTCTCACCACAAGGCTGCTAATAACCAGCTCCAATCTAGTATCATGCCTGTGTTCTCCTTAAATCCTAAGGTTTATAGAAAATGAAATGTAAATTGAATTTATAAGGAAAGGAACATGCAACAGTCATTTAGTTTTCATGGAAAAAATGAATAGAACTATTGAATTCAGCCAGATGAAATTCCATAATAGCAAGTTATTAAAACATGCTTTCAACTTAATTCAGTTTCAATAAGTCAATGCCTTGGTTACTAAATTGCTCATTGAATGCCAATTATCTCTCCGCACTGTATGTTCTAACTTGCTGTGTGTGCCCACTGGTGAATTACTTTAAAATGTGAGTATGGATGTAGCTTAACAGTAATTTCAACAACGATACTAATTTTAATGACCTTTTATCATATTCTATTGCTTGGTTAGCTGCCTTAAACTAACACACAGCTATTTTAAGTTGGGGTGATGTGAGTTAGAAACTCTCCGGCTATGCAGTATTTAGGCTCAGGGATACGGAACTCCCAGGGTCAATTAACATGAATGACTTAACTAGAATAAAATGAAATTAATTCATGGTTCTAGCTGTGCAGCAGTCAACAGGGAACAATGTTTGTCAATGGAGCATTGGAACAATAGATTAATAGAGCAATGGAGCAAAGATGTAATAATGTAATCGAACAATGGAGTGACAAAACAATGGAGAAAAGAACAATAGAGATTTGGAGCTACGGAGTAATGGTGAAATAGAGCAATATCCAAATGGAACAATGAAACAATAGAGCAACGAAGAATTGGATCAATGGAGTAATGCAGCAATAGATAAATGGAGAAATGGTGCAAAGAGAAATAGAATAATGGAGCAATGAACAAATGGAGAAATGGAACAATGGAGACATGGAACAATGGAGCAATGGAGAAATGGAGCAATAGAGAAATGGAGCCATGGAGAAATGGATAAGTGGAGCAATGAAGAAATGGAGACATGGAACAATGGAGACATGGAACAATGGAGAAATGGAGCAATGGAGAAATGGAGCAATGGAGAAATGGAGCAATGGAGAAATAGAGAAATGGAGCCATGGAGAAATGGATAAGTGGAGAAATGAAGAAATGGAGAAATGGAACAATGAAGAAATGGAGATATGGAACAATGGAGACATGGAACAATGGAGAAATGGAGCAATGGAGAAATGGAGCATTGGAACAATGGAGAAATGGAACAATGGAGAAATAGAGAAATGGAGCAATGGAGAAATGGAGCATTGCAGCAATGGAGAAATGGAGCAATGGAGAAATAGAGAAATGGAGCAATGGAGCAATGGAGAAATGGAGCATTGCAGCAATGGAGAAATGGAGCATTGCAGCAATGGAGGAATGGAGAAATGGAGCAATGGAGCAATCGGGAAATGGAGCAATGGAGAAAAGGAGCAATAGAAAAATGGAGAGATGGAGCAATGGAGAAATGGAGAAATGGAAAAATGGAGAAATGGACCAATGGAGAAATGCAGCAATGGAGAAATGGACCAATGGCGAAATGCAGCAATGGAGAAATGGAGCAATGGACCAATGGAGAAATCGAGAAATGGAGCATTGGAGAAATGGTGCAATGGAGCAATGGGGAAATGGAGAAATGGAGAAAAGGAGCAATGGAGAAATGGAGAAATGGAGCAATGGAGCAGTGGAAAAATTGAGAAAAGGAGAAGTTGAGCAATGGAGAAATGGAGCAATAGAGAAATGGAGCAATGGAGAAATGGACAAATGGAGCACTGAGGCAATGGAGAAATGGAGCAATGGAGAAATTGAGAAATGGAGAAATGTTGAAAAGGAGCAATGGAGAAATGGCGCAATGGAGAAATGGTGCAATGGAGAAATGGAGCAATGGAGAAATGGAGCAATGGAGCAAGGGAGAAATGGAGACAAGGAGCAATGGAGAAATGTACCAATGGAGAAATGGAGCAATGGAGAAATGGAGCAATAGAGCAATGGAGAAATGGAGCATTGGAGAAAAGGAGCAATGGAGAAATAGAGAAATAGAGAAATGGAGCAATGGAGAAATGGAGAAATGGTGAAATGGAGCAATGGAGAATTGGACCAATGGCGAAATGGAGCAATGGACAAATGGAGCAATGGAGAAATGGAGAAATGGAGCAATGGAGAAAAGGAGCAATGGAGAAATGGAGCAATGGAGAAATGGAGCTATGGAGCAATGGAGAAATGGACCAATGGAGAAATGGAGCAATGGAGAAATGGAGCAATGGAGCAATGGTGAAATGGAGAAATGGAGCAATGGAGCAATGGAGAAATGGAGCATTGCAGCAATGGAGAAATGGAGCATTGAAGAAATGGAGCCATGGACAAATGGAGGAAGGGAGCCATGGAGAAATGGAGCAATGGAGAAATAGAGAAATGGAGCAATGGAGAAATGGAGCAATGGAGAAATGGAGCAATGGAGCAATCGGGAAATGGAGCAATGGAGAAAAGGAGCAATAGAAAAATGGAGAGATGGAGCAATGGAGAAATGGAGAAATGGAAAAATGGAGAAATGGACCAATGGAGAAATGCAGCAATGGAGAAATGGACCAATGGCGAAATGCAGCAATGGAGAAATGGAGCAATGGCGAAATGCAGCAATGGAGAAATGGAGCAATGGAAAAATGGACCAATGGAGCAATGGAGCAATGGAGAAATGGAGCAAGTGAGAAAAGGAGCAATGGAGAAATGGACCAATGGAGAAATGGACCAATGGAGAAATCGAGAAATGGAGCATTGGAGAAATGGTGCAATGGAGCAATGGGGAAATGGAGAAATGGAGAAAAGGAGCAATGGAGAAATGGAGAAATGGAGCAATGGAGCAGTGGAAAAATTGAGAAAAGGAGAAGTTGAGCAATGGAGAAATGGAGCAATAGAGAAATGGAGCAATGGAGAAATGGAGAAATGGAGCACTGAGGCAATGGAGAAATGGAGCAATGGAGAAATTGAGAAATGGAGAAATGTTGAAAAGGAGCAATGGAGAAATGGCGCAATGGAGAAATGGTGCAATGGAGAAATGGAGCAATGGAGAAATGGAGCAATGGAGCAAGGGAGAAATGGAGACAAGGAGCAATGGAGAAATGTACCAATGGAGAAATGGAGCAATGGAGAAATGGAGCAATAGAGCAATGGAGAAATGGAGCATTGGAGAAAAGGAGCAATGGAGAAATAGAGAAATAGAGAAATGGAGCAATGGAGAAATGGAGAAATGGTGAAATGGAGCAATGGTGAATTGGACCAATGGCGAAATGGAGCAATGGACAAATGGAGCAATGGAGAAATGGAGAAATGGAGCAATGGAGAAAAGGAGCAATGGAGAAATGGAGCAATGGAGAAATGGAGCTATGGAGCAATGGAGCTATGGAGCAATGGAGAAATGGACCAATGGAGAAATGGAGCAATGGAGAAATGGAGCAATGGAGCAATGGAGAAATGGAGAAATGGAGCAATGGAGAAATTGAGAAATGGAGAAATAGAGCAATGGAGCAATGGAGAAATGGAGAAATGGAGCAATGGAGAAATGGCGAAATGGAGCAATGGAGAAATGGCGAAATGGAGAAATGGAGCAATGGAGGAATGGAGAAATGGAGAAATGGAGCAATGGAGAATTCTAGAAATGGAGAAATGGAGCAATGGACCAGTTGAGGAATGGAGAAATTGAGAATTGGAGCAATGGATCAATGGAGAAAAGGAGCAATGGAGAAATGGAGAAATCCAGCAATGGAGAAAAGGAGCAATGGAGAAATGGAGCAATTGAGAAATGGAGAAATGGAGCAATGGAGAAAAGGAGCAATGGAGAAATGGAACATTGGAGAAATGGAGCAATGGAGAAATGCAGAAATGGTGAAATGGAGCAATAGAGAAATGGAGCACTGGAGAAATGGAGCAATGGAGCAATGGAGAAATGGAGCAATGGAGAAATGGAGAAATGGAGCAATGGAGAAAAGGAGCAATGGAGAAATGGAACATTGGAGAAATGGAGCAATGGAGAAATGCAGAAACGGTGAAATGGAGCAATAGAGAAATGGAGCACTGGAGAAATGGAGCAATGGGGCAATGGAGAAATGGAGCAATGGAGAAATGGAGAAATGGAGCAATGGAGAAAAGGAGAAATGGAGAAATCCAGCTATGGAGAAAAGGAGCAATGGAGAAATGGAGCAATGGAGCAATGGAGAAATGGAGCAATGGAGCAATGGAGAAATGGAGCAATGGAGAAATGGAGCAATGGAGCAATCGAGAAATGGAGCAATGGAGAAAAGGAGCAATGGAAAAATGGAGAAATGGAGCCATGGAGAAATGGAGAAATGGAAAAATGGAGAAATGGACCAATGGAGAAATGCAGCAATGGAGAAATTGAGCAATGGAAAAATGGACCAATGGAGTAATTGAGAAATGGAGCAATGGAGAAAAGGAGCAATGGAGAAATGGACCAATGGAGAAGTGGACCAATGGAGAAATTGAGAAATGGAGAAATGGAGAAATGGTGAAATGGAGCTATGGAGAATTGGAACAATGGCAAAATGGAGCAATGGACAAATGGAGCAATGGAGAAATGGAGAAATGGAGCAATGGAGAAAAGGTGCAATGGAGAAATGGAGAAATCCAGCAATGGAGAAAAGGAGCAATGGAGAAATGGAGCAATTCAGAAATGGAGAAATGGAGCAATGGAGAAAAGGAGCAATGGAGAAATGGAACATTGGAGAAATGGAGCAATGGAGAAATGCAGAAATGGTGAAATGGAGCAATAGAGAAATGGAGCACTGGAGAAATGGAGCAATGGAGCAATGGAGAAATGGAGCAATGGAGAAATGGAGAAATGGAGCAATGGAGAAAAGGAGAAATGGAGAAATCCAGCTATGGAGAAAAGGAGCAATGGAGAAATGGAGCAATGGAGCAATGGAGAAATGGAGCAATGGAGCAATGGAGAAATGGAGCAATGGAGAAATGGAGCAATGGAGCAATCAAGAAATGGAGCAATGGAGAAAAGGAGCAATGGAAAAATGGAGAAATGGAGCCATGGAGAAATGGAGAAATGGAAAAATGGAGAAATGGACCAATGGAGAAATGCAGCAATGGAGAAATTAAGCAATGGAAAAATGGACCAATGGAGCAATTGAGAAATGGAGCAATGGAGAAAAGGAGCAATGGAGAAATGGACCAATGGAGAAGTGGACCAATGGAGAAATCGAGAAATGGAGAAATGGAGAAATGGTGAAATGGAGCTATGGAGAATTGGAACAATGGCAAAATGGAGCAATGGACAAATGGAGCAATGGAGAAATGGAGCAATGGAGAAAAGGTGCAATAGAGAAATGGAGAAATCCAGCAATGGAGAAAAGGAGCAATGGAGAAATGGACCAATGGAGAAATGGAGCAATGGAGAAATGGAGCAATGGAGAAATGGAGCAATGGAGAAATGGTGAAATGGAGCAATGGTGAAATGGAGCAATGGAGAAATGGAGCAATGGAGAAATGGACCAATGGAGAAATGGAGCAATGGAGAAATGGAGTAACGGAGAAAAGGAGAAATGGAGAAATGGAGAAATGGGGAAATGATTTAATGGAGAAATTGAGCAATGGAGAAATGGAGCAATGTAAAAATGGCGCAGTGAAGCAATGGAGAAATGGAGCAATGGAGAAATGGAGCAATGGAGAAATGGAGAAATGGAGAAATGGAGCAATGGTGAAATTGAGAAATGGAGAAATGGAGCAATGGAGCAATGGAGAAATGAGAAATGGAGCAATGGAGCAATGGCGAAATGGAGCAATGGAGAAATGGCGAAATGGAGAAATGGAGCAATGGAGAAATGAAAAATGGAGAAATGGAGAAATGGTGAAATGGAGCAATGGAGAAATTGACCAATGGAGAAATGGAGCAATGGAGAAATGGAGCAATGGGGAAATGATCTAATGGAGAAATTGAGCAATGGAGAAATGGAGCAATGTAAAAATGGTGCAGTGAAGCAATGGAGAAATGGAGCAATGGAGAAATGGAGCAATGGAGCAATGGAGAAATGGAGAAATGGAGCAATGGAGAAATTGAGAAATGGAGAAATAGAGCAATGGAGCAATGGAGAAATGGAGCAATTGAGAAATGGCGAAATGGAGCAATGGAGAAATGGCGAAATGGAGAAATGGAGCAATGGAGGAATGGAGAAATGGAGAAATGGAGCAATGGAGAATTCTAGAAATGGAGCAATGGACCAGTTGAGGAATGGAGAAATGGAGAATTGGAGCTTTGGATCAATGGAGAGAAGGAGCAATAGAGAAATGGAGAAATCCAGCAATGGAGAAAAGGAGCAATGGAGAAATGGAGCAATTGAGAAATGGAGAAATGGAGCAATGGAGAAAAGGAGCAATGGAGAAATGGAACACTGGAGAAATGGAGCAATGGAGAAATGGTGCAAAGGAGAAAAGGAGCAATGGAGAAATGCAGAAATGGTGAAATGGAGCAATAGAGAAATGGAGCACTGGAGAAATGGAGCAATGGAGCAATGGAGAAATGGAGCAATGGAGAAATGGAGAAATGGAGCAATGGAGAAATGGAGCAATGGAGCAATGGAGAAATGGAGCAATGGAGAAATGGAGCAATGGAGCAATCGAGAAATAGAGCAATGGAGAAAAGGAGCAATGGAAAAATGGAGAAATGGAGCCATGGAGAAATGGAGAAATGGAAAAATGGAGAAATGGACCAATGGAGAAATGCAGCAATGGAGAAATGGACCAATGGCGAAATGCAGCAATGGAGAAATGGAGCAATGGAAAAATGGACCAATGGAGCAATGGAGCAATGGAGAAATGGAGCAATGGAGAAAAGGAGCAATGGAGAAATGGACAAATGGAGAAGTGGACCAATGGAGAAATTGAGAAATGGAGAAATGGAGCATTGGAGAAATGGTGCAATGGAGCAATGGGGAAATGGAGAAATGGAGAAAAGGAGCAATGGAGAAATGGAGAAATGGCGCACTGGAGCAGTGGAAAAATGGAGAAAAGGAGAAGTTGAGCAATGGAGAAATGGAGCAATGGAGAAATGGAGCAATGGAGAAATGGAGAAATGGAGCAATGAGGCAATGGAGAAATGGAGCAATGGAGAAAAGGAGCAATGGAGAAATGGAGAAATGGTGAAATGGAGCAATGGAGAATGGCGCAATGGAGAAATGGTGCAATGGAGCAAAGGAGATCAGGAGCAATGGAGAAATGGAACACTGGAGAAATGGAGCAATGGAGCAATGGAGAAATGGAGCAAAGGAGAACAGGAGCAATGGAGAAATGCAGAAATGGTGAAATGGAGTAATAGAGAAATGGAGCACTGGAGAAATGGAGCAATGGAGAAATGGAGCAATGGAGAAATGAAGCAATGGAGAAAAGGAGAAATGGAGAAATCCAGCAATGGAGAAAAGGAGCAATGGAGAAATGGAGCAATGGAGCAATGGAGAAATGGAGCAATGGAGAAATGGAGCAATGGAGCAATCGAGAAATGGAGAAATGGAGAAAAGGAGCAATGGAAAAATGGAGAAATGGAGCCATGGAGAAATGGAGAAATGGAAAAATGGAGAAATGGACCAATGGAGAAATGCAGCAATGGAGAAATGGACCAATGGCGAAATGCAGCAATGGAGAAATGGAGCAATGGATAAATGGACCAATGGAGCAATGGAGCAACGGAGAAATGGAGCAATGGAGAAAAGGAGCAATGGAGAAATGGACAAATGGACAAGTGGACCAATGGAGAAATGGAGAAATGGAGCATTGGAGAAATGGTGCAATGGAGCAATGGGGAAATGGAGAAATGGAGAAAAGGAGCAATGGAGAAATGGAGAAATGGAGCAATGGAGCAGTGGAAAAATGGAGAAAAGGAGAAGCTGAGCAATGGAGAAATGGAGCAATGGAGAAATGGAGCAATGGAGAAATGGAGAAATGGAGCAATGAGGCAATGGAGAAATGGAGCAATGGAGAAAAGGAGCAATGGAGAAATGCAGAAATGGTGAAATGGAGCAATGGAGAATGGCACAATGGAGAAATGGTGCAATGGAGAAATGGAGCAATGGAGAAATGGAGCAATGGAGAAATGGAGACAAGGAGCAATGGAGAAATGGTAAAATGGAGCAATGGAGAAATGGACCAATGGAGCAATGGAGAATTGGAGCAATGGAGCAATGGAGAAATGGAGCATTGGAGAAAAGGAGCAATGGAGAAACAGAGAAATAGAGAAATGGAGCAATGGAGAAATGGTGAAATGGAGCAATGGAGAATTGAACAAATGGCGAAATGGAGCAATGGACAAATGGAGCAATGGAGAAATGGAGCAATGGAGAAAAGGAGCAATGGAGAAATGGAGCTATGGAGAAATGGAGCTATGAAGCAAAGGAGAAATGGACCAATGGAGAAATGGAGCAATGGAGAAATGGAGAAATGGTGAAATGGAGCAATGGGGAATTGGGCCAATGGCGAAATGGAGCAATGGACAAATGGAGCAATGGAGAAATGGAGCAATGGAGAAAAGGAGCAATGGAGAAATGGAGAAATGGTGAAATGGAGCAATGGAGAATGGCGCAATGGAGAAATGGTGCAATGGAGAAATGGAGCAATGGAGCAATGGAGAAATGGAGCAATGGAGCAATGGAGAAATGGAGACAAGGAGACAAGGAGCAATGGAGAAATGGAGAAATGGTAAAATGGAGCAATGGAGAAATGGACCAATGGAGAAATGGAGCAATGGAGAATTGGAGCAATGGAGCAATGGCGAAATGGAGCAATGGACAAATGGAGCAATGGAGAAATGGAGAAATTGAGCAATGGAGAAAAGGAGCAATGGAGAAATGGAGCAATGGAGAAATGGAGCTATGGAGCAATGGAGAAATGGACCAATGGAGAAATGGAGCAATGGAGAAATGGAGCAATGGAGCAATAGAGAAATGCAGCATTAGAGAAAAGGAGCAATGGAGCAATGGAGAAATGGAGCAATGGAGAAATGGAAAAATGCACAAATGGTGAAATGGAGCAATGGAGAAATGGACCAATGGAGAAATGGAGCAATGGAGCAATGGAGAAATGGAGCAACGGAGAAAAGGAGAAATGGAGAAATGGAGAAATGGAGCAATGGGGAAATGATTTAATGGAGAAATTGAGCAATGGAGAAATGGAGCAATGTAAAAATGGCGCAGAGAAGCAATGGAGAAATGGAGCAATGGAGCAATGGAGAAATGGAGAAATGGAGCAATGGAGAAATTGAGAAATGGAGAAATGGAGCAATGGAGCAATGGAGAAATGAGAAATGGAGCAATGGACAAATGGCGAAATGGAGCAATGGAGAAATGACGAAATGGAGAAATGGAGCAATGGAGGAATGGATAAATGAAGCAATGGAGAATTCTACAAATGGAGAAATGGAGCAATGGACCAGTTGAGGAATGAAGAAATGGAGAATTGGAGCAATGGATCAATGGAGAAAAGGAGCAATGGAGAAATGGAGAAATCCAGCAATGGAGAAAAGGAGCAATGGAGAAATGGAGCAATTGAGAAATGGAGAAATGGAGCAATGGAGAAAAGGAGCAATGGGGAAATGGAACACTGGAGAAATGGAGCAATGGAGAAATGGAGCAAAGGAGAAAAGGAGCAATGGAGAAATGCAGAAATAGTGAAATGGAGCAATAGAGAAATGAAGCACTGGTGAAATGGAGCAATGGAGCAATGGAGAAATGGAGCAATGGAGAAATGGAGAAATGGAGCAATGGAGAAAAGGAGAAATGGAGAAATCCAGCAATGGAGAAAAGGAGCAATGGAGAAATGGAGCAATGGAGCAATGGAGAAATGGAGCAATGGAGAAATGGAGCAATGGAGCAATCGAGAAATGGAGCAATGGAGAAAAGGAGCAATGGAAAAATGGAGAAATGGAGCCATGGCGAAATGGGGAAATGGAAAAATGGAGAAATGGACCAAAGGAGAAATGCAGCAATGGAGAAATGGACCAATGGCGAAATGCAGCAATGGAGAAATGGAGCAATGGAAAAATGGACCAATGGAGCAATGGAGCAATGGAGAAATGGAGCAATGGAGAAAAGGAGCAATGGAGAAATGGACCAATGGAGAAGTGGACCAATGCAGAAATTGAGAAATGGAGAAATGGAGCATTGGAGAAATGGTGCAATGGAGCAATGGGGAAATGGAGAAATGGAGAAAAGGAGCAATGGAGAAATGGAGAAATGGAGCAATGGAGCAGTGGAAAAATGGAGAAAAGGAGAAGTTGAGCAATGGAGAAATGGAGCAATGGAGAAATGGAGCAATGGAGAAATGGAGAAATGGAGAAAAGGAGCAATGGAGAAATGCAGAAATGGTGAAATGGAGCAATGGAGAATGGCACAATGGAGAAATGGTGCAATGGAGAAATGGAGCAATGGAGCAATGGAGAAATGGAGCAATGGAGCAATGGAGAAATGGAGACAAGGAGACAAGGAGCAATGGAGAAATGGTAAAATGGAGCAATGGCGAAATGGACCAATGGAGCAATGGAGAATTGGAGCAATGGAGCAATGGAGAAATGGAGCATTGGAGAAAAGGAGCAATGGAGAAATAGAGAAATAGAGAAATGGAGCAATGGAGAAATGGTGAAATGGAGCAATGGAGAATTGAACAAATGGCGAAATGGAGCAATGGACAAATGGAGCAATGGAGAAATGGAGCAATGGAGAAAAGGAGCAATGGAGAAATGGAGCTATGGAGAAATGGAGCTATGGAGCAAAGGAGAAATGGACCAATGGAGAAATGGAGCAATGGAGAAATGGAGAAATGGTGAAATGGAGCAATGGAGAATTGGACCAATGGCGAAATGGAGCAATGAACAAATGGAGCAATGGAGAAACGGAGAAATGGAGCAATGGAGAAAAGGAGCAATGGAGAAATGGAGCTATGGAGAAATGGAGCTATGGAGCAATGGAGAAATGGACCAATGGACAAATGGAGCAATGGAGAAATGGAGCAATGGAGCAATAGAGAAATGCAGCATTGGAGAAAAGGAGCAATGGAGAAATGGAGCAATGGAGAAATGGAGCAATGGAGAAATGGTGAAATGGAGCAATGGAGAAATGGACCAATGGAGAAATGGAGCAATGGAGAAATGGAGCAGCGGAGCAATGGAGAAATGGGGCAACGGCGAAAAGGAGAAATGGAGAAATGGAGCAATGGGGAAATGATTTAATGGAGAAATTGAGCAATGGAGAAATGGAAGCAATGTAAAAATGGCGCAGTGAAGCAATGGAGAAATGGAGCAATGGAGAAATGGAGCAATGGAGCAATGGAGAAATGGAGAAATGGAGCAATGGAGAAATTGAGAAATGGAGAAATGGAGCAATGGAGCAATGGAGAAATGATAAATGGAGCAATGGAGAAATGGCAAAATGGAGCAATGGAGAAATGGCGAAATGGAGAAATGGAGCAATGGAGGAATGGATAAATGGAGAAATGGAGCAATGGAGAATTCTACAAATGGAGAAATGGAGCAATGGACCAGTTGAGGAATGGAGAAATGGAGAATTGGAGCAATTGAGCAATGGAGAAAAGGAGCAATGGAGAAATGGAGAAATCCAGCAATGGAGAAAAGGAGCAATGGAGAAATGGAGCAATTGAGAAATGGAGAAATGGAGCAATGGAGAAAAGGAGCAATGGGGAAATGGAACACTGGAGAAATGGAGCAATGGAGAAATGGAGCAAAGGAGAAAAGGAGCAATGGAGAAATGCAGAAATGGTGAAATGGAGCAATAGAGAAATGATGCACTGGTGAAATGGAGCAATGGAGCAATGGAGAAATGGAGCAATGGAGAAATGGAGAAATGGAGAAAAGGAGAAATGGAGAAATCCAGCAATGGAGAAAAGGAGCAATGGAGAAATGGAGCAATGGAGCAATGGAGAAATGGAGCAATGGAGAAATGGAGCAATGGAGCAATCGAGAAATGGAGCAATGGAAAAATGGAGAAATGGACCAATGGAGAAATGCAGCAATGGAGAAATGGACCAATGGCGAAATGCAGCAATGGAGAAATGGAGCAATGGAAAAATGGACCAATGGAGCAATGGAGAAATGGAGCAATGGAGAAAAGGAGCAATGGAGAAATGGACCAATGGAGAAGTGGACCAATGGAGAAATTGAGAAATGGAGAAATGGAGCAATGGAGAAATTGAGAAATGGAGAAATGGTGCAATGGAGCAATGGGGAAATGGAGAAATGGAGAAAAGGAGCAATGGAGAAATGGAGAAATGGAGCAATGGAGCAGTGGAAAAATGGAGAAAAGGAGAAGTTGAGCAATGGAGAAATGGAGCAATGGAGAAATGGAGCAATGGAGAAATGGAGAAATGGAGCAATGAGGCAATGGAGAAATGGAGCAATGGAGAAAAGGAGCAATGGAGAAATGGAGAAATGGAGAAATGGAGCAATGGAGCAATGGAGAAATGGAGAAATGGTGCAATGGAGAAATGGAGCAATGGAGCAATGGAGAAATGGAGCAATGGAGCAATGGAGAAATGGAGACAAGGAGACAAGGAGCAATGGCGAAATGGTAAAATGGAGCAATGGAGAAATGGACCAATGGAGCAATGGAGAATTGGAGCAATGGAGCAATGGAGAAATGGAGCATTGGAGAAAAGGAGCAATGGAGAAATAGAGAAATGGAGCAATGGAGAAATGGTGAAATGGAGCAATGGAGAATTGAACAAATGGCGAAATGGAGCAATGGACAAATGGAGCAATGGACAAATGGAGCAATGGAGAAAAGGAGCAATGGAGAAATGGAGCAATGGAGAAATGGAGCTATGGAGCAAAGGAGAAATGGACCAATGGAGAAATGGAGCAATGGAGAATGGCGCAATGGAGAAATGGTGCAACGGAGAAATGGAGCAATGGAGAAATGGAGAAATGGAGCAATGGAGCAATGGAGAAATGGAGACAAGGAGACAAGGAGCAATGGAGAAATGGAGAAATGGTAAAATGGAGCAATGGAGAAATGCACCAATGGAGAAATGGAGCAATGGAGAATTGGAGCAATGGAGCAATGGCGAAATGGAGCAATGGACAAATGGAGCAATGGAGAAATGGAGAAATGGAGCAATGGAGAAAAGGAGCAATGGAGAAATGGAGCAATGGAGAAATGGAGCTGTGGAGCAATGGAGAAATGGACCAATGGAGCAATGGAGCAATGGAGAAATGGAGCAATGGAGCAATAGAGAAATGCAGCATTGGAGAAAAATGGCAATGGAGCAATGGAGAAATGGAGCAATGGAGAAATGGAGCAATGCAGAAATGGTGAAATGGAGCAATGGAGAAATGGACCAATGGAGAAATGGAGCAATGGAGAAATGGAGCAATGGAGCAATGGAGAAATGGAGCAACGGAGAAAAGGAGAAATGGAGAAATGGAGAAATGGAGCAATGGGGAAATGTTTAATGGAGAAATTGAGCAATGGAGAAATGGAGCAATGTAAAAATGGCGCAGTGAAGCAATGGAGAAATGGAGCAATGGAGAAATCGAGCAATGGAGCAATGGAGAAATCGAGCAATGGAGCAATGGAGAAATTGAGAAATGGAGAAATGGAGAAATGGAGCAATGGAGCAATGGAGAAATGAGAAATGGAGCAATGGAGAAATGGCGAAATGGAGCAATGGAGAAATGGCGAAATGGAGAAATGGAGCAATGGAGGAATGGATAAATAGAGAAATGGAGCAATGTAAAATTCTACAAATGGAGAAATGGAGCAATGGACCAGTTGAGGAATGGAGAAATGGAGAATTGGAGCAATGGATCAATGGAGAAAAGGAGCAATGGAGAAATGGAGAAATCCAGCAATGGAGAAAAGGAGCAATGGAGAAATGGAGCAATTGAGAAATGGAGAAATGGAGCAATGGAGAAAAGGAGCAATGGGGAAATGGAACACTGGAGAAATGGAGCAATGGAGAAATGGAGCAAAGGAGAAAAGGAGCAATGGAGAAATGCAGAAATGGTGACATGGAGCAATAGAGAAATGATGCACTGGTGAAATGGAGCAATGGAGCAATGGAGAAATGGAGAAATGGAGCAATGGAGAAATGGAGAAATGGAGCAATGGAGAAAAGGAGAAATGGAGAAATCCAGCAATGGAGAAAAGGAGCAATGGAGAAATGGAGCAATGGAGCAATGGAGAAATGGAGCAATGGAGAAACGGAGCAATGGAGCAATCGAGAAATGGAGCAATGGAGAAAAGGAGCAATGGAGAAATGGACCAATGGAGAAGTGGACCAATGGAGAAATCGAGAAATGGAGAAATGGAGCATTGGAGAAATGGTGCAATGGAGCAATGGGGAAATGGAGAAATGGAGAAAAGGAGCAATGGAGAAATGGAGAAATGGAGCAATGGAGCAGTGGAAAAATGGAGAAAAGGAGAAGCTGAGCAATGGAGAAATGGAGCAATGGAGAAATGGAGAAATGGAGCAATGAGGCAATGGAGAAATGGAGCAATGGAGAAAAGGAGCAATGGAGAAATGGAGAAATGGTGAAATGGAGCAATGGAGAATGGCGCAATGGAGAAATGGTGCAATGGAGAAATGGAGCAATGGAGCAATGGAGAAATGGAGCAATGGAGCAATGGAGAAATGGAGACAAGGAGACAAGGAGCAATGGAGAAATGGAGAAATGGTAAAATGGAGCAATGGAGAAATGGACCAATGGAGAAATGGAGCAATGGAGAATTGGAGCAATGGAGCAATGGAGAAATGGAGCAATGGAGAAATAGAGAAATAGAGAAATGGAGCAATGGAGAAATGGAGCAATGGAGAAATGGTGAAATGGAGCAATGGAGAATTGGACCAATGGCGAAATGGAGCAATGGACAAATGGAGCAATGGAGAAATGGAGCAATGGAGAAAAGGAGCAATGGAGAAATGGAGCAATGGAGAAATGGAGCTGTGGAGCAATAGAGAAATGGACCAATGGAGAAATGGAGCAATGGAGAAATGGAGCAATGGAGCAGTAGAGGAATGCAGCATTGGAGAAAAGGAGCAATGGAGAAATGGAGCAATGGAGAAATGGAGAAATGGAGCAATGGAGCAATGGAGAAATGGAGCAATGGAGAAAAGGAGCAATGGAGAAATTGAGAAATGGAGCAATGGGGAAATGATTTAATGGAGAAATTAGGCAATGGAGAAATGGAGCAATGTCAAAATGGAGCAGTGAAGCAATGGAGAAATGGAGCAATGGAGAAATGGAACAATAGAGCAATGGAGAAATGGAGCAATGGTGCAATGGAGAAATGGAGCAATGGAGCAGTGGAGAATTGGAAAAATTGAGAAATTGAGCAATGGAGAAATGGAGCAATGGAGATATGGAGCAATGGAGAAATGGAGAAATGGAGAAATGGAGCAATGGTGAATAGGAGCAATGGAGAAATGGAGAAATGGAGCAATTGAGAGAAGGAGCAATGGAGAAATTGAGAAATGGTGAAATGGAGCAATGGAGAAATGGAGCAATGGAGAAATGAAGCAATGGAGCAATCGAGAAATGGAGCAATGGAGAAAAGGAGCAATGGGGAAATGGAGCAATGGAGCGCTGGAGCAATAGAGAAATGGAGAAATGGTGCAATGGAGCAATGGAAATATGGAGAAATGGAGAAGTTGAGCAATGGAGAAATGGAGCAATGGAGAAATGGAGCAATGTAGAAATGGAGATATGGTGAAATGGAGCAATGGAGAAATGGTGCAATGGAGAAATGAAGCAATGGAGAAATGGAGCGTTGGAGCAATGGAGAATTGGAGCAATCGAGAAAAGGAGCAATGGAGAAATGGAGAAATGGGGCAATGGAGCACTGGAGGACTGGAGCAATAGAAAAATGGAGCAACGGGGAAATGGAGCAATGGAGAAATGAAGAAATGTAGCAATGGAGAAATGAACCAATGGAGAAATGGACCAATGGAGAAATGGAGCAATGGAGAAATGGAGCAACGGAGAAAAGGAGCAATGGAGCAATGGAGAAAAGGAGCAATGGATCAATGGAGAAATGGAGCAATGGAGAAATTGAGAAATGGGAAATGGAGCAATGGAGAAATGAAAAATGGAGAAATGGCGAAATGGAGAAATGGAGCAATGGAGAAATGGATAAATGGAGAAATGGAGCAATGGGGAATTCTAGAAATGGAGAAATGGAGCAATGGACCAGTTGAGGAATGGAGAAATGGAGAATTGGAGCAATGGATCAGTGGAGAAAAGGAGCAATGGAGAAATCCAGCAATGGAGAAAAGGAGCAATGGAGAAATGGAGCAATTGAGAAATGGAGAAATGGAGCAATGGAGAAAAGGAGCAATGGAGAAATGGAACACTGGAGAAATGGAGTAATGGAGCAATGGAGAAATGGAGCAAAGGAGAAAAGGAGCAATGGAGAAATGCAGAAATGGTGAAATGGAGCAATAGAGAAAGGAGCAATGGAGTAATGGAGCAATGGAGCAATGGAGAAATGGAGCAATGGAGTAATGGAGAAATGGAGCAATGGAGAAATGGAGAAATGGAGCAATGGAGCACAGGAGCAATAGAGAAATGGAGAAATGGAGCAATGGAGAAATGAAGAAATGGAGAAATGGAGCAATGGAGAATTGGAGCAATGGATCAATGGAGAAAAGGAGCAATGGAGAAATGGAGAAATCCAGCAATGGAGAAAAGGAGCAATGGAGAAATGGAGCAATGGAGCAATGGAGAAATGGAGCAATGGAGAAAAGGAGCAATGGAAAAATGGAGAAATCCAGCAATGGAGAAAAGGAGCAATGGAAAAATGGAGCAATGGAGCAATCGAGAAATGGAGCAATGGAGAAAAGGAGCAATGGAAAAATTGAGAAATGGAGCCATGGAGAAATGGAGAAATGGAAAAATGGAGAAATGGACCAATGGAGAAATGCAGCAATGGAGAAATGGACCAATGGCAAAATGCAGCAATGGAGAAATGGAGCAATGGAAAAATGGACCAATGGAGCAATGGAGAATTGGAGCAATGGATCAATGGATCAGTGGAGAAAAGGAGAAATGGAGAAATCCATCAATGGAGAAAAGGAGCAATGGAGAAATGGAGCAATGGAGCAATGGAGAAATGGAGCAATGGAGAAATGGAGCAATGGAGCAATCGGGAAATGGAGCAATGGAGAAAAGGAGCAATGGAAAAATGGAGAAATGGAGCCATGGAGAAATGGAGAAATGGAAAAATGGAGAAATGGACCAATGGAGAAATGCAGCAATGGAGAAATGGACCAATGGCGAAATGCAGCAATGGAGAAATGGAGCAATGGAGAAATGCAGCAATGGAGAAATGGACCAATGGCGAAATGCAGCAATGGAGAAATGGACCAATGGCGAAATGCAGCAATGGAGAAGTGGAGCAATGGAAAAATGGACCAATGGAGCAATGGAGAAATGGAGCAATGGAGAAAAGGAGCAATGGAGAAATGGACCAATGTATAAATGGACCAATGGAGAAATCGGGAAATGGAGAAATGGAGCATTGGAGAAATGGTGCAATGGAGCAATGGGGAAATTGAGAAATGGAGAAAAGGAGCAATGGAGAAATGGAGAAATGGAGCAATGGAGCAGTGGAAAAATGGAGAAAGGGAGAAGTTGAGCAATGGAGAAATGGAGCAATGGAGAAATGGAGCAATGGAGAAATGGAGAAATTGAGCAATGGAGAAATGGAGCAATGGAGAAATGGAGCAATGGAGAATTGGACCAATGGCGAAATGGAGCAATGGACAAATGGAGCAATGGAGAAATGGAGAAATGGAGCAATGGAGAAAAGGAGCAATGGAGAAATGGAGCAATGGAGAAATGGAGCAATGGAGAAATGGAGAAATGGTGAAATGGAGCAATGGAGAATTGGACCAATGGCGAAATGGAGCAATGGACAAATGGAGCAATGGAGAAATGGAGAAATGGAGCAATGGAGAAAAGGAGCAATGGAGAAATGGAGCAATGGAGAAATGGAGCTATGGAGCAATGGAGAAATGGACCAATGGAGAAATGGAGCAATGGAGAAATGGAGCTATGGAGCAATAGAGAAATGCAGCATTGGAGAAAAGGAGCAATGGAGCAACGGAGAAATGGAGCAATGGAGAAATGGAGCAATGGTGAAATGGAGCAATGGAGAAATGGACCAATGGAGAAATGGAGCAATGGAGAAATGGAGCAACGGAGCAATGGTGAAATGGGGCAACGGCGAAAAGGAGAAATGGAGAAATGGAGCAATGGGGAAATGATTTAATGGAGAAATTGAGCAATGGAGAAATGGAGCAATGTAAAAATGGCGCAGTGAAGCAATGGAGAAATGGAGCAATGGAGAAATGGAACAATGGAGCAATGCAGAAATGGAGAAATGGAGCAATGGAGAAATTGAGAAATGGAGCAATGGAGCAATGGAGAAATGAGAAATGGAGCAATGGAGAAATGGCGAAATGGAGCAATGGAGAAATGGCGAAATGGAGAAGTGGAGCAATGGAGGAATGGATAAATGGAGCAATGGAGAATTCTACAAATGGTGAAATGGAGCAATGGACCAGTTGAGGAATGGAGAAATGGAGAATTGGAGCAATGGATCAATGGAGAAAAGGAGCAATGGAGAAATGGAGAAATCCAGCAATGGAGAAAAGGAGCAATGGAGAAATGGAGGAATTGAGAAATGGAGAAATGGAGCAATGGAGAAAAGGAGCAATGGGGAAATGGAACACTGGAGAAATGGAGCAATGGAGAAATGGAGCAAAGGAGAAAAGGAGCAATGGAGAAATGCAGAAATGGTGAAATGGAGCAATAGAGAAATGATGCACTGGTGAAATGGAGCAATGGAGAAATGGAGAAATGGAGCAATGGAGAAAAGGAGAAATGGAGAAATCCAGCAATGGAGAAAAGGAGCAATGGAGAAATGGAGAAATGGAGCAATGGAGAAAAGGAGAAATGGAGAAATCCAGCAATGGAGAAAAGGAGAAATGGAGAAATCCAGCAATGGAGAAAAGGAGCAATGGAGAAATGGAGCAATGGAGCAATGGAGAAATGGAGCAATGGAGAAAAGGAGCAATGGAGAAATGGAGCCATGGAGAAATGGAGAAATGGAAAAATTGAGAAATGGACCAATGGAGAAATGCAGTAATGGAGAAATGGAGCAATGGAAAAATGGACCAATGGAGCAATGGAGAAATGGAGCAATGGAGAAAAGGAGCAATGGAGAAATGGACCAATGGAGAAGTGGACCAATGGAGAAATTGAGAAATGGAGAAATGGAGCATTGGAGAAATGGTGCAATGGAGCAATGGGGAAATGGAGAAATGGAGAAAAGGAGCAATGGAGAAATGGAGAAATGGAGCAATGGAGAAATGGAGAAATGGAGCCATGGAGAAATGGAGAAATGGAAAAATGGAGAAATGGACCAATGGAGAAATGCAGCAATGGAGAAATGGACCAATGGCGAAATGCAGCAATGGAGAAATGGAGCAATGGAGAAATGCAGCAATGGAGAAATGGACCAATGGCGAAATGCAGCAATGGAGAAATGGACCAATGGCGAAATGCAGCAATGGAGAAGTGGAGCAATGGAAAAATGGACCAATGGAGCAATGGAGCAATGGAGAAATGGAGCAATGGAGAAAAGGAGCAATGGAGAAATGGACCAATGTATAAATGGACCAATGGAGAAATCGGGAAATGGAGAAATGGAGCATTGGAGAAATGGTGCAATGGAGCAATGGGGAAATTGAGAAATGGAGATAAGGAGCAATGGAGAAATGGAGAAATGGAGCAATGGAGCAGTGGAAAAATGGAGAAAGGGAGAAGTTGAGCAATGGAGAAATGGAGCAATGGAGAAATGGAGAAATTGAGCAATGGAGAAATGGAGCAATGGAGAAATGGAGCAATGGAGAATTGGACCAATGGCGAAATGGAGCAATGGACAAATGGAGCAATGGAGAAATGGAGAAATGGAGCAATGGAGAAAAGGAGCAATGGAGAAATGGAGCAATGGAGAAATGGAGCAATGGAGAAATGGAGAAATGGTGAAATGGAGCAATGGAGAATTGGACCAATGGCGAAATGGAGCAATGGACAAATGGAGCAATGGAGAAATGGAGAAATGGAGCAATGGAGAAAAGGAGCAATGGAGAAATGGAGCAATGGAGAAATGGAGCTATGGAGCAATGGAGAAATGGACCAATGGAGAAATGGAGCAATGGAGAAATGGAGCTATGGAGCAATAGAGAAATGCAGCATTGGAGAAAAGGAGCAATGGAGCAATGGAGAAATGGAGCAATGGAGAAATGGAGCAATGGTGAAATGGAGCAATGGAGAAATGGACCAATGGAGAAATGGAGCAATGGAGAAATGGAGCAACGGAGCAATGGAGAAATGGGGCAACGGCGAAAAGGAGAAATGGAGAAATGGAGCAATGGGGAAATGATTTAATGGAGAAACTGCGCAATGGAGAAATGGAGCAATGTAAAAATGGCGCAGTGAAGCAATGGAGAAATGGAGCAATGGAGAAATGGAACAATGGAGCAATGCAGAAATGGAGAAATGGAGCAATGGAGAAATTGAGAAATGGAGCAATGGAGCAATGGAGAAATGAGAAATGGAGCAATGGAGAAATGGTGAAATGGAGCAATGGAGAAATGGCGAAATGGAGAAGTGGAGCAATGTAGGAATGGATAAATGGAGCAATGGAGAATTCTACAAATGGAGAAATGGAGCAATGGACCAGTTGAGGAATGGAGAAATGGAGAATTGGAGCAATGGATCAATGGAGAAAAGGAGCAATGGAGAAATGGAGAAATCCAGCAATGGAGAAAAGGAGCAATGGAGAAATGGAGCAATTGAGAAATGGAGAAATGGAGCAATGGAGAAAAGGAGCAATGGGGAAATGGAACACTGGAGAAATGGAGCAATGGAGAAATGGAGCAAAGGAGAAAAGGAGCAATGGAGAAATGCAGAAATGGTGAAATGGAGCAATAGAGAAATGATGCACTGGTGAAATGGAGCAATGGAGAAATGGAGAAATGGAGCAATGGAGAAAAGGAGAAATGGAGAAATCCAGCAATGGAGAAAAGGAGCAATGGAGAAATGGAGCAATGGAGAAATGATTTAATGGAGAAACTGAGCAATGGAGAAATGGAGCAATGTAAAAATGGCGCAGTGAAGCAATGGAGAAATGGAGCAATGGAGAAATGGAACAATGGAGCAATGCAGAAATGGAGAAATGGAGCAATGGAGAAATTGAGAAATGGAGCAATGGAGCAATGGAGAAATGAGAAATGGAGCAATGGAGAAATGGCGAAATGGAGCAATGGAGAAATGGCGAAATGGAGAAGTGGAGCAATGTAGGAATGGATAAATGGAGCAATGGAGAATTCTACAAATGGAGAAATGGAGCAATGGACCAGTTGAGGAATGGAGAAATGGAGCAATTGGAGCAATGGATCAATGGAGAAAAGGAGCAATGGAGAAATGGAGAAATCCAGCAATGGAGAAAAGGAGCAATGGAGAAATGGAGCAATTGAGAAATGGAGAAATGGAGCAATGGAGAAAAGGAGCAATGGGGAAATGGAACACTGGAGAAATGGAGCAATGGAGAAATGGAGCAAAGGAGAAAAGGAGCAATGGAGAAATGCAGAAATGGTGAAATGGAGCAATAGAGAAATGATGCACTGGTGAAATGGAGCAATGGAGAAATGGAGAAATGGAGCAATGGAGAAAAGGAGAAATGGAGAAATCCAGCAATGGAGAAAAGGAGCAATGGAGAAATGGAGAAATGGAGCAATGGAGAAAAGGAGAAATGGAGAAATGGAGCAATGGAGAAAAGGAGAAATGGAGAAATCCAGCAATGGAGAAAAGGAGCAATGGAGAAATGGAGCAATGGAGCAATGGAGAAATGGAGCAATGGAGAAAAGGAGCAATGGAAAAATGGAGAAATGGAGCCATGGAGAAATGGAGAAATGGAAAAATTGAGAAATGGACCAATGGAGAAATGCAGTAATGGAGAAATGGACCAATGGCGAAATGCAGCAATGGAGAAATGGAGCAATGGAAAAATGGACCAATGGAGCAATGGAGCAATGGAGAAATGGAGCAATGGAGAAAAGGAGCAATGGAGAAATGGACCAATGGAGAAGTGGACCAATGGAGAAATTGAGAAATGGAGAAATGGAGCATTGGAGAAATGTTGCAATGGAGCAATGGGGAAATGGAGAAATGGAGAAAAGGAGCAATGGAGAAATGGAGAAATGGAGCAATGGAGCAGTGGAAAAATGGAGAAAAGGAGAAGTTGAGCAATGGAGAAATGGAGCAATGGAGAAATGGAGCAATGGAGAAATGGAGAAATGGAGCAATGAGGCAATGGAGAAATGGAGCAATGGAGAAAAGGAGCAATGGAGAAATGGAGAAATGGTGAAATGGAGCAATGGAGAATGGCGCAATGGAGAAATGGTGCAATGGAGAAATGGAGCAATGGAGCAATGGAGAAATGGAGCAATGGAGCAATGGAGAAATGGAGACAAGGAGCAATGGAGAAATGGTAAAATGGAGCAATGGAGCAATGGAGAAATGAGAAATGGAGCAATGGAGAAATGGCGAAATGGAGCAATGGAGAAATGGCGAAATGGAGAAGTGGAGCAATGGAGGAATGGATAAATGGAGCAATGGAGAATTCTACAAATGGAGAAATGGAGCAATGGACCAGTTGAGGAATGGAGAAATGGAGAATTGGAGCAATGGATCAATGGAGAAAAGGAGCAATGGAGAAATGGAGAAATCCAGCAATGGAGAAAAGGAGCAATGGAGAAATGGAGGAATTGAGAAATGGAGAAATGGAGCAATGGAGAAAAGGAGCAATGGGGAAATGGAACACTGGAGAAATGGAGCAATGGAGAAATGGAGCAAAGGAGAAAAGGAGCAATGGAGAAATGCAGAAATGGTGAAATGGAGCAATAGAGAAATGATGCACTGGTGAAATGGAGCAATGGAGAAATGGAGAAATGGAGCAATGGAGAAAAGGAGAAATGGAGAAATCCAGCAATGGAGAAAAGGAGCAATGGAGAAATGGAGAAATGGAGCAATGGAGAAAAGGAGAAATGGAGAAATGGAGCAATGGAGAAAAGGAGAAATGGAGAAATCCAGCAATGGAGAAAAGGAGCAATGGAGAAATGGAGCAATGGAGCAATGGAGAAATGGAGCAATGGAGAAAAGGAGCAATGGAAAAATGGAGAAATGGAGCCATGGAGAAATGGAGAAATGGAAAAATTGAGAAATGGACCAATGGAGAAATGCAGTAATGGAGAAATGGACCAATGGCGATATGCAGCAATGGAGAAATGGAGCAATGGAAAAATGGACCAATGGAGCAATGGAGCAATGGAGAAATGGAGCAATGGAGAAAAGGAGCAATGGAGAAATGGACCAATGGAGAAGTGGACCAATGGAGAAATTGAGAAATGGAGAATTGGAGCATTGGAGAAATGGTGCAATGGAGCAATGGGGAAATGGAGAAATGGAGAAAAGGAGCAATGGAGAAATGGAGAAATGGAGCAATGGAGAAAAGGAGAAATGGAGAAATCCAGCAATGGAGAAAAGGAGCAATGGAGAAATGGAGCAATGGAGCAATGGAGAAATGGAGCAATGGAGAAAAGGAGCAATGGAGAAATGGAGCCATGGAGAAATGGAGAAATGGAAAAATTGAGAAATGGACCAATGGAGAAATGCAGTAATGGAGAAATGGACCAATGGCGAAATGCAGCAATGGAGAAATGGAGCAATGGAAAAATGGAGCAATGGAGCAATGGAGCAATGTAGAAATGGAGCAATGGAGAAAAGGAGCAATGGAGAAATGGACCAATGGAGAAGTGGACCAATGGAGAAATTGAGAAATGGAGAAATGGAGCATTGGAGAAATGGTGCAATGGAGCAATGGGGAAATGGAGAAATGGAGAAAAGGAGCAATGGAGAAATGGAGAAATGGAGCAATGGAGAAATGGAGCCA
This sequence comes from Heterodontus francisci, assembly GCF_036365525.1. NCBI lineage: Eukaryota > Metazoa > Chordata > Chondrichthyes > Heterodontiformes > Heterodontidae > Heterodontus > Heterodontus francisci. The sequence continues at coordinate 35,849,917 of NC_090405.1, read as the reverse complement.
TGGAGAAATGGAGAAATGGAAAAATGGAGAAATGGACCTATGGAGAAATGCAGCAATGGAGAAATGGACCAATGGCGAAATGCAGCAATGGAGAAATGGAGCAATGGAGAAATGCAGCAATGGAGAAATGGACCAATGGCGAAATGCAGCAATGGAGAAATGGACCAATGGCGAAATGCAGCAATGGAGAAGTGGAGCAATGGAAAAATGGACCAATGGAGCAATGGAGCAATGGAGAAATGGAGCAATGGAGAAAAGGAGCAATGGAGAAATGGACCAATGTATAAATGGACCAATGGAGAAATCGGGAAATGGAGAAATGGAGCATTGGAGAAATGGTGAAATGGAGCAATGGGGAAATTGAGAAATGGAGAAAAGGAGCAATGGAGAAATGGAGAAATGGAGCAATGGAGCAGTGGAAAAATGGAGAAAGGGAGAAGTTGAGCAATGGAGAAATGGAGCAATGGAGAAATGGAGCAATGGAGAAATGGAGAAATGGAGAAATGGAGCATTGGAGAAATGGTGCAATGGAGCAATGGGGAAATGGAGAAATGGAGCAAAGGAGCAATGGAGAAATGGAGAAATGGAGAAATGGAGCAATGGAGAAAAGGAGAAATGGAGAAATCCAGCAATGGAGAAAAGGAGCAATGGAGAAATGGAGCAATGGAGCAATGGAGAAATGGAGCAATGGAGAAAAGGAGCAATGGAGAAATGGAGCCATGGAGAAATGGAGAAATGGAAAAATTGAGAAATGGACCAATGGAGAAATGCAGTAATGGAGAAATGGACCAATGGCGAAATGCAGCAATGGAGAAATGGAGCAATGGAAAAATGGACCAATGAAGCAATGGAGCAATGGAGAAATGGAGCAATGGAGAAAAGGAGCAATGGAGAAATGGACCAATGGAGAAATTGAGAAATGGAGAAATGGAGCATTGGAGAAATGGTGCAATGGAGCAATGGGGAAATGGAGAAATGGAGAAAAGGAGCAATGGAGAAATGGAGAAATGGAGCAATGGAGAAATGGAGCCATGGAGAAATGGAGAAATGGAAAAATGGAGAAATGGACCAATGGAGAAATGCAGCAATGGAGAAATGGACCAATGGCGAAATGCAGCAATGGAGAAATGGAGCAATGGAGAAATGCAGCAATGGAGAAATGGACCAATGGCGAAATGCAGCAATGGAGAAATGGACCAATGGCGAAATGCAGCAATGGAGAAGTGGAGCAATGGAAAAATGGAGCAATGGAGCAATGGAGAAATGGAGCAATGGAGAAAAGGAGCAATGGAGAAATGGACCAATGTATAAATGGACCAATGGAGAAATCGGGAAATGGAGAAATGGAGCATTGGAGAAATGGTGCAATGGAGCAATGGGGAAATTGAGAAATGGAGAAAAGGAGCAATGGAGAAATGGAGAAATGGAGCAATGGAGCAGTGGAAAAATGGAGAAAGGGAGAAGTTGAGCAATGGAGAAATGGAGCAATGGAGAAATGGAGCAATGGAGAAATGGAGAAATTGAGTAATGGAGAAATGGAGCAATGGAGAAATGGAGCAATGGAGAATTGGACCAATGGCGAAATGGAGCAATGGACAAATGGAGCAATGGAGAAATGGAGAAATGGAGCAATGGAGAAAAGGAGCAATGGAGAAATGGAGCAATGGAGAAATGGAGCAATGGAGAAATGGAGAAATGGTGAAATGGAGCAATGGAGAATTGGACCAATGGCGAAATGAAGCAATGGACAAATGGAGCAATGGAGAAATGGAGAAATGGAGCAATGGAGAAAAGGAGCAACGGAGAAATGGAGCAATGGAGAAATGGAGCTATGGAGCAATCGAGAAATGGACCAATGGAGAAATGGAGCAATGGAGAAATGGAGCTATGGAGCAATAGAGAAATGCAGCATTGGAGAAAAGGAGCAATGGAGCAATGGAGAAATGGAGCAATGGAGAAATGGAGCAATGGTGAAATGGAGCAATGGAGAAATGGACCAATGGAGAAATGGAGCAATGGAGAAATGGAGCAACGGAGCAATGGAGAAATGGGGCAACGGCGAAAAGGAGAAATGGAGAAATGGAGCAATGGGGAAATGATTTAATGGAGAAATTGAGCAATGGAGAAATGGAGCAATGTAAAAATGGCGCAGTGAAGCAATGGAGAAATGGAGCAATGGAGAAATGGAACAATGGAGCAATGCAGAAATGGAGAAATGGAGCAATGGAGAAATTGAGAAATGGAGCAATGGAGCAATGGAGAAATGAGAAATGGAGCAATGGAGAAATGGCGAAATGGAGCAATGGAGAAATGGCGAAATGGAGAAGTGGAGCAATGGAGGAATGGATAAATGAAGCAATGGAGAATTCTACAAATGGAGAAATGGAGCAATGGACCAGTTGAGGAATGGAGAAATGGAGAATTGGAGCAATGGATCAATGGAGAAAAGGAGCAATGGAGAAATGGAGAAATCCAGCAATGGAGAAAAGGAGCAATGGAGAAATGGAGCAATTGAGAAATGGAGAAATGGAGCAATGGAGAAAAGGAGCAATGGGGAAATGGAACACTGGAGAAATGGAGCAATGGAGAAATGGAGCAAAGGAGAAAAGGAGCAATGGAGAAATGCAGAAATGGTGAAATGGAGCAATAGAGAAATGATGCACTGGTGAAATGGAGCAATGGAGAAATGGAGCAATGGAGAAATGGAGCTATGGAGCAATGGAGAAATGGACCAATGGAGAAATGGAGCAATGGAGAAATGGAGCTATGGAGCAATAGAGAAATGCAGCATTGGAGAAAAGGAGCAATGGAGCAATGGAGAAATGGAGCAATGGAGAAATGGAGCAATGGTGAAATGGAGCAATGGAGAAATGGACCAATGGAGAAATGGAGCAATGGAGAAATGGAGCAACGGAGCAATGGAGAAATGGGGCAACGGCGAAAAGGAGAAATGGAGAAATGGAGCAATGGGGAAATGATTTAATGGAGAAATTGAGCAATGGAGAAATGGAGCAATGTAAAAATGGCGCAGTGAAGCAATGGAGAAATGGAGCAATGGAGAAATGGAACAATGGAGCAATGCAGAAATGGAGAAATGGAGCAATGGAGAAATTGAGAAATGGAGCAATGGAGCAATGGAGAAATGAGAAATGGAGCAATGGAGAAATGGCGAAATGGAGCAATGGAGAAATGGCGAAATGGAGAAGTGGAGCAATGGAGGAATGGATAAATGGAGCAATGGAGAATTCTACAAATGGAGAAATGGAGCAATGGACCAGTTGAGGAATGGAGAAATGGAGAATTGGAGCAATGGATCAATGGAGAAAAGGAGCAATGGAGAAATGGAGAAATCCAGCAATGGAGAAAAGGAGCAATGGAGAAATGGAGCAATTGAGAAATGGAGAAATGGAGCAATGGAGAAAAGGAGCAATGGGGAAATGGAACACTGGAGAAATGGAGCAATGGAGAAATGGAGCAAAGGAGAAAAGGAGCAATGGAGAAATGCAGAAATGGTGAAATGGAGCAATAGAGAAATGATGCACTGGTGAAATGGAGCAATGGAGAAATGGAGAAATGGAGCAATGGAGAAAAGGAGAAATGGAGAAATCCAGCAATGGAGAAAAGGAGCAATGGAGAAATGGAGAAATGGAGCAATGGAGAAAAGGAGAAATGGAGAAATGGAGCAATGGAGAAAAGGAGAAATGGAGAAAAGGAGCAATGGAGAAATGGAGCAATGGAGCAATGGAGAAATGGAGCAATGGAGAAAAGGAGCAATGGAAAAATGGAGAAATGGAGCCATGGAGAAATGGAGAAATGGAAAAATTGAGAAATGGACCAATGGAGAAATGCAGTAATGGAGAAATGGACCAATGGCGAAATGCAGCAATGGAGAAATGGAGCAATGGAAAAATGGACCAATGGAGCAATGGAGCAATGGAGAAATGGAGCAATGGAGAAAAGGAGCAATGGAGAAATGGACCAATGGAGAAGTGGACCAATGGAGAAATTGAGAAATGGAGAAATGGAGCATTGGAGAAATGTTGCAATGGAGCAATGGGGAAATGGAGAAATGGAGAAAAGGAGCAATGGAGAAATGGAGAAATGGAGCAATGGAGCAGTGGAAAAATGGAGAAAAGGAGAAGTTGAGCAATGGAGAAATGGAGCAATGGAGAAATGGAGCAATGGAGAAATGGAGAAATGGAGCAATGAGGCAATGGAGAAATGGAGCAATGGAGAAAAGGAGCAATGGAGAAATGGAGAAATGGTGAAATGGAGCAATGGAGAATGGCGCAATGGAGAAATGGTGCAATGGAGAAATGGAGCAATGGAGCAATGGAGAAATGGAGCAATGGAGCAATGGAGAAATGGAGACAAGGAGCAATGGAGAAATGGTAAAATGGAGCAATGGAGCAATGGAGAAATGAGAAATGGAGCAATGGAGAAATGGCGAAATGGAGCAATGGAGAAATGGCGAAATGGAGAAGTGGAGCAATGGAGGAATGGATAAATGGAGCAATGGAGAATTCTACAAATGGAGAAATGGAGCAATGGACCAGTTGAGGAATGGAGAAATGGAGAATTGGAGCAATGGATCAATGGAGAAAAGGAGCAATGGAGAAAAGGAGCAATGGAGAAATGGAGCAATTGAGAAATGGAGAAATGGAGCAATGGAGAAAAGGAGCAATGGGGAAATGGAACACTGGAGAAATGGAGCAATGGAGAAATGGAGCAAAGGAGAAAAGGAGCAATGGAGAAATGCAGAAATGGTGAAATGGAGCAATAGAGAAATGATGCACTGGTGAAATGGAGCAATGGAGAAATGGAGAAATGGAGCAATGGAGAAAAGGAGAAATGGAGAAATCCAGCAATGGAGAAAAGGAGCAATGGAGAAATGGAGAAATGGAGCAATGGAGAAAAGGAGAAATGGAGAAATGGAGCAATGGAGAAAAGGAGAAATGGAGAAATCCAGCAATGGAGAAAAGGAGCAATGGAGAAATGGAGCAATGGAGCAATGGAGAAATGGAGCAATGGAGAAAAGGAGCAATGGAAAAATGGAGAAATGGAGCCATGGAGAAATGGAGAAATGGAAAAATTGAGAAATGGACCAATGGAGAAATGCAGTAATGGAGAAATGGACCAATGGCGAAATGCAGCAATGGAGAAATGGAGCAATGGAAAAATGGACCAATGGAGCAATGGAGCAATGGAGAAATGGAGCAATGGAGAAAAGGAGCAATGGAGAAGTGGACCAATGGAGAAGTGGACCAATGGAGAAATTGAGAAATGGAGAAATGGAGCATTGGAGAAATGGTGCAATGGAGCAATGGGGAAATGGAGAAATGGAGAAAAGGAGCAATGGAGAAATGGAGAAATGGAGAAATGGAGCAATGGAGAAAAGGAGAAATGGAGAAATCCAGCAATGGAGAAAAGGAGCAATGGAGAAATGGAGCAATGGAGCAATGGAGAAATGGAGCAATGGAGAAAAGGAGCAATGGAGAAATGGAGCCATGGAGAAATGGAGAAATGGAAAAATTGAGAAATGGACCAATGGAGAAATGCAGTAATGGAGAAATGGACCAATGGCGAAATGCAGCAATGGAGAAATGGAGCAATGGAAAAATGGACCAATGGAGCAATGGAGCAATGGAGAAATGGAGCAATGGAGAAAAGGAGCAATGGAGAAATGGACCAATGGAGAAGTGGACCAATGGAGAAATTGAGAAATGGAGAAATGGAGCATTGGAGAAATGGTGCAATGGAGCAATGGGGAAATGGAGAAATGGAGAAAAGGAGCAATGGAGAAATGGAGAAATGGAGCAATGGAGAAATGGAGCCATGGAGAAATGGAGAAATGGAAAAATGGAGAAATGGACCAATGGAGAAATGCAGCAATGGAGAAATGGACCAATGGCGAAATGCAGCAATGGAGAAATGGAGCAATGGAGAAATGCAGCAATGGAGAAATGGACCAATGGCGAAATGCAGCAATGGAGAAATGGACCAATGGCGAAATGCAGCAATGGAGAAGTGGAGCAATGGAAAAATGGACCAATGGAGCAATGGAGCAATGGAGAAATGGAGCAATGGAGAAAAGGAGCAATGGAGAAATGGACCAATGTATAAATGGACCAATGGAGAAATCGGGAAATGGAGAAATGGAGCATTGGAGAAATGGTGCAATGGAGCAATGGGGAAATTGCGAAATGGAGAAAAGGAGCAATGGAGAAATGGAGAAATGGAGCAATGGAGCAGTGGAAAAATGGAGAAAGGGAGAAGTTGAGCAATGGAGAAATGGAGCAATGGAGAAATGGAGCAATGGAGAAATGGAGAAATTGAGCAATGGAGAAATGGAGCAATGTAGAAATGGAGCAATGGAGAATTGGACCAATGGCGAAATGGAGCAATGGACAAATGGAGCAATGGAGAAATGGAGAAATGGAGCAATGGAGAAAAGGAGCAATGGAGAAATGGAGCAATGGAGAAATGGAGCAATGGAGAAATGGAGAAATGGTGAAATGGAGCAATGGAGAATTGGACCAATGGCGAAATGGAGCAATGGACAAATGGAGCAATGGAGAAATGGAGAAATGGAGCAATGGAGAAAAGGAGCAATGGAGAAATGGAGCAATGGAGAAATGGAGCTATGGAGCAATGGAGAAATGGACCAATGGAGAAATGGAGCAATGGAGAAATGGAGCTATGGAGCAATAGAGAAATGCAGCATTGGAGAAAAGGAGCAATGGAGCAATGGAGAAATGGAGCAATGGAGAAATGGAGCAATGGTGAAATGGAGCAATGGAGAAATGGACCAATGGAGAAATGGAGCAATGGAGAAATGGAGCAACGGAGCAATGGAGAAATGGGGCAACGGCGAAAAGGAGAAATGGAGAAATGGAGCAATGGGGAAATGATTTAATGGAGAAATTGAGCAATGGAGAAATGGAGCAATGCAAAAATGGCGCAGTGAAGCAATGGAGAAATGGAGCAATGGAGAAATGGAACAATGGAGCAATGCAGAAATGGAGAAATGGAGCAATGGAGCAATGGAGAAATGAGAAATGGAGCAATGGAGCAATGGAGAAATGGCGAAATGGAGCAATGGAGAAATGGCGAAATGGAGAAGTGGAGCAATGGAGGAATGGATAAATGGAGCAATGGAGAATTCTACAAATGGAGAAATGGAGCAATGGACCAGTTGAGGAATGGAGAAATGGAGAATTGGAGCAATGGATCAATGGAGAAAAGGAGCAATGGAGAAATGGAGAAATCCAGCAATGGAGAAAAGGAGCAATGGAGAAATGGAGCAATTGAGAAATGGAGAAATGGAGCAATGGAGAAAAGGAGCAATGGGGAAATGGAACACTGGAGAAATGGAGCAATGGAGAAATGGAGCAAAGGAGAAAAGGAGCAATGGAGAAATGCAGAAATGGTGAAATGGAGCAATAGAGAAATGATGCACTGGTGAAATGGAGCAATGGAGAAATGGAGAAATGGAGCAATGGAGAAAAGGAGAAATGGAGAAATCCAGCAATGGAGAAAAGGAGCAATGGAGAAATGGAGAAATGGAGCAATGGAGAAAAGGAGAAATGGAGAAATGGAGCAATGGAGAAAAGGAGAAATGGAGAAATCCAGCAATGGAGAAAAGGAGCAATGGAGAAATGGAGCAATGGAGCAATGGAGAAATGGAGCAATGGAGAAAAGGAGCAATGGAAAAATGGAGAAATGGAGCCATGGAGAAATGGAGAAATGGAAAAATTGAGAAATGGACCAATGGAGAAATGCAGTAATGGAGAAATGGACCAATGGCGAAATGCAGCAATGGAGAAATGGAGCAATGGAAAAATGGAGCAATGGAGCAATGGAGCAATGGAGAAATGGACCAATGGAGAAGTGGACCAATGGACAAATTGAGAAATGGAGAAATGGAGCATTGGAGAAATGGTGCAATGGAGCAATGGGGAAATGGAGAAATGGAGAAAAGGAGCAATGGAGAAATGGAGAAATGGAGCAATGGAGCAGTGGAAAAATGGAGAAAAGGAGAAGTTGAGCAATGGAGAAATGGAGCAATGGAGAAATGGAGCAATGGAGAAATGGAGAAATGGAGCAATGAGGCAATGGAGAAATGGAGCAATGGAGAAAAGGAGCAACGGAGAAATGGAGAAATGGTGAAATGGAGCAATGGAGAATGGCGCAATGGAGAAATGGTGCAATGGAGAAATGGAGCAATGTAGCAATGGAGAAATGGAGCAATGGAGCAATGGAGAAATGGAGACAAGGAGCAATGGAGAAATGGTAAAATGGAGCAATGGAGCAATGGAGAAATGAGAAATGGAGCAATGGAGAAATGGCGAAATGGAGCAATGGAGAAATGGCGAAATGGAGAAGTGGAGCAATGGAGGAATGGATAAATGGAGCAATGGAGAATTCTACAAATGGAGAAATGGAGCAATGGACCAGTTGAGGAATGGAGAAATGGAGAATTGGAGCAATGGATCAATGGAGAAAAGGAGCAATGGAGAAATGGAGAAATCCAGCAATGGAGAAAAGGAGCAATGGAGAAATGGAGCAATTGAGAAATGGAGAAATGGAGCAATGGAGAAAAGGAGCAATGGGGAAATGGAACACTGGAGAAATGGAGCAATGGAGAAATGGAGCAAAGGAGAAAAGGAGCAATGGAGAAATGCAGAAATGGTGAAATGGAGCAATAGAGAAATGATGCACTGGTGAAATGGAGCAATGGAGAAATGGAGAAATGGAGCAATGGAGAAAAGGAGAAATGGAGAAATCCAGCAATGGAGAAAAGGAGCAATGGAGAAATGGAGAAATGGAGCAATGGAGAAAAGGAGAAATGGAGAAATGGAGCAATGGAGAAAAGGAGAAATGGAGAAATCCAGCAATGGAGAAAAGGAGCAATGGAGAAATGGAGCAATGGAGCAATGGAGAAATGGAGCAATGGAGAAAAGGAGCAATGGAAAAATGGAGAAATGGAGCCATGGAGAAATGGAGAAATGGAAAAATTGAGAAATGGACCAATGGAGAAATGCAGTAATGGAGAAATGGATCAATGGCGAAATGCAGCAATGGAGAAATGGAGCAATGGAAAAATGGACCAATGGAGCAATGGAGAAATGGAGCAATGGAGAAAAGGAGCAATGGAGAAATGGACCAATGGAGAAGTGGACCAATGGAGAAATTGAGAAATGGAGAAATGGAGCATTGGAGAAATGGTGCAATGGAGCAATGGGGAAATGGAGAAATGGAGAAAAGGAGCAATGGAGAAATGGAGAAATGGAGCAATGGAGCAGTGGAAAAATGGAGAAAAGGAGAAGTTGAGCAATGGAGAAATGGAGCAATGGAGAAATGGAGCAATGGAGAAATGGAGCAATGAGGCAATGGAGCAATGGAGCAATGGAGAAAAGGAGCAATGGAGAAATGGAGAAATGGTGAAATGGAGCAATGGAGAATGGCGCAATGGAGACAAGGAGCAATGGAGAAATGGTAAAATGGAGCAATGGAGAAATGGAGCAACGGAGCAATGGAGAAATGGGGCAATGGCGAAAAGGAGAAATGGAGAAATGGAGCAATGGGGAAATGATTTAATGGAGAAATTGAGCAATGGAGAAATGGAGCAATGTAAAAATGGCGCAGTGAAGCAATGGAGAAATGGAGCAATGGAGAAATGGAACAATGGAGCAATGCAGAAATGGAGAAATGGAGCAATGGAGAAATTGAGAAATGGAGCAATGGAGCAATGGAGAAATGAGAAATGGAGCAATGGAGAAATGGCGAAATGGAGCAATGGAGAAATGGCGAAATGGAGAAGTGGAGCAATGGAGGAATGGATAAATGGAGCAATGGAGAATTCTACAAATGGAGAAATGGAGCAATGGACCAGTTGAGGAATGGAGAAATGGAGAATTGGAGCAATGGATCAATGGAGAAAAGGAGCAATGGAGAAATGGAGAAATCCAGCAATGGAGAAAAGGAGCAATGGAGAAATGGAGCAATTGAGAAATGGAGAAATGGAGCAATGGAGAAAAGGAGCAATGGGGAAATGGAACACTGGAGAAATGGAGCAATGGAGAAATGGAGCAAAGGAGAAAAGGAGCAATGGAGAAATGCAGAAATGGTGAAATGGAGCAATAGAGAAATGATGCACTGGTGAAATGGAGCAATGGAGAAATGGAGAAATGGAGCAATGGAGAAAAGGAGAAATGGAGAAATCCAGCAATGGAGAAAAGGAGCAATGGAGAAATGGAGAAATGGAGCAATGGAGAAAAGGAGAAATGGAGAAATGGAGCAATGGAGAAAAGGAGAAATGGAGAAATCCAGCAATGGAGAAAAGGAGCAATGGAGAAATGGAGCAATGGAGCAATGGAGAAATGGAGCAATGGAGAAAAGGAGCAATGGAAAAATGGAGAAATGGAGCCATGGAGAAATGGAGAAATGGAAAAATTGAGAAATGGACCAATGGAGAAATGCAGTAATGGAGAAATGGATCAATGGCGAAATGCAGCAATGGAGAAATGGAGCAATGGAAAAATGGACCAATGGAGCAATGGAGCAATGGAGAAATGGAGCAATGGAGAAAAGGAGCAATGGAGAAATGGACCAATGGAGAAGTGGACCAATGGAGAAATTGAGAAATGGAGAAATGGAGCATTGGAGAAATGGTGCAATGGAGCAATGGGGAAATGGAGAAATGGAGAAAAGGAGCAATGGAGAAATGGAGAAATGGAGCAATGGAGCAGTGGAAAAATGGAGAAAAGGAGAAGTTGAGCAATGGAGAAATGGAGCAATGGAGAAATGGAGCAATGGAGAAATGGAGCAATGAGGCAATGGAGAAATGGAGCAATGGAGAAAAGGAGCAATGGAGAAATGGAGAAATGGTGAAATGGAGCAATGGAGAATGGCGCAATGGAGACAAGGAGCAATGGAGAAATGGTAAAATGGAGCAATGGAGAAATGGACCAATGGAGCAATGGAGAATTGGAGAAATAGAGAAATAGAGAAATGGAGCAATGGAGAAATGGTGAAATGGAGCAATGGAGAATTGAACAAATGGCGAAATGGAGCAATGGACAAATGGAGCAATGGACAAATGGAGCAATGGAGAAAAGGAGCAATGGAGAAATGGAGCAATGGAGAAATGGAGCAATGGAGCAAAGGAGAAATGGACCAATGGAGAAATGGAGCAATGGAGAAATGGAGAAATGGTGAAATGGAGCAATGGAGAATTGGACCAATGGCGAAATGGAGCAATGGACAAATGGAGCAATGGAGAAATGGAGAAATGGAGCAATGGAGAAAAGGAGCAATGGAGAAATGGAGCAATGGAGAAATGGAGCTATGGAGCAATGGAGAAATGGACCAATGGAGAAATGGAGCAATGGAGAATTGGAGCAATGGAGCAATAGAGAAATGCAGCATTGGAGAAAAGGAGCAATGGAGCAATGGAGAAATGAAGCAATGGAGAAATGGAGCAATGGAGAAATGGTGAAATGGAGCAATAGAGAAATGGACCAATGGAGAAATGGAGCAATGGAGAAATGGAGCAACGGAGCAATGGAGAAATGGGGCAACGGAGAAATGGAGAAATGGAGAAATGGGGAAATGATTTAATGGAGAATTTGAGCAATGGAGAAATGGAGCAATGTAAACATGGCACAGTGAAGCAATGGAGAAATGGAGCAATGGAGAAATGGACCAATGGAGAAGTGGACCAATGGAGAAATTGAGAAATGGAGAAATGGAGCATTGGAGAAATGGTGCAATGGAGCAATGGGGAAATGGAGAAATGGAGAAAAGGAGCAATGGAGAAATGGAGAAATGGAGCAATGGAGCAGTGGAAAAATGGAGAAAAGGAGAAGTTGAGCAATGGAGAAATGGAGCAATGGAGAAATGGAGCAATGGAGAAATGGAGAAATGGAGCAATGAGGCAATGGAGAAATGGAGCAATGGAGAAAAGGAGCAACGGAGAAATGGAGAAATGGTGAAATGGAGCAATGGAGAATGGCGCAATGGAGAAATGGTGCAATGGAGAAATGGAGCAATGGAGCAATGGACAAATGGAGCAATGGAGAAAAGGAGCAATGGAGAAATGGAGCAATGGAGAAATGGAGCAATGGAGCAAAGGAGAAATGGACCAATGGAGAAATGGAGCAATGGAGAAATGGAGAAATGGTGAAATGGAGCAATGGAGAATTGGACCAATGGCGAAATGGAGCAATGGACAAATGGAGCAATGGAGAAATGGAGAAATGGAGCAATGGAGAAAAGGAGCAATGGAGAAATGGAGCAATGGAGAAATGGAGCTATGGAGCAATGGAGAAATGGACCAATGGAGAAATGGAGCAATGGAGAATTGGAGCAATGGAGCAATAGAGAAATGCAGCATTGGAGAAAAGGAGCAATGGAGCAATGGAGAAATGAAGCAATGGAGAAATGGAGCAATGGAGAAATGGTGAAATGGAGCAATAGAGAAATGGACCAATGGAGAAATGGAGCAATGGAGAAATGGAGCAATGGAGCAATGGAGAAATGGGGCAACGGAGAAAAGGAGAAATGGAGAAATGGAGAAATGGGGAAATGATTTAATGGAGAATTTGAGCAATGGAGAAATGGAGCAATGTAAACATGGCACAGTGAAGCAATGGAGAAATGGAGCAATGGAGAAATGGACCAATGGAGAAGTGGACCAATGGAGAAATTGAGAAATGGAGAAATGGAGCATTGGAGAAATGGTGCAATGGAGCAATGGGGAAATGGAGAAATGGAGAAAAGGAGCAATGGAGAAATGGAGAAATGGAGCAATGGAGCAGTGGAAAAATGGAGAAAAGGAGAAGTTGAGCAATGGAGAAATGGAGCAATGGAGAAATGGAGCAATGGAGAAATGGAGAAATGGAGCAATGAGGCAATGGAGAAATGGAGCAATGGAGAAAAGGAGCAACGGAGAAATGGAGAAATGGTGAAATGGAGCAATGGAGAATGGCGCAATGGAGAAATGGTGCAATGGAGAAATGGAGCAATGGAGCAATGGAGAAATGGAGCAATGGAGCAATGGAGAAATGGAGACAAGGAGCAATGGAGAAATGGTAAAATGGAGCAATGGAGCAATGGAGAAATGAGAAATGGAGCAATGGAGAAATGGCGAAATGGAGCAATGGAGAAATGGCGAAATGGAGAAGTGGAGCAATGGAGGAATGGATAAATGGAGCAATGGAGAATTCTACAAATGGAGAAATGGAGCAATGGACCAGTTGAGGAATGGAGAAATGGAGAATTGGAGCAATGGATCAATGGAGAAAAGGAGCAATGGAGAAATGGAGAAATCCAGCAATGGAGAAAAGGAGCAATGGAGAAATGGAGCAATTGAGAAATGGAGAAATGGAGCAATGGAGAAAAGGAGCAATGGGGAAATGGAACACTGGAGCAATGGAGCAATGGAGAAATGGAGCAAAGGAGAAAAGGAGCAATGGAGAAATGCAGAAATGGTGAAATGGAGCAATAGAGAAATGATGCACTGGTGAAATGGAGCAATGGAGAAATGGAGAAATGGAGCAATGGAGAAAAGGAGAAATGGAGAAATCCAGCAATGGAGAAAAGGAGCAATGGAGAAATGGAGAAATGGAGCAATGGAGAAAAGGAGAAATGGAGAAATGGAGCAATGGAGAAAAGGAGAAATGGAGAAAAGGAGCAATGGAGAAATGGAGCAATGGAGCAATGGAGAAATGGAGCAATGGAGAAAAGGAGCAATGGAAAAATGGAGAAATGGAGCCATGGAGAAATGGAGAAATGGAAAAATTGAGAAATGGACCAATGGAGAAATGCAGTAATGGAGAAATGGACCAATGGCGAAATGCAGCAATGGAGAAATGGAGCAATGGAAAAATGGACCAATGGAGCAATGGAGCAATGGAGAAATGGAGCAATGGAGAAAAGGAGCAATGGAGAAATGGACCAATGGAGAAGTGGACCAATGGAGAAATTGAGAAATGGAGAAATGGAGCATTGGAGAAATGTTGCAATGGAGCAATGGGGAAATGGAGAAATGGAGAAAAGGAGCAATGGAGAAATGGAGAAATGGAGCAATGGAGCAGTGGAAAAATGGAGAAAAGGAGAAGTTAAGCAATGGAGAAATGGAGAAATGGGGCAACGGAGAAAAGGAGAAATGGAGAAATGGAGAAATGGGGAAATGATTTAATGGAGAATTTGAGCAATGGAGAAATGGAGCAATGTAAACATGGCACAGTGAAGCAATGGAGAAATGGAGCAATGGAGAAATGGACCAATGGAGAAGTGGACCAATGGAGAAATTGAGAAATGGAGAAATGGAGCATTGGAGAAATGGTGCAATGGAGCAATGGGGAAATGGAGAAATGGAGAAAAGGAGCAATGGAGAAATGGAGAAATGGAGCAATGGAGCAGTGGAAAAATGGAGAAAAGGAGAAGTTGAGCAATGGAGAAATGGAGCAATGGAGAAATGGAGCAATGGAGAAATGGAGAAATGGAGCAATGAGGCAATGGAGAAATGGAGCAATGGAGAAAAAGAGCAACGGAGAAATGGAGAAATGGTGAAATGGAGCAATGGAGAATGGCGCAATGGAGAAATGGTGCAATGGAGAAATGGAGCAATGGAGCAATGGAGAAATGGAGCAATGGAGCAATGGAGAAATGGAGACAAGGAGCAATGGAGAAATGGTAAAATGGAGCAATGGAGCAATGGAGAAATGAGAAATGGAGCAATGGAGAAATGGCGAAATGGAGCAATGGAGAAATGGCGAAATGGAGAAGTGGAGCAATGGAGGAATGGATAAATGGAGCAATGGAGAATTCTACAAATGGAGAAATGGAGCAATGGACCAGTTGAGGAATGGAGAAATGGAGAATTGGAGCAATGGATCAATGGAGAAAAGGAGCAATGGAGAAATGGAGAAATCCAGCAATGGAGAAAAGGAGCAATGGAGAAATGGAGCAATTGAGAAATGGAGAAATGGAGCAATGGAGAAAAGGAGCAATGGGGAAATGGAACACTGGAGAAATGGAGCAATGGAGAAATGGAGCAAAGGAGAAAAGGAGCAATGGAGAAATGCAGAAATGGTGAAATGGAGCAATAGAGAAATGATGCACTGGTGAAATGGAGCAATGGAGAAATGGAGAAATGGAGCAATGGAGAAAAGGAGAAATGGAGAAATCCAGCAATGGAGAAAAGGAGCAATGGAGAAATGGAGAAATGGAGCAATGGAGAAAAGGAGAAATGGAGAAATGGAGCAATGGAGAAAAGGAGAAATGGAGAAATCCAGCAATGGAGAAAAGGAGCAATGGAGAAATGGAGCAATGGAGCAATGGAGAAATGGAGCAATGGAGAAAAGGAGCAATGGAAAAATGGAGAAATGGAGCCATGGAGAAATGGAGAAATGGAAAAATTGAGAAATGGACCAATGGAGAAATGCAGTAATGGAGAAATGGATCAATGGCGAAATGCAGCAATGGAGAAATGGAGCAATGGAAAAATGGACCAATGGAGCAATGGAGAAATGGAGCAATGGAGAAAAGGAGCAATGGAGAAATGGACCAATGGAGAAGTGGACCAATGGAGAAATTGAGAAATGGAGAAATGGAGCATTGGAGAAATGGTGCAATGGAGCAATGGGGAAATGGAGAAATGGAGAAAAGGAGCAATGGAGAAATGGAGAAATGGAGCAATGGAGCAGTGGAAAAATGGAGAAAAGGAGAAGTTGAGCAATGGAGAAATGGAGCAATGGAGAAATGGAGCAATGGAGAAATGGAGCAATGAGGCAATGGAGCAATGGAGCAATGGAGAAAAGGAGCAATGGAGAAATGGAGAAATGGTGAAATGGAGCAATGGAGAATGGCGCAATGGAGACAACGAGCAATGGAGAAATGGTAAAATGGAGCAATGGAGAAATGGACCAATGGAGCAATGGAGAATTGGAGAAATAGAGAAATAGAGAAATGGAGCAATGGAGAAATGGTGAAATGGAGCAATGGAGAATTGAACAAATGGCGAAATGGAGCAATGGACAAATGGAGCAATGGACAAATGGAGCAATGGAGAAAAGGAGCAATGGAGAAATGGAGCAATGGAGAAATGGAGCAATGGAGCAAAGGAGAAATGGACCAATGGAGAAATGGAGCAATGGAGAAATGGAGAAATGGTGAAATGGAGCAATGGAGAATTGGACCAATGGCGAAATGGAGCAATGGACAAATGGAGCAATGGAGAAATGGAGAAATGGAGCAATGGAGAAAAGGAGCAATGGAGAAATGGAGCAATGGAGAAATGGAGCTATGGAGCAATGGAGAAATGGACCAATGGAGAAATGGAGCAATGGAGAATTGGAGCAATGGAGCAATAGAGAAATGCAGCATTGGAGAAAAGGAGCAATGGAGCAATGGAGAAATGAAGCAATGGAGAAATGGAGCAATGGAGAAATGGTGAAATGGAGCAATAGAGAAATGGACCAATGGAGAAATGGAGCAATGGAGAAATGGAGCAACGGAGCAATGGAGAAATGGGGCAACGGAGAAAAGGAGAAATGGAGAAATGGAGAAATGGGGAAATGATTTAATGGAGAATTTGAGCAATGGAGAAATGGAGCAATGTAAACATGGCACAGTGAAGCAATGGAGAAATGGAGCAATGGAGCAATGGATCAATGGAGAAAAGGAGCAATGGAGAAATGGAGCAGTCCAGCAATGGAGAAAAGGAGCAATGGAGAAATGGAGCAATTGAGAAATGGAGAAATGGAGGAATGGAGAAAAGGAGCAATGGAGAAATGGAACACTGGAGAAATGGAGCAATGGAGCAATGGAGCAATGGAGAAATGGAGCAAAGGAGAAAAGGAGCAATGGAGAAATGCAGAAATTGTGAAATGGAGCAATAGAGAAATTGAGCACTGGAGAAATGGAGCAATGGAGCAATGGAGAAATGGAGCAATGGAGAAATGGAGCAATGGAGAAATGGAGAAATCCAGCAATGGAGAAAAGGAGCAATGGAGAAATGGAGAAATGGAGCAATGGAGAAATGGAGCAGTGGAGCAATCGAGAAATGGAGCAATGGAGAAAAGGAGCAATGGAGAAATGGAGCCATGGAGAAATGGAGAAATGGAAAAATGGAGAAATGGACCAATGGAGAAATGCAGCAATGGAGAAATGGACCAATGGCGAAATGCAGCAATGGAGAAATGGAGCAATGGAAAAATGGACCAATGGAGCAATGGAGCAATGGAGAAATGGAGCAATGGAGAAAAGGAGCAATGGAGAAATGGACCAATGGAGAAGTGGACCAATGGAGAAATCGAGAAATGGAGAAATGGAGCATTGGAGAAATGGTGCAATGGAGCAATGGGGAAATGGAGAAATGGAGAAAAGGAGCAATGGAGAAATGGAGAAATGGAGCAATGGAGCAGTGGAAAAATGGAGAAAAGGAGAAGCTGAGCAATGGAGAAATGGAGCAATGGAGAAATGGAGAAATGGAGCAATGAGGCAATGGAGAAATGGAGCAATGGAGAAAAGGAGCAATGCAGAAATCCAGCAATGGAGCAATGGAGAAATGGAACAATAGAGCAATGGAGAAATGGAGCAATGGTGCAATGGAGAAATGGAGCAATGGAGCAGTGGAGAATTGGAAAAATTGAGAAATTGAGCAATGGAGAAATGGAGCAATGGAGATATGGAGCAATGGAGAAATGGAGAAATGGAGAAATGGAGCAATGGTGAATAGGAGCAATGGAGAAATGGAGAAATGGAGCAATGGAGAGAAGGAGCAATGGAGAAATGGAGAAATGGTGAAATGGAGCAATGGAGAAATGGAGCAATGGAGAAATGAAGCAATGGAGCAATCGAGAAATGGAGCAATGGAGAAAAGGAGCAATGGGGAAATGGAGCAATGGAGCGCTGGAGCAATAGAGAAATGGAGAAATGGTGCAATGGAGCAATGGAAATATGGAGAAATGGAGAAGTTGAGCAATGGAGAAATGGAGCAATGGAGAAATGGAGCAATGTAGAAATGGAGATATGGTGAAATGGAGCAATGGAGAAATGGTGCAATGGAGAAATGAAGCAATGGAGAAATGGAGCGTTGGAGCAATGGAGAATTGGAGCAATCGAGAAAAGGAGCAATGGAGAAATGGAGAAATGGGGCAATGGAGCACTGGAGGACTGGAGCAATAGAAAAATGGAGCAACGGGGAAATGGAGCAATGGAGAAATGAAGAAATGTAGCAATGGAGAAATGAACCAATGGAGAAATGGACCAATGGAGAAATGGAGCAATGGAGAAATGGAGCAACGGAGAAAAGGAGCAATGGAGCAATGGAGAAAAGGAGCAATGGATCAATGGAGAAATGGAGCAATGGAGAAAT
The DNA here is from genome assembly GCF_036365525.1 of Heterodontus francisci. Lineage (NCBI taxonomy): Eukaryota > Metazoa > Chordata > Chondrichthyes > Heterodontiformes > Heterodontidae > Heterodontus > Heterodontus francisci. The sequence goes on along the minus strand of NC_090405.1, from coordinate 35,831,532 downwards.
TGAGAAATGGGAAATGGAGCAATGGAGAAATGAAAAATGGAGAAATGGCGAAATGGAGAAATGGAGCAATGGAGAAATGGATAAATGGAGAAATGGAGCAATGGGGAATTCTAGAAATGGAGAAATGGAGCAATGGACCAGTTGAGGAATGGAGAAATGGAGAATTGGAGCAATGGATCAATGGAGAAAAGGAGCAATGGAGAAATCCAGCAATGGAGAAAAGGAGCAATGGAGCAATGGAGAAAAGGAGCAATGGATCAATGGAGAAATGGAGCAATGGAGAAATTGAGAAATGGAGAAATGGAGCAATGGAGCAATGGAGAAATGAAAAATGGAGAAATGGAGAAATGGCGAAATGGAGAAATGGAGCAATGGAGAAATGGATAAATGGAGAAATGGAGCAATGGGGAATTCTAGAAATGGAGAAATGGAGCAATGGACCAGTTGAGGAATGGAGAAATGGAGAATTGGAGCAATGGATCAATGGAGAAAAGGAGCAATGCAGAAATCCAGCAATGGAGAAAAGGAGCAATGGAGAAATGGAGCAATTGAGAAATGGAGAAATGGAGCAATGGAGAAAAGGAGCAATGGAGAAATGGAACACTGGAGAAATGGAGCAATGGAGCAATGGAGAAATAGAGCAAAGGAGAAAAGGAGCAATGGAGAAATGCAGAAATGGTGAAATGGAGCAATACAGAAAGGAGCAATGGAGTAATGGAGCAATGGAGCAATGGAGAAATGGAGCAATGGAGAAATGGAGAAATGGAGCAATGGAGAAATGGAGAAATGGAGCAATGGAGCACAGGAGCAATAGAGAAATGGAGAAATGGAGCAATGGAGAAATGAATAAATGGAGAAATGGAGCAATGGAGAATTGGAGCAATGGATCAATGGAGAAAAGGAGCAATGGAGAAATGGAGAAATCCAGCAATGGAGAAAAGGAGCAATGGAGAAATGGAGCAATGGAGCAATGGAGAAATGGAGCAATGGAGAAAAGGAGCAATGGAAAAATGGAGAAATCCAGCAATGGAGAAAAGGAGCAATGGAGAAATGGAGCAATGGAGCAATCGAGAAATGGAGCAATGGAGAAAAGGAGCAATGGAAAAATGGAGAAATGGAGCCATGGAGAAATGGAGAAATGGAAAAATGGAGAAATGGACCAATGGATAAATGCAGCAATGGAGAAATGGACCAATGGCAAAATGCAGCAATGGAGAAATGGAGCAATGGAAAAATGGACCAATGGAGCAATGGAGAATTGGAGCAATGGATCAATGGAGAAAAGGAGAAATGGAGAAATCCAGCAATGGAGAAAAGGAGCAATGGAGAAATGGAGCAATGGAGCAATGGAGAAATGGAGCAATGGAGAAATGGAGCAATGGAGCAATCGGGAAATGGAGCAATGGAGAAAAGGAGCAATGGAAAAATGGAGAAATGGAGCCATGGAGAAATGGAGAAATGGAAAAATGGAGAAATGGACCAATGGAGAAATGCAGCAATGGAGAAATGGACCAATGGCGAAATGCAGCAATGGAGAAATGGAGCAATGGAGAAATGCAGCAATGGAGAAATGGACCAATGGCGAAATGCAGCAATGGAGAAATGGACCACTGGCAAAATGCAGCAATGGAGAAGTGGAGCAATGGAAAAATGGACCAATGGAGCAATGGAGCAATGGAGAAATGGAGCAATGGAGAAAAGGAGCAATGGAGAAATGGACCAATGGAGAAATGGACCAATGGAGAAATCGAGAAATTGAGAAATGCAGCATTGGAGAAATGGTGCAATGGAGCAATGGGGAAATTGAGAAATGGAGAAAAGGAGCAATGGAGAAATGGAGAAATGGAGCAATGGAGCAGTGGAAAAATGGAGAAAAGGAGAAGTTGAGCAATGGAGAAATGGAGCAATGGAGAAATGGAGCAATGGAGAAATGGAGAAATTGAGCAATGAGGCAATGGAGAAATGGAGCAATGGAGAAATTGAGAAATGGAGAAATGGAGCAATGGAGAAATGGAGCAATGTAGAAATGGAGATATGGTGAAATGGAGCAATGGAGAAATGGTGCAATGGAGAAATGAAGCAATCGAGAAAAGGAGCAATGGAGAAATGGAGAAATGGGGCAATGGAGCACTGGAGGACTGGAGCAATAGAAAAATGGAGCAACAGGGAAATGAAGCAATGGAGAAATGAAGAAATGTAGCAATGGAGAAATGGAGCAATGGAGAAATGGAGCAACGGAGAAAAGGAGCAATGGAGAAATGGAGCAAAGGAGAAAAGGAGCAATGGAGCAATGGAGAAAAGGAGCAATGGATCAATGGAGAAATGGAGCAATGGAGAAATTGAGAAATTGAGAAATGGAGCAATGGAGCAATGGAGAAATGAAAAATGGAGAAATGGAGAAATGGAGAAATGGAGCAATGGAGAAATGGAGAAATGGATAAATGGAGAAATGGAGCAATGGGGAATTCTAGAAATGGAGAAATGGAGCAATGGACCAGTTGAGGAATGGAGAAATGGAGAATTGGAGCAATGGATCAATGGAGAAAAGGAGCAATGCAGAAATCCAGCAATGGAGAAAAGGAGCAATGGAGAAATGGAGCAATTGAGAAATGGAGAAATGGAGCAATGGAGAAAAGGAGCAATGGAGAAATGGAACACTGGAGAAATGGAGCAATGGAGCAATGGAGAAATAGAGCAAAGGAGAAAAGGAGCAATGGAGAAATGCAGAAATGGTGAAATGGAGCAATAGAGAAAGGAGCAATGGAGTAATGGAGCAATGGAGCAATGGAGAAATGGAGCAATGGAGAAATGGAGAAATGGAGCAATGGAGAAATGGAGAAATGGAGCAATGGAGCACAGGAGCAATAGAGAAATGGAGAAATGGAGCAATGGAGAAATGAAGAAATGGAGAAATGGAGCAATGGAGAATTGGAGCAATGGATCAATGGAGAAAAGGAGCAATGGAGAAATGGAGAAATCCAGCAATGGAGAAAAGGAGCAATGGAGAAATGGAGCAATGGAGCAATGGAGAAATGGAGCAATGGAGAAAAGGAGCAATGGAAAAATGGAGAAATCCAGCAATGGAGAAAAGGAGCAATGGAGAAATGGAGCAATGGAGCAATCGAGAAATGGAGCAATGGAGAAAAGGAGCAATGGAAAAATGGAGAAATGGAGCCATGGAGAAATGGAGAAATGGAAAAATGGAGAAATGGACCAATGGAGAAATGCAGCAATGGAGAAATGGACCAATGGCAAAATGCAGCAATGGAGAAATGGAGCAATGGAAAAATGGACCAATGGAGCAATGGAGAATTGGAGCAATGGATCAATGGAGAAAAGGAGCAATGGAGAAATGGACCAATGGAGAAATGGACCAATGGAGAAATCGAGAAATGGAGAAATGGAGCATTGGAGAAATGGAGAAATGGAGCAATGGAGAAATGCAGCAATGGAGAAATGGACCAATGGCGAAATGCAGCAATGGAGAAATGGACCAATGGCGAAATGCAGCAATGGAGAAGTGGAGCAATGGAAAAATGGACCAATGGAGCAATGGAGCAATGGAGAAATGGAGCAATGGAGAAAAGGAGCAATGGAGAAATGGACCAATGGAGAAATGGACCAATGGAGAAATCGAGAAATGGAGAAATGGAGCATTGGAGAAATGGTGCAATGGAGCAATGGGGAAATTGAGAAATGGAGAAAAGGAGCAATGGAGAAATGGAGAAATGGAGCAATGGAGCAATGGAGAAATGCAGCAATGGAGAAATGGACCAATGGCGAAATGCAGCAATGGAGAAATGGACCAATGGCGAAATGCAGCAATGGAGAAGTGGAGCAATGGAAAAATGGACCAATGGAGCAATGGAGCAATGGAGAAATGGAGCAATGGAGAAAAGGAGCAATGGAGAAATGGACCAATGGAGAAATGGACCAATGGAGAAATCGAGAAATGGAGAAATGGAGCATTGGAGAAATGGTGCAATGGAGCAATGGGGAAATTGAGAAATGGAGAAACGGAGCAATGGAGAAATGGAGAAATGGAGCAATGGAGCAGTGGAAAATGGAGAAAAGGAGAAGTTGAGCAATGGAGAAATGGAGCAATGGAGAAATGGAGCAATGGAGAAATGGAGAAATTGAGCAATGAGGCAATGGAGAAATGGAGCAATGGAGAAATTGAGAAATGGAGAAATGGAGCAATGGAGCAATGGAGAAATGGAGGCAATGGAGAAATGGACCAATGCAGAAATGGAGCAATGGAGAAATGGAGCAATAGAGCAATGGAGAAATGGAGCATTGGAGAAAAGGAGCAATGGAGAAATAGAGAAATAGAGAAATGGAGCAATGGAGAAATGGAGAAATGGTGAAATGGAGCAATGGAGAATTGGACCAATGGCGAAATGGAGCAATGGACAAATTGAGCAATGGAGAAATGGAGAAATGGAGCAATGGAGAAAAGGAGCAATGGAGAATTGGACCAATGGCGAAATGGAGCTATGGAGAAATGGTGAAATGGAGCAATGGACAAATGGAGCAATGGAGCAATGGAGAAATGGAGCAATGGAGAAATGGAGACAAGGAGCAATGGAGAAATGGAGAAATGGTAAAATGGAGCAATGGAGAAATGGACCAATGGAGAAATGGAGCAATGGATAATTGGAGCAATGGAGCAATGGAGAAATGGAGCATTGGAGAAAAGGAGCAATGGAGAAATAGAGAAATAGAGAAATGGAGCAATGGAGAAATGGAGCAATGGAGAAATGGTGAAATGGAGCAATGGAGAATTGGACCAATGGCGAAATGGAGCAATGGACAAATGGAGCAATGGACAAATGGAGCAATGGAGAAAAGGAGCAATGGAGAAATGGAGCAATGGAGAAATGGTGCTGTGGAGCAATAGAGAAATGGACCAATGGAGAAATGGAGCAATGGAGAAATGGAGCAATGGAGCAGTAGAGAAATGCAGCATTGGAGAAAAAGAGCAATGGAGAAATGGAGCAATGGAGAAATGGAGAAATGGAGCAATGGAGCAATGGAGAAATGGAGCAGTGGAGAATTGGAAAAATTGAGAAATTGAGCAAAGGAGAAATGGAGCAATGGAGAAAAGGAGCAATGGAGAAATGGAGAAATGGAGCAATGGGGAAATGATTTAATGGAGAAATTAAGCAATGGAGAAATGGAGCAATGTAAAAATGGAGCAGTGAAGCAATGGAGAAATGGAGCAATGGAGAAATGGAACAATAGAGCAATGGAGAAATGGAGCAATGGTGCAATGGAGCAATGGAACAGTGGAGAATTGGAAAAATTGAGAAATTGAGCAATGGAGAAATGGATCAATGGAGATATGGAGCAATGGAGAAATGGAGAAATGGAGAAATGGAGCAATGGTGAATAGGAGCAATGGAGAAATGGAGAAATGGAGCAACGGAGAGAAGGAGCAATGGAGCAATAGAGAAATGGTGCAATGGAGCAATGGAAATATGGAGAAATGGAGAAGTTGAGCAATGGAGAAATGGAGCAATGGAGAAATGGAGCAATGTAGAAATGGAGATATGGTGAAATGGAGCAATGGAGAAATGGTGCAATGGAGAAATGAAGCAATGGAGAAATGGAGCGTTGGAGCAATGGAGAATTGGAGCAATCGAGAAAAGGAGCAATGGAGAAATGGAGAAATGGGGCAATGGAGCACTGGAGGACTGGAGCAATAGAAAAATGGAGCAACGGGGAAATGGAACAATGGAGAAATGAAGAAATGTAGCAATGGAGAAATGGAGCAATGGAGAAATGGAGCAACGGAGAAAAGGAGCAATGGAGCAATGGAGAAATGGAGCAACGGAGAAAAGGAGCAATGGAGCAATGGAGAAAAGGAGCAATGGATCAATGGAGAAATGGAGCAATGGAGAAATTGAGAAATGTAGAAATGGAGCAATGGAGCAATGGAGAAATGAAGAAATGTAGCAATGGAGAAATGGAGCAATGGAGAAATGGAGCAACGGAGAAAAGGAGCAATGGAGCAATGGAAAAATGGAGCAACGGAGAAAAGGAGCAATGGAGCAATGGAGAAATGGAGCAACGGAGAAAAGGAGCAATGGAGAAATGGAGAAAAGGAGCAATGGATCAATGGAGAAATGGAGCAATGGAGAAATGGAGAAATGGAGCAATGGAGCAATGGAGAAATGAAAAATGGAGAAATGGAGAAATGGCGAAATGGAGAAATGGAGCAATGGAGAAATGGATAAATGGAGAAATGGAGCAATGGGGAATTCTAGAAATGGAGAAATGGAGCAATGGACCAGTTGAGGAATGGAGAAATGGAGAATTGGAGCAATGGATCAATGGAGAAAAGGAGCAATGCAGAAATCCAGCAATGGAGAAAAGGAGCAATGGAGAAATGGAGCAATTGAGAAATGGAGAAATGGAGCAATGGAGAAAAGGAGCAATGGAGAAATGGAACACTGGAGAAATGGAGCAATGGAGCAATGGAGCAAAGGAGAAAAGGAGCAATGGAGAAATGCAGAAATGGTGAAATGGAGCAATAGAGAAAGGAGCAATGGAGTAATGGAGCAATGGAGCAATGGAGAAATGGAGCAATGGAGAAATGGAGAAATGGAGCAATGGAGAAATGGAGAAATGGAGAAATGGAGCACAGGAGCAATAGAGAAATGGAGAAATGGAGCAATGGAGAAATGAAGAAATGGAGAAATGGAGCAATGGAAAATTGGAGCAATGGATCAATGGAGAAAAGGAGCAATGGAGAAATGGAGAAATCCAGCAATGGAGAAAAGGAGCAATGGAGAAATGGAGCAATGGAGCAATGGAGAAATGGAGCAATGGAGAAAAGGAGCAATGGAAAAATGGAGAAATCCAGCAATGGAGAAAAGGAGCAATGGAGAAATGGAGCAATGGAGCAATCGAGAAATGGAGCAATGGAGAAAAGGAGCAATGGAAAAATGGAGAAATGGAGCCATGGAGAAATGGAGAAATGGAAAAATGGAGAAATGGACCAATGGATAAATGCAGCAATGGAGAAATGGACCAATGGCAAAATGCAGCAATGGAGAAATGGAGCAATGGAGCAATCGGGAAATGGAGCAATCGGGAAATGGAGCAATGGAGAAAAGGAGCAATGGAAAAATGGAGAAATGGAGCCATGGAGAAATGGAGAAATGGAAAAATGGAGAAATGGACCAATGGAGAAATGCAGCAATGGAGAAATGGACCAATGGCGAAATGCAGCAATGGAGAAATGGAGCAATGGAGAAATGCAGCAATGGAGAAATGGACCAATGGCGAAATGCAGCAATGGAGAAATGGACCAATGGCGAAATGCAGCAATGGAGAAGTGGAGCAATGGAAAAATGGACCAATGGAGCAATGGAGCAATGGAGAAATGGAGCAATGGAGAAAAGGAGCAATGGAGAAATGGACCAATGGAGAAATGGAGCAATCGGGAAATGGAGCAATGGAGAAAAGGAGCAATGGAAAAATGGAGAAATGGAGCCATGGAGAAATGGAGAAATGGAAAAATGGAGAAATGGACCAATGGAGAAATGCAGCAATGGAGAAATGGACCAATGGCGAAATGCAGCAATGGAGAAATGGAGCAATGGAGAAATGCAGCAATGGAGAAATGGACCAATGGCGAAATGCAGCAATGGAGAAATGGACCAATGGCGAAATGCAGCAATGGAGAAGTGGAGCAATGGAAAAATGGACCAATGGAGCAATGGAGCAATGGAGAAATGGAGCAATGGAGAAAAGGAGCAATGGAGAAATGGACCAATGGAGAAATGGACCAATGGAGAAATCGAGAAATGGAGAAATGGAGCATTGGAGAAATGGTGCAATGGAGCAATGGGGAAATTGAGAAATGGAGAAAAGGAGCAATGGAGAAATGGAGAAATGGAGCAATGGAGCAGTGGAAAAATGGAGAAAAGGAGAAGTTGAGCAATGGAGAAATGGAGCAATGGAGAAATGGAGCAATGGAGAAATGGAGAAATTGAGCAATGAGGCAATGGAGAAATGGAGAAATTGAGAAATGGAGAAATGGTGAAATGGAGCAGTGGAGAAATGGCACAATGGAGAAATGGAGCAATGGAGCAATGGAGAAATGGAGACAAGGAGAAATGGAGCATTGGAGAAAAGGAGCAATGGAGAAATAGAGAAATGGAGCAATGGAGAAATGGAGAAGTGGTGAAATGGAGCAATGGAGAATTGGACCAATGGCGAAATGGAGCAATGGACAAATTGAGCAATGGAGAAATGGAGAAATGGAGCAATGGAGAAAAGGAGCAATGGAGAATTGGACCAATGGCGAAATGGAGCTATGGAGAAATGGTGAAATGGAGCAATGGACAAATGGAGCAATGGAGCAATGGAGAAATGGAGCAATGGAGAAATGGAGCAATGGAGAAATGGTGAAATGGAGCAATGGCAAATGGACCAATGGAGAAATGGAGCAATGGAGAAATGGAGCAATGGAGCAATGGAGAAATGGAGCAACGGAGAAAAGGAGCAATGGAGAAATGGAGAAATGGAGCAATGGGGAAATGATTTAATGGAGAAATTGAGCAATGGAGAAATGGAGCAATGTAAAATTGGAGCAGTGAAGCAATGGAGAAATGGAGCAATGGAGAAATGGAACAATAGAGCAATGGAGAAATGGAGCAATGGTGCAATGGAGAAATGGTGCAATGGAGAAATGGAGCAATGGAGTAGTGGAGAATTGGAAAAATTGAGAAATTGAGCAATGGAGAAATGGAGCAATGGAGAAATGGAGAAATGGAGAAATGGAGCAATGGTGAATAGGAGCAATGGAGAAATGGAGAAATGGAGCAATGGAGAGAAGGAGCAATGGAGAAATGGAGAAATGGTGAAATGGAGCAATGGAGAAATGGAGCAATGGAGAAATGAAGTAATGGAGCAATAGAGAAATGGAGCAATGGAGAAAAGGAGCAATGGGGAAATGGAGCAATGGAGCGCTTGAGCAATAGAGAAATGGAGAAATGGTGCAATGGAGCAATGGAAAAATGGAGAAATGGAGAAGTTGAGTAATGGAGAAATGGAGCAATGGAGAAATGGAGCAATGTAGAAATGGAGATATGGTGAAATGGAGCAATGGAGAAATGGTGCAATGGAGAAATGAAGCAATGGAGAAATGGAGCGTTGGAGCAATGGAGAATTGGAGCAATGGAGAAAAGGAGCAATGGAGAAATGGAGAAATGGGGCAATGGAGCACTGGAGCACTGGAGCAATAGAAAAATGGAGCAACGGGGAAATGGAGCAATGGAGAAATGAAGAAATGTAGCAATGGAGAAATGAACCAATGGAGAAATGGAGCTATGGAGAAATGGTGAAATGGAGCAATGGACAAATGGAGCAATGGAGAATTGGAGCAATGGAGAAATGGAGCAATGGAGAAATGGTGAAATGGAGCAATGGAGAAATGGTGCCATTGGAAAATGGGGAAGTGGAGCAATGGAGCAATTGAGAAATGGAGAAATGGAGCAATGGAGCAATTGAGAAATGGAGAAATGGAACAACGGAGAAATGGAGCAATGGAGCAATGGAGAAATGGAGCAATTGAGAAATGGAGAAATGGAGCAATGGAGAAATGGAGAAATGGAGAAATGGAGCAATGGAGAAATGGAGCCATGGAGAAATGGAGCAATGGAGAAATGGAGCAGTGGAGCAATGGAGAAATAGAGCAATGGAGAAATGGAGCAATGGAGAACTGGAGAAATGGAGAGATGGAGCAATGCAGAAATGGAGCAATGGAGCATTGGAGCAAATGAGAAATGGAGAAATGGAGCAATGGAGAAATGGAGAAATGGAGCAATGGAGAAATGGAGCAATCGAGCAATGGAGCAATTGATAAATGGAGAAATGGAGAAATGGAGCAATGAAGAAATGGAGCAATGGAGAAATGGGAAAATGGAGAAATGGAGAAATGGAGCCATTGAGAAATGGAGAAATGGAGCAATGGAGCAATGGAGAAATGGAGCAATTGAGAAATAGAGAAATGGAGAAATGGAGAAATGGAGCAATGGAGCAATGGAGAAATGGAGACAAGGAGACAAGGAGCAATGGAGAAATGGACCAATGCAGAAATGGAGCAATGGAGAAATGGAGCAATAGAGCAATGGAGAAATGGAGCATTGGAGAAAAGGAGCAATGGAGAAATAGAGAAATTGAGCAATGGAGAAATGGAGAAATGGAGCAATGGAGAAAAGGAGCAATGGAGAATTGGACCAATGGCGAAATGGAGCTATGGAGAAATGGTGAAATGGAGCAATGGACAAATGGAGCAATGGAGCAATGGAGAAATGGAGCAATGGAGAAATGGAGACAAGGAGACAAGGAGCAATGGAGAAATGGAGAAATGGTAAAATGGAGCAATGGAGAAATGGACCAATGGAGAAATGGAGCAATGGAGAATTGGAGCAATGGAGCAATGGAGAAATGGAGCATTGGAGAAAAGGAGCAATGGAGAAATAGAGAAATAGAGAAATGGAGCAATGGAGAAATGGAGCAATGGAGAAATGGTGAAATGGAGCAATGGAGAATTGGACCAATGGCGAAATGGAGCAATGGACAAATGGAGCAATGGACAAATGGAGCAATGGAGAAAAGGAGCAATGGAGAAATGGAGCAATGGAGAAATGGTGCTGTGGAGCAATAGAGAAATGGACCAATGGAGAAATGGAGCAATGGAGAAATGGAGCAATGGAGCAGTAGAGAAATGCAGCATTGGAGAAAAAGAGCAATGGAGAAATGGAGCAATGGAGAAATGGAGAAATGGAGCAATGGAGCAATGGAGAAATGGAGCAGTGGAGAATTGGAAAAATTGAGAAATTGAGCAATGGAGAAATGGAGCAATGGAGAAAAGGAGCAATGGAGAAATGGAGAAATGGAGCAATGGGGAAATGATTTAATGGAGAAATTAAGCAATGGAGAAATGGAGCAATGTAAAAATGGAGCAGTGAAGCAATGGAGAAATGGAGCAATGGAGAAATGGAACAATAGAGCAATGGAGAAATGGAGCAATGGTGCAATGGAGCAATGGAGCAATGGAGCAGTGGAGAATTGGAAAAATTGAGAAATTGAGCAATGGAGAAATGGAGCAATGGAGATATGGAGCAATGGAGAAATGGAGAAATGGAGAAATGGAGCAATGGTGAATAGGAGCAATGGAGAAATGGAGAAATGGAGCAATGGAGAGAAGGAGCAATGGAGCAATAGAGAAATGGTGCAATGGAGCAATGGAAATATGGAGAAATGGAGAAGTTGAGCAATGGAGAAATGGAGCAATGGAGAAATGGAGCAATGTAGAAATGGAGATATGGTGAAATGGAGCAATGGAGAAATGGTGCAATGGAGAAATGAAGCAATGGAGAAATGGAGCGTTGGAGCAATGGAGAATTGGAGCAATCGAGAAAAGGAGCAATGGAGAAATGGAGAAATGGGGCAATGGAGCACTGGAGGACTGGAGCAATAGAAAAATGGAGCAACGGGGAAATGGAACAATGGAGAAATGAAGAAATGTAGCAATGGAGAAATGGAGCAATGGAGAAATGGAGCAACGGAGAAAAGGAGCAATGGAGCAATGGAGAAATGGAGCAACGGAGAAAAGGAGCAATGGAGCAATGGAGAAAAGGAGCAATGGATCAATGGAGAAATGGAGCAATGGAGAAATTGAGAAATGGAGAAATGGAGCAATGGAGCAATGGAGAAATGAAAAATGGAGAAATGGAGAAATGGCGAAATGGAGAAATGGAGCAATGGAGAAATGGATAAATGGAGAAATGGAGCAATGGGGAATTCTAGAAATGGAGAAATGGAGCAATGGACCAGTTGAGGAATGGAGAAATGGAGAATTGGAGCAATGGATCAATGGAGAAAAGGAGCAATGCAGAAATCCAGCAATGGAGAAAAGGAGCAATGGAGAAATGGAGCAATTGAGAAATGGAGAAATGGAGCAATGGAGAAAAGGAGCAATGGAGAAATGGAACACTGGAGAAATGGAGCAATGGAGCAATGGAGCAAAGGAGAAAAGGAGCAATGGAGAAATGCAGAAATGGTGAAATGGAGCAATAGAGAAAGGAGCAATGGAGTAATGGAGCAATGGAGCAATGGAGAAATGGAGCAATGGAGAAATGGAGAAATGGAGCAATGGAGAAATGGAGAAATGGAGAAATGGAGCACAGGAGCAATAGAGAAATGGAGAAATGGAGCAATGGAGAAATGAAGAAATGGAGAAATGGAGCAATGGAGAATTGGAGCAATGGATCAATGGAGAAAAGGAGCAATGGAGAAATGGAGAAATCCAGCAATGGAGAAAAGGAGCAATGGAGAAATGGAGCAATGGAGCAATGGAGAAATGGAGCAATGGAGAAAAGGAGCAATGGAAAAATGGAGAAATCCAGCAATGGAGAAAAGGAGCAATGGAGAAATGGAGCAATGGAGCAATCGAGAAATGGAGCAATGGAGAAAAGGAGCAATGGAAAAATGGAGAAATGGAGCCATGGAGAAATGGAGAAATGGAAAAATGGAGAAATGGACCAATGGATAAATGCAGCAATGGAGAAATGGACCAATGGCAAAATGCAGCAATGGAGAAATGGAGCAATGGAAAAATGGACCAATGGAGCAATGGAGAATTGGAGCAATGGATCAATGGAGAAAAGGAGAAATGGAGAAATCCAGCAATGGAGAAAAGGAGCAATGGAGAAATGGAGCAATGGAGCAATCGGGAAATGGAGCAATCGGGAAATGGAGCAATGGAGAAAAGGAGCAATGGAAAAATGGAGAAATGGAGCCATGGAGAAATGGAGAAATGGAAAAATGGAGAAATGGACCAATGGAGAAATGCAGCAATGGAGAAATGGACCAATGGCGAAATGCAGCAATGGAGAAATGGAGCAATGGAGAAATGCAGCAATGGAGAAATGGACCAATGGCGAAATGCAGCAATGGAGAAATGGACCAATGGCGAAATGCAGCAATGGAGAAGTGGAGCAATGGAAAAATGGACCAATGGAGCAATGGAGCAATGGAGAAATGGAGCAATGGAGAAAAGGAGCAATGGAGAAATGGACCAATGGAGAAATGGAGCAATCGGGAAATGGAGCAATGGAGAAAAGGAGCAATGGAAAAATGGAGAAATGGAGCCATGGAGAAATGGAGAAATGGAAAAATGGAGAAATGGACCAATGGAGAAATGCAGCAATGGAGAAATGGACCAATGGCGAAATGCAGCAATGGAGAAATGGAGCAATGGAGAAATGCAGCAATGGAGAAATGGACCAATGGCGAAATGCAGCAATGGAGAAATGGACCAATGGCGAAATGCAGCAATGGAGAAATTGAGCAATGGAAAAATGGACCAATGGAGCAATGGAGCAATGGAGAAATGGAGCAATGGAGAAAAGGAGCAATGGAGAAATGGACCAATGGAGAAATGGACCAATGGAGAAATCGAGAAATGGAGAAATGGAGCATTGGAGAAATGGTGCAATGGAGCAATGGGGAAATTGAGAAATGGAGAAAAGGAGCAATGGAGAAATGGAGAAATGGAGCAATGGAGCAGTGGAAAAATGGAGAAAAGGAGAAGTTGAGCAATGGAGAAATGGAGCAATGGAGAAATGGAGAAATTGAGCAATGAGGCAATGGAGAAATGGAGCAATGGAGAAATTGAGAAATGGAGAAATGGTGAAATGGAGCAGTGGAGAAATGGCGCAATGGAGAAATGGAGCAATGGAGCAATGGAGAAATGGAGACAAGGAGAAATGGAGCATTGGAGAAAAGGAGCAATGGAGAAATAGAGAAATGGAGCAATGGAGAAATGGAGAAGTGGTGAAATGGAGCAATGGAGAATTGGACCAATGGCGAAATGGAGCAATGGACAAATTGAGCAATGGAGAAATGGAGAAATGGAGCAATGGAGAAAAGGAGCAATGGAGAATTGGACCAATGGCGAAATGGAGCTATGGAGAAATGGTGAAATGGAGCAATGGACAAATGGAGCAATGGAGCAATGGAGAAATGGAGCAATGGAGAAATGGAGCAATGGAGAAATGGTGAAATGGAGCAATGGCAAATGGACCAATGGAGAATTGGAGCAATGGAGAAATGGAGCAATGGAGCAATGGAGAAATGGAGCAACGGAGAAAAGGAGCAATGGAGAAATGGAGAAATGGAGCAATGGGGAAATGATTTAATGGAGAAATTGAGCAATGGAGAAATGGAGCAATGTAAAATTGGAGCAGTGAAGCAATGGAGAAATGGAGCAATGGAGAAATGGAACAATAGAGCAATGGAGAAATGGAGCAATGGTGCAATGGAGAAATGGTGCAATGGAGAAATGGAGCAATGGAGTAGTGGAGAATTGGAAAAATTGAGAAATTGAGCAATGGAGAAATGGAGCAATGGAGAAATGGAGAAATGGAGCAATGGTGAATAGGAGCAATGGAGAAATGGAGAAATGGAGCAATGGAGAGAAGGAGCAATGGAGAAATGGAGAAATGGTGAAATGGAGCAATGGAGAAATGGAGCAATGGAGAAATAAAGCAATGGAGCAATAGAGAAATGGAGCAATGGAGAAAAGGAGCAATGGGGAAATGGAGCAATGGAGCGCTTGAGCAATAGAGAAATGGAGAAATGGTGCAATGGAGCAATGGAAAAATGGAGAAATGGAGAAGTTGAGTAATGGAGAAATGGAGCAATGGAGAAATGGAGCAATGTAGAAATGGAGATATGGTGAAATGGAGCAATGGAGAAATGGTGCAATGGAGAAATGAAGCAATGGAGAAATGGAGCGTTGGAGCAATCGAGAATTGGAGCAATGGAGAAAAGGAGCAATGGAGAAATGGAGAAATGGGGCAATGGAGCACTGGAGCACTGGAGCAATAGAAAAATGGAGCAACGGGGAAATGGAGCAATGGAGAAATGAAGAAATGTAGCAATGGAGAAATGAACCAATGGAGAAATGGAGCTATGGAGAAATGGTGAAATGGAGCAATGGACAAATGGAGCAATGGAGAAATGGAGCAATGGAGAAATGGAGCAATGGAGAAATGGTGAAATGGAGCAATGGAGAAATGGTGCCATTGGAAAATGGGGAAGTGGAGCAATGGAGCAATTGAGAAATGGAGAAATGGAGCAATGGAGCAATTGAGAAATGGAGAAATGGAACAACGGAGAAATGGAGCAATGGAGCAATGGAGAAATGGAGCAATTGAGAAATGGAGAAATGGAGCAATGGAGAAATGGAGAAATGGAGAAATGGAGCAATGGAGAAATGGAGCCATGGAGAAATGGAGCAATGGAGAAATGGAGCAGTGGAGCAATGGAGAAATAGAGCAATGGAGAAATGGAGCAATGGAGAACTGGAGAAATGGAGAGATGGAGCAATGCAGAAATGGAGCAATGGAGCATTGGAGCAAATGAGAAATGGAGAAATGGAGCAATGGAGAAATGGAGAAATGGAGCAATGGAGAAATGGAGCAATCGAGCAATGGAGCAATTGATAAATGGAGAAATGGAGAAATGGAGCAATGGAGAAATGGAGCAATGGAGAAATGGAAAAATGGAGAAATGGAGAAATGGAGCCATTGAGAAATGGAGAAATGGAGCAATGGAGCAATGGAGAAATGGAGCAATTGAGAAATAGAGAAATGGAGAAATGGAAAAATGGAGAAATGGAGCCATTGAGAAATGGAGAAATGGAGCAATGGTGAAATGGAGCCATGGAGAAATGGAGAAATGGAGCAATGGACAAATGGAGCAATGGACAAATGGCGCCATGGAGAAATTGAGCCATGGAGAAATGTAGCAATGAAGAAATGGAGCAATGGAGAAATGGAGAAATGGAGCAATGGAGAAATGGAGCAATGGAGAATTATAGAAATGGAGAAATGGAGCCATGGAAAAATGGAGCAATGGAGAAATTGAGCAATGGAGCAATGGAGAGAATGAGCCATGGATCAATGGAGAAATGGAGCAATGGTGACATGGAGAAATGGAGCAAAGGAGAACTGGAGGATTGGAGCCATGGAGAAATCGAGCAATGGAGAAATATAGAATTGGAGCAATGGAGAAATGGAGAAATGGAGCAATGGAGATATGGAGCAATGGAGCAATGGAGAAATGGAGAAGTGGAGCAAAGGAGAAATGGAGAAATGGAGCAATGGAGAAATGGAGCAATTGTGAAATGGAGAAATTCGGCAATGGAGAAATGGAGCAATGGTGAAATGGAGCAACGGAGCAGTACAGTAATGGAGCAATGGAGAAGTTTAGCAATGGAGCAGTGGGAAAGTGGAGCAGAGGAACAAACAAAGGTAACCCCAAATTTGGTGAAGGGACTCAAAAAACAGAAAATAAACTGTTGGAAGCACTTGGAAGGCCAGGCAACATCTGTGGGGAGAACAAACAAGTTCATGCTTTGGGTGTGTGATCTCTTTCGCATAACGGGAAGATGTTACAGATAATAGATAATCTGTCAAGAGTAATTGGCAGAATAGAATATAAAATGAGGAAAAGAAGTAGAACGATCTGTATGGTGTTTAGCTAGAATACAGGAGTCATTTAAATAGCAGAAGTAGTTTAACTACATACAATGGGAGGTATAATTTTTTGGCATTCGTTCTCGGGAAGTGGATCTCTGTGGCAAGGCCACCATTTAATATCCATCCCACGGTGCCCTGAAAAGCTGCTGCAGGCCCTTCTTCTTGAACAACTGCATGTAATAGTTTGATATAATCACCCTCAACCCATTCACCCTCTGTCAGGTTATCCTCAATCAATTCACCCTCAGTCAATTCACCCTCAATCAATTCGCCCTCAGTCAGTTTCTCCTCAATCAATCACCCTCAACCAATTCACCCTCAACCAATTCACCCTCAAACATTTCACCCTCAAACATTTCACCCTCAGTCAGTTTCTTCTCAATCAATTCAACCTCAGCCAATTCACCCACATTCCCCCTCTAACAATTTATCCTCAATCAATTCTCCTTCACCCAATGTGTCCTCAGCCAATGTTCCTTCTTCCATTGTGTCACCAGCCAATGCCTCCCGTGCTTCTTCTTGCAGGAGAATCTGCATTTGACAGACATAAATGATTGTGAAATTTTGGACATAGACCACAAAGCAGAAATGAGGAGGATGTAGCTGGTATTAACTACTGAGAGGCCTCAGAGGATGAAGCTGAAGGTGACAGTGAAGCTGTAGGACATAGCTGAGCTCCTGCTTGTACCTTAATGTTCACAAGGTGTTAATACTGACAAGAAACATTACATTCATCTGATACACACAGTGTCTGGTTCTGTGCTGTTGAACAGAGCATGTACCACTGAACAGCAGTAATGTGGGTTAACAGTAACTGAACTATCAAAATGTGCCTTTTCTTTTTCACAGAACTTCCAGAACTCAATGGAGCTAAAGCCAATCTCTTTTAGCAAGATATTACAGAACTACCTACAACAACACTATGACATGGAAGGGAACAGTTCACAGATATGCTGAGGATGGTAGCAGTGAGATTGAGAAAGGAACACAGGGCAGGGCCCAGGTGAGATTGGAACAGTGTTGATAGCTGAAGAAAGGCAGATTGTGCTTTACAGAGGTCCATTAAGGTGAGTGGCCCTGATGTGTCACTTCTGGACTTATAACTCACGAGGTCAATTTTCAAACTGAGCTTTGCGTATGAGCACAAAACAGGTCACCAGTCTCCAGTAAATGCTGGAAGGTGGTCGGCCCGTTTCCTAACTCACACCAAGTCGCCCCTGTGCTCACTGACCTACTTGGCTCCTGGTCTGGTGCCCTGATTTTAAAGGTCTCTTGGGTTACTGCCCATTTCAATCATGTCTTGTGTCTTTAGGTCTTAGCTATGGCTCAGTAGGTAGCACGCTTGTCTCAGAGTTAGAAGGTTGCGAGTCGATGTCCCACTTCAGCACAAAAATTCAGGCTGATACTCCAGTGCAGTACTGAGGGAGTACTGCACTGTCAAAGGTGCTCCCTTTCAGGGAAGTCCTAACTGTCCTCTAAGGTGGAAGTGAAAAAATGCCACATCACTGTTTCGGTTAAGGAGACAGGAAGCTTTCTCCAGTGTCCTGGCCAATACTTATCCCTCAACCAACATCACTAAAACAGCTGCTATTATTATCTCATTGCTGTTTGTTGGGGCTTGCTGCATGCAAATTGGCTGCTGTGTTTCCTACAACAGTGACTACATTTCCAAATGACTGTAAAGTGTTTTGGGATGCTCTGAGGACAGGAAAGGTGCTATATAAAGGCAAGCTGTTCTATTGTCAATGACACATCGCATGTCTCTGCACAAATTTGAAGAGGCATATGAAAGAATGCTGCTTCCCCACAGTAAAGCATATTCCCAGCACAGGCACAGAACATGCTGGTTCATTTGCAATTGGAGGGGCAGGTAATTGGAATTCTAAGAAGCATCCATGGAGACCGTGTGGCTGGCACCATACCATAGTTTACTGGGCCGCAGTGATCCTTGCGCTTCTATATGCTTCGGAGAGTTGGACAACCTACAGCAGGCACCTCAAAGCACTGAAGACGGACCACCAGAGGTGCCTCTGCAAGATCCTCCAAATCCAGTGGCAAGAAAGGCAGTCCAACAGCAGCATCCTCTCCCAAGCCAACCTGCCCAGCATCGGGCCGCTAATCACCCAAACCCAGCTCTGCTGGGCGGGACATGTCATCCTCATGCCAGACTCCCAGTACCTGGTCACGGCAGGAGATGCCCAGGAGGACAGTGAAACCCCTTTAGAGATGTCCGCAAAGCATCCCTGACAATCAAACATCCCCGTCAACACGTGGAGTCCGTGGCTCGTGACCATCCTAGGTGGAGAAAGCCCACTCGGGAAGGCATTATTCACCTCGAAGCACTTCATCGGGAACATGTGGAGATGAAGTCGAGGTGTCAGAGGAAACGCACAAACCTCCAAACTACTCACCTACCTGACCACCACCTGCCCTCAAGTGGCAGAGTCTGCAGATCACACATTGGATTTATCAGCCATCTCAGAACCCAATAAACCAGAGTGGAAGCAAGTCATCCTCGATCCAGAGGGACTGCCTAAGGAGAAGAATCCTTTACTTAGAGGCACAAGGGGAAAATACACTAGTACCCTATACTGCCTACAATCACACCAAGCAATAATATACAATTAAAAAAATACCCATTACTTTTACAGGTCAGTCTTGCTATTAATCTGCTTATCAGAAAGGCATCGAGTAGGATATTTTAGCAATTGGGATTTTTAACAATTCATTCTCGCGTTGTGGGGCACACTAGTGAGGCTGGTGTACAGTAAGAATTGGGAAAGAAGTCGTAGCTAACAGCTCATCTTGCAAGCCATGATATTCCAAATGAATTTACATCAGACAATGGACCTTTATTCAACTGAAGGGAATTCCAAGAGTTTGAATAACAATACAAGGTCAGTAGCATTACCAACTCACAATGGTGTTCCCATTTGAATGCAAGGCAGAGAGCACAGTTAACATTGAAAAGACACTCCATAAAAAAAAACCCATAGCACATTTATATCTTTAGGCTTTTATCTGAGGCATCTTCCTCAGCTTCAGCTCCAAAAACATTCGTGTAAGTGAGCCCCAGCCCCTTGTGAACCAGTGAACCCGCCTAATATCTTGGTAGTTGTAGTGAGCCCCGAGGTTAAATAGAGACCCATTTCACTGAAGTTTATCTTACTCCTGTCACATGATCACCTTAACTTTGGGAAGTGGTAGAATAAATCAGAGTACATCTACAATAATCAGACCATGGCTTGGCTGCAACCCACAAAACAGATTTATTAAACACTAAATTGAAAAAGTAACAATGCCAAAAATAAATAGTGAGCCTGAATACTTTCAAAATCCTTTAAGGATAAATTAGAACAAAGGAAATTGAAGACATCTCTCAAACTCATTGAGTTTCCAATAAACATATGTTAAAATGTTTGTATTTGAATTGATTGATTTGGATCTTACCTCGGAACAAATGAATCTTTTTCCAAACACTTTGAGCTAATGTTGTGAGACATTTCACCATTTATGAATTATGCCCACCTCATAGCTCCTGAAACAATTTAATTATCACCAATTAGTAAGAACACTTTAAGCCTGCAAATAAGGACATAAATTAAAGGCGTGGACATTCCTCAGAGCTCCTCCTGTTCGGCAGCCATTATTTCACAGGAAGAGAGGTGGAAACACCTTTTACAAACATAATAACAACAACTTGTATTTATAAAGCACATAGTAAAACATCCAAGGCGATTCACAGGTGAGATTATCAAACAAAATTTGATACCAAGCCACATAAAGAGGTATTTGGACAAATGACCGAAATCTTGATCAAAGAGGTAAGTTCGAAGGAGCATCTTAAAAGAGAGAGTGAAGTAGAGAATGGAGAGCTTTCGGGAAGGAATTCCAGAGCTTAGGGCCTAGGCAGCTGAAAGCATGATCACCAAATGTGGAGAGTTGAAAACCGGGGATGCTCAAGAGGTCCGAATTAGGGGAGAGCAGATATCTTGGAGAGTTGTGGGACTGGAGGAGATTACAGAAATAGGGAGGAGGTGAGACCATGGAGGAATTTGAAAACAAGGATGAGAATTTTTAAATGGAGGTTTTGCTTAACCAATGGAGGTCAGCGAGCACAGGGGTGATGGGTGAACAGGACATGGTGCGAGTTAGGATACGGACAGAAGCAGAGTTTTGGATGAGGTCAAGTTTACAGACAGTGTGAAGGGGATTTCCACTGCACTTCTGACAATGTGACACCTTGGAGAGCAGCTCTGAGGAATTTCCCGGGCAAAGTATGTCTCCCTGATGTCCAGACATATCATCAGCTCTGGGGCCATTGTGTATCACCCGGAATGGATTATTTTCTTTAAGTGAACCTGGCTTCTAACCTGCTTGAGCCATGCAAGGGTGAAAAGAAGCCAACGACATAATAAAACTTTGATCAAAATGTTTAATTGTTGTCACCCACAACTCTGGTACAAATGCAAATCTGAGGTCTAACTCAGTAAAACTAACTGGGTTTTGTTTTACACTAACAATATCAAACAGCTTAATAAGCTTAGAGAAGAAGTTGTCAGATTACAGCCAACAGGACAGGTTGACAGTACAAGTGCAACAGTAAGAGGGCGTCAACTTGTACAGTATAAAATGGGGAGGAAGCCATTGGGCCAGAATTTGCTGGCAAAATAATAACAAGTTTAATGGTTTTTGGCATTATTAATGTAGAAAACATCCAGCGATGTGCGGAGAGGAAGAGATAGCCTGTGAGTTGTGAATTGTCACAAATTGTTGGATGATTTTCCACCGATCTGCTGTCATCCTCAGAAAAATGACAGCTCGCCCTCAACTTCTCCATGAGATTCTAGAAATTGCTGCATTTCCTGATTAATTGTCGATTAAAATCACCACAGAAAGTGAGGAATAGTACTCAAGAAGTTGCCATTAATGAGAAGATTTGTGTTGCTGCAAGGCATCTCAACCTCTGCAGCCCAGAAAGGGACAAACTATGGAGTATCATTCCTGCAGGTAGTAAATTGTCCTTAGAATTTTCTAAATTTAAAATTGAAACTTTTTAAATTTCCTTCTCTGTTGTTCCTCTGTTTCTTTTTCTATCCTTACATTTCATTGGTTAAGGAGATAGACTGTCGGTCCCATCATTCACAAAGGTCCCATTGTTCACCAAGGTCCCAGATGCCCCCTTGACCCCATTATCAGTGTGTTCTTCCAACAATTTGAGATGCAATTTTTTTTGAGCTGAAGGATGAGGGATAAAGTCTAATTAACAGGGCAGGCCATGAGATGCAAACTCTGGGCCAAGTTATCTACAGAAGCCAGCAGCATCAATTGTAGAAAGGCCAATTATCTGGTTACACACTTCGAATTAGAAATGGACCTGCTCGACCTGTCCAAAATAAACACACTACTGCAACAAGAGAGCACAAAACAGAGGAAAAGACCACAACCGATAACAAGCAAGACATACAGGTAAGATGGCAACTGCGATCTCTGATATAACAGAAACTACAAGAAATAAACCTGTCACCCTCGCAACAAGGAGTGGTAGTGTAGTGACAAAACTGCATAACAACAATTTTCAGTAACTTTGAACTGATTATATTGGATCTGTTGGTTTTTATAGTTGCTATGGTTTAATTGCTTCTATTTAGGTTTGATCTTTCTTTTGAGGAGGGAGATGTATTGGTGTAAATTTATATTTATAATCAAATATAGGATGTTCCCTGACTGTTCTATCTGAGCTGACTGTTTTTTATGGCTGCTCCATGTGTTTTGGTTGAAGTGGCTGAACATTAAATAGGACATTTTTAATCCCAGAGGTCGTGTGTTTAGCGAGGCTGTATATTGCTGTCTACTGCTCACCGCACAAGCCAGTGCCAATCAGAAATTCTCGGGCACACTATCCGCCACTTCCCTACTGGCTGGCAAAATGCCCACACTCGCAGCACAGGCTTCACCCCCGAGGCTGGTCTCATTTCTGTGAAATGAAGTTTTTCTAATGTTCTTTATTTTTCCAGAGTATCTTGCATTTGCTTGTCATCCATGGATCAGTTGGTAGCTCTCTTGCCTGTGAGACAAGAGGTTGCGGATTCAAGTTCCACTCCCGAGATTTGAGAACAAAATCCAGGATGACATTTCCGTGCAGTGTTGGAGTTCCGTGAGGGAGTGTTGCCCTGTTCAAGGCGTTGACCTTTGGATGAGATGTTAAAACCATGGCCTCATCTGCCCTCCCAGGTGGTTATAAAGATTCCTTGGCGCGATTTCCAAGAAGAGCAGAGGAGTCCTCTTTGTGTCCCAGCCAATATGTATCCATCAACTAGCATCATTGAAATAGATGATCTGGTCATTATCTTATTGCTGTTGTGGGATCTTGCTGTGCACATATTGGTTGAAGATTTCCCTGCATTACAACAGTGACTACACTTCAAAAGTACGTCATTGGCTGTACTTTGAGACATCAAAAGGCGCTATATAAATGCAAGTCTTTCTTTCTTTAAAGTAATGATCTCTCTTTAAGTAACCTACTTAACGTCAAGTCTACTACTGTTAACTGAAAATCATTTTGGTTTTCAGACCATTATTCAAATTCGATAAGATTTTGGAGAAAAGGCTAGTTGAAGGTCAAGAATCATCCAATTAAGTTATGAAGAGTCTGTTCACTTTCCAATTGGTGTGGGAAGATGGTCTGCCATGAGGATGGACATGTTGGTTAACCAATGGTGGGAGCATGGAGGTGGAGCAGTGGGAGAGGCAAGATGTCATGTAATGAAACCTCCGGGAATGCATCCAACTGGAGTTTGCAGCCCTACTGCTAACAGTGAGGCCTTTCAACACCCATGGGGCCTAACCAAATCTGCCCCATACTATTCACTTCAGTGACTTTCCTCGGTATCTTTATTCTATTAACCCTTCAGTTGAAAAAATGACCCTTGAATTCCCTTCGTACTCGCTTTTTTAAAATTTATGTCATTTGAAAGTTTCACCATAGTAACCATGTCCATTAATTTGCAATGCAGAAAGTGTGTTTACATTTTTTTGTTGCTCCCACACAATTTTCATACTACGAAACGTCAATAAAATAATTGAAAAGTTGTGTGAATGTTTGCTGAGGTATAAATATCAATACTGAAAGAGAAACTCTGCCCAAAAATTATTGCAGCACATTGACCTTGTAGCAATGTTTACACACTGCCAGCTTCCAAATCAAACAAGACGGTGGGGAAGATGACTTTTCTTCCAAAAAGGAAGAAAGAGGCTTTTGAAAAGAAGACTAAATAACAAAGCCCTGAGGCAGTAAAATTCAAATGTGACTGCCTGTCAGTACTTCGCCCTTTTCAAGGCTACGGATCAAAGCCAGCTCCAAACGCTGTGCAATTCCCCGCTCAGCGGGAAGTTTTCAGTGGAGAAAAACATCTCCAGAAAAGTGAATGCAAATGGACAATAAGTGATCAAGGCATCATTGTGACCAGCAACACCCACACACTTCCTGACCAGTAGGGAAATCAGGAGATGAAACATCAATGAGAGGTTTCAGAAAGCCTGAAATAAAATACAAATGTTAAAGCTGGCAGCGGAATATTTGTCGGCACACGTTTTACACAAAATGGACCTGGTGAGGGCAAGTAGCTTTGCCAGGTCTTGATTACACTTGTGAATATCAGGAAGCTGAAGCAAGTGTCTTAGTAATAGATCTGTGGGATAGAGCTGAGGCGAGCCAGCACATAGTGAATGTTAGAAAATGGATGTGACAGGAATGAACACAGATAATAACCGAGACATGTACCTTATCTTCTCTGTGCCTCATGAATCTTCAGTCTTTGTCACATAAATACTGCGTTGAGCTTGTATGGGCAGTAGGTAACATAATGTACACCTCATCAGCTGACAATGGTTAGTAAAATGAATTGAAGTCAATAGTGAGTGTTCAGCTTTCACCCGGACCTGTAGTTCACCAATATAATGTCACCTTTTGATGGAAACAAAATCCCCGTTGTCAATTTTGAAGGACTTTAAAGTTCACACATACCATCAGTGCACGACAGATGCCTGTTGTATAGCTGATCTGTGATATTTGAGATGACAGCTCCAGATGCTGAGGCTGAGAAGGAGAACATGTACTCATGCACCCAGATTCAATGTGGACCACGAATGGGTTTTGAAGAGGCATAAAATTGCTGCTGAAGTTGTTTGGACTGGCTCGCGCTGGTGTGTTCCTGTACTGTGATCAGGGAGGTAATGTTAGCAATTTACCCACAGATTTCACGATGAGCTATACCACTTGCACGGACCTCTGGCTATCTGCTGTCCA
The DNA here is from genome assembly GCF_036365525.1 of Heterodontus francisci. Lineage (NCBI taxonomy): Eukaryota > Metazoa > Chordata > Chondrichthyes > Heterodontiformes > Heterodontidae > Heterodontus > Heterodontus francisci. The sequence continues at coordinate 35,806,659 of NC_090405.1, read as the reverse complement.
CCTGGTGAGAGCTCAGACCTGAACTGGTCAGTTGCCCACTGACCAACGAGTGACTATTCACCTGGGGAGGAGGGCAGTAAGATCAATTTGGAGGTCAAGATGGTTCCAGGGATGACACCCTAACAGATGAAAATTCAGAACCAAGTGAACTGTTTATGTCCAGACTGCAGTACTCCACTGCACTGATGATGATTAACCTCCCAGTCTGGCAGGACAAGCAGTAGTAATGTTCTATGATGGTAGGCTATGCAGCTTCAGTTGATAAAACTCCAGAATGACTCTGCATACACTTTAGGAATCCCTAAGCCTTTACTCTGCCAATATATGCCTAATCTCTCTCTACTCAGTTAAGTGTGTGGGTCAGTTCAAGGAGTATTAGCCAAGCATAAATAATACTTTGTATGGCTTTTTTCAGGAGTTTGGTTTGGAGACTCTTAAGCGTGGCAATGGATTTCTGTGCATAGCAGACACTTGGCCAAGCAAAAACACTTTGACAGAGCCTTTAACTTGCATCTTCCCATCAGGAAAGTTTATTTAGTGAAAACTAGGCAGTCGACAGGATCAAGACGATTTAGTAAAACTGATAGCTATCAGCTTATTTACAGCAGGTTATCAAAGATTGTTAAAGAACCCAAGAAATTATCTGAGATGATCTGAAATTTATCAAAGTATTTGAATTAACATAAAGCCTTACCTGAAATATTTTTGGTCTCCTGTTTACTATCAGAGTTTTAAAATAAAAAATAAATGATTAAAAAAAATACAATTTCAGGTCAGAATTCTGGACCAATTTGTTTTAAATCAAATATCATTTAAGTTGGGGACTCTTCCACCCATTCTATAGCGGGCGATCGGGAGAATCCCCATGGGAATTCACCCCTCTATACAGTTGAGAATAAAATCTATCAGAAAATATTTAAAATCTCCCAGCATGATCAAATTGGCGAGATGGATGCCTGAGGAAGGACATTCTAGACAGAACACGAAGGAAATGAACATTGGCTGAGTGATATTTTGAGAAGCCAAAGGAACTAACAGACAAAGCTGTCCTCAGACTGTAGACATGATTGAGTCAGCGTGTATTGGAGGGCAGCAGTGGATCACTTGGCTAAGCATCAGTGAGAGTTTAGGATTGCAAAACATGGATTGAGGCAGTTGTAAAAATCCAGCAAGCCAGTGATGAATCTCACTGCTGACACTTAAAATAATTGCACTGCCTCTAAATGTATGGAGCGATTCTGAGGAGAAGTATCCTTTACATTATATACTGCTAAGGCCATGGGCCCTGACAACATTCCGGCTGTAGTGTTGAAGACTTGTGCTCCAGAACTAGCCGCACCCCTAGCCAAGTTATTCCAGTACAGCTACAACACTGGCATCTACCCAGCAATGTGGAAAATTGCCCAAGTATGTCCTGTACACAAAAAACAGGACAAGTCAAACCCGACCAATTACCGCCCTATCATTCTACTCGCGATCATCAGCAAAGTGATGGAAGGGGTCATCAACACAGCTATCAAGCAGCACTTGCTCAGCAATAACCTGTTCATTGACGCTCAATTTGGGTTCCGCCAGGGCCTCTTAGCTCCTGACATCATTACAGCCTTTGTCCAAACATGGACAAAAGAGCTGAACTCCAGAGGCAAGGTTGGAGTGACTGCCCTCAACATCAAGGCAGCATTTGACCAAGTATGGCATCAAGGAGCCCTAGCAAAACTGGAGTCAATGGGAATCAGAGGGAAAACTCTCCACTGGTTGGAGTCATACCTAGCGCAAAGGGCAATGGTTGTGGTTGTTGGAGGTCAATCATCTCAGTCCCAGGACATCACTGCAGGAGTCCCTCAGGGTAGTGTTCTAGGCCCAATAATCTTCACTTGCTTCATCAATGACCTTCCTTCAATCATTAGGTCAGAAGTGGAGATGTTCGCTGATGATTGCAAAATTTTCAACACCATTCGCGACTCCTCAGATACTGAAGCAGCCCATGCCCATATGCAACAAGTCCTGGACAACTTCCAGGCTTGGGCTGATAAGTGGCAAGTAATATTCGCACTACACAAGTGCCAGGCGATGACCATCTCAAACAAGAGCGAATCTATCCATCTCTCCTTGATGTTCAATAGCATTGCCATCGCTGAATCCCCCACTATCAACATCCTTGGGGCTACCATTGATCAGAAACTGGACTGGACTGGACCAGCAACATAAATACTGTGGCTACAACAGCAGGTCAGAGGCTGGGAATTCTGCAGCGGGTAACTCATCTCCTGTCTCCCCAATGCCTGTCCACCATCTACAAGGCACAAATCAGGAGTGTGATGGAATACTCTCCACTTGCCTGGATGGGTGCAGCTCCAACAACACTCAAGAAGCTCGACACCATCCAGGTAAAAGCAGCCCGCTTGATTTGCACCCCATCCACCAGCTTCAACATTCACTCCCTTCACCACCGATGCACAGTGGCAGCAGTGTGTGCCATCTACAAGATGCACTTCAGTAACTCATCAAGGCTCCTTTGACAACACTTTCCAAGCCCACAACCTCTACCACCTACAAGGACAAGGGCAGCAGATGCAAGGGAACACCACCACCTGCAAGTTCCCTTCCATCCTGACTTGGAACTATATCGCTGTTCCTTCACTGTCACTGGGTCAAAATTCTGGAACTCCCTTCCTAACAGCACTGTTGGTGTATCTACACCCCAAGGACTGCAGCGGTTCAAAAAGGCGGCTCACCGCCATCTTCTCAAGGGCAACTGGGGATGGGCAATAAATGCTGGCCTAGCCAGTGACGCCCACATCCCATATGTGGTTGACAAGATAGTTCACAGCAGCTCACAAATCCATTACAACTGATCATAATTTCAATTACTTGGGGGTAATTTTGACTGTTTATAATAGTGTAAAATGGGCATAATGAATCTGCAGCCCATTTAACATCTCTCTTGAGTTTTATTTGCATTGACTTCCGTGGGCTGTCAATTTGCTTTCTCCGAGTTAATGCTTGGCATCCTTCCAAGTACAAAAGATGATGGACAAGATTTAATATTAAGTCAAAAATACCCCATTGTTCAATTAAAGCAGGGGATTTACTAACACTGCTCATTCTTTTGGTGGGACTGGATGTGATCTGACTTCACACTCCTGGCCTCTCCTGCTGGGAGTAGATATTTAAAAGTTGGATGAGTTTTTTTTATTTGTTCATGGGATGCAGGTGTCACTGGGAAAATATTTTAATCACTTTGACAGGAGGACCCTAGTGTGAAGCCTCAGTAGCTGGAGGTGCAGGTCATAGATATTAACAATATAAAGAAGAAAGCGAAAGAACTATCATTTATATAGCGTCTTTCACGACAGGATGTCCCAAAGCGCTTTACAACCAATGAAGTACTTTTCAAATGTAGTCACTGCTGTAATGTAGGAAACACGGCAGCCAATTTGTGCACAGCAAGCGACCACAAATACTAAATAAGGGCTAGATAATCTGTTTTGAGAGGAGTTAGTTGAGGAACGAATGTTGGTCAGGACACTGGGGAGAACTCGCCTGCTCGTTTTCAAATAATGGCATGGGATCTTTAAGTCAACCTGAGAGGGCAGACGGGACCTTGGTTTAACATCTCATCTGAAAGATGGCACTTCCGACAGAGCAGCACTCCCTCGGCACTGCACTGGAGTGTGTTATTATCACCCGGTTCATGGTTTGTACTAATATTTTAGAAGTCACTTTTAGTTTGGGGGAATTAATTATGTAGCTGTAAGAATTTCAAAAGGTTGCAGACCACCCAAGATTTAATGTTCAAATATCTCTCTATGAGTACTTACAGAGAGAGAGTTAGAGAGGTGTGAAGACCCTAAACAATGGAAACCTCTCTGAACTTCTTGATGGAGACTGTGTGTCTGCAGCTGCCTCAATCAGGGGTTTAAATTATCCATATGATTTCCCAGGACAAAGAAAAGATTTGGAGTTGGAAATATTTATTTCAAATTGCTATCTGTGATATCACCCACGTATCACATTGCTATGGAAATAGATGATGCAGGGGGTAACTTTCAGTAAAATTCCAAATGGCATCCAATATACAGATAACATCTATAATCAAATTTAAACAAAAATGTATTTTAAATGACTCAAATTATGGAGAAAAAAACAGAATGTTGCTATTGATCATAAAGACTTTCTCTGGCTTGATTTTGATGTGGTTGTTGATTGTAGGAATTGGGTACCAGCTCAATAGCTCTTCTCAATTTCTCAATACAATCAACAGTTGCTGCAGAACTTACTTTCTGTCACTAGGTGTTACTAGTTCCCTTAAGAATTGACATGCAGCATCACATAAAGTGTACTAAAGAATCTAGGTACAGTTAGCTGGGACTCAGCCAAAATTATACAGTATGTGGCTGGATTAATATGATTAATTGTAATTGTGTCAATAATTATCTCCTTATAAACCTTTGACCATAGCTTCGGCCAACTCTCCCCCTCGTCAATGCTTTTAAAAAAATGTATGCTTGCTGACAGTTAGATTTCGGAAAAGCTGTTGGCTTTGAAAGCTCTTGTCTTCAGACTGGCTGTTAGTCACAGAAAAAGCAGTTGGCCTTTGGAAAAGCCGTTGGCTTTTGGAAAGTTGTTGGCTTCAGGCTGTTGGTCACAGAGAAAGTTGTTGGCTTTGAAAGGAGCTGGACTCAGGAATAAAGAGGCCATTGGGAACCAGGGTGTTTCTGTTTTTAGTGAGGCCCATGCTCATGCTGGGGAGTCCTGATTTGGGAGATCTGATACCTCAGAAGACAGCTGAGAAATTAAGGAAATCGAAATGAATTCCTAAGAGCTGTGGTACACTTTGGATTGGTCCCAGGAGAAGTGAACAAATTGCCAAAATCCTGTAACGTATAGGGGAACTCTTGGAGTGCAAGGAACAGCCAAACAGGAGTGCTCTATTGAGATTTAGAGTTTAAAGTATGCGTCTTCATGCTTGGTTAAGATTTTAAGTATAAGTGATTCCAAATTGTAATGTTAAATTAGTAGTGTTTTGCTTTGTTTAACTCTTGCACAGTAGAGTTTTTTGTTTAAAACGTGAGATCTTGTGGCATAATTCTTTCAGTAATAACTGGGAATTCGACTTTCTCTTTTTAAAGGTAACGGTCGTAAAAGTTAATGGGATCGCAATAAATGTCAGCCTAGATTTTGTGCTCAGGGCTCTGGAGCAGGAATATAGGGTCTATTCTACAACTCAGTGAGGCCAAACCCTGGGAATTAACCCCACCACATTCCCGCCTTTTTTCCATATGCATTTTGTTAGTAAATTCAGTGAGAGAAATGGATCTTTAATGTTGGAGGTTAAGTTTCTAGTTGCTTCCAATTGCAATAAATTATATTTCTGTATCACTCCTCACCAACAGAAACAGGCTTTACAGAACTTTACAAGGTGATCGAAAAGAGAGAATGCCAAGAAACAGGAAATTTTTTTAAAAGAATTGACGAGGGGGAGAGTTGGCCGAAGCTATAGTCAAAGGTTTATAAGGAGATGATTATTGACACAATTACAATTAATCATGTTAATCCAGCCACATACTGTATAATTTTGGCTGAGTCCCAGCTAACTGTACCTAGATTCTTTAGTACACTTTATGTGATGCTGCATGTCAATTCTTAAGGGAACTAGTAACACCTAGTGACAGAAAGTAAGTTCTGCAGCAACTGTTGATTGTATTGAGAAATTGAGAAGAGCTATTGAGCTGGTACCCAATTCCTACAATCAACAACCACATCAAAATCAAGCCAGAGAAAGTCTTTATGATCAATAGCAACATTCTGTTTTTTTCTCTGTAATTCTAATCATTTAAAATACATTTTTGTTTAAATTTGATTATAAATGTTATCTATATATTGGATGCCATTTGGGATTCTCCTGAAAGTTTCCCCATCAGTCTTATGGGCTCCACCAGGGGTCTCTTTCAAATTCTAATTTACAGCAACAACTTGTTTATATATAACAAAGTAGTGAAACATCCTGAGGTTCTTAAACACGTGCGTTACTGATAAAAACCTTTTTAACGTTGAGCCACAGAGGGAAATATCAGAACAGATGACCAAAAGCTTGGTCAAAGAGGTAAGTTTTAAGAAGCATCTTAAAGGACGAGCAAGAGGTAATGAGGCAGAGAGGTTTAGGGAGGGAATTCCAGAGCTTAGGCCCAAGGCAACTGAAAGCATGGCCCCCCCAGTGGTGGAAGAACTAAAATTGGGAAGGTGCAAGAGGCAGCATTGGAGGATCCCAGAGATTGCAAAGGCTTATAGGGCAGGGGAGTTTACAGAGATAGGGAAGGGCGCGGCCATGGAGGGATTTGAAAACAAGGATGAAGATTTTTAAATTGTCGGACTGGGAGCCAGTGTAGGTCAGCGAGCACAGGGGTGATGGGTGAATACACAGAATACTTGGATCACATAGTATTTACAGCACAGAAACAGGCCATTCGGCCCACCATGTCTACTCTGGTGTTTATGCTCCACATGACCCTCCTCCCACCTTACTTCATTTCACCTGATCAACATATCCTTCTATTCCATTCTCCCTTATGTAATTATCTAGCTTCCCCTTCCCTAGGCACTGAATGGACTTCATGCATTGTTCTTGCTTTTAGGTCTGAACTATCGCGCCCGCACCCCACCTCCACCCACCCGCACCCCCACCATGCCCAACGCCGTTATGTCTAAAACCAGCACTGAGTCTTTTGATAGTCATTTCCTCCTATCTGGGGTTTTTGTTAATCCTTCCTCCAACATGTTCATTCACCTGGACAGTATCAGACTGTTGACAGGCATGCGAGCCTATATTTATTGACCATTATTTGAAAATCTGTGCTGCATGCAGAAAATACCTTGTACACTTTGAAAGTATCAGATCTAACACGAGAAAGTACGGCAGAGGAATTACTGACCCAAGGGTTGAAAATGACAACAAATAGTGAAGCTGCCTGCATAAATCATTTTTGCTGCATTTATATTAAGAGCTGACAGGAGACCAGACTCCAGTAGCATATAAATTAGGCAGCGGGAACTTCCCTGGACGTGGGCAGCAGTGTTGACATTCTTTCTGGCCATGGAGTGAGTGCTCATCCTGCCATTGTGGTGTTCACCTCATTGACCTGAATGGTTCTTCCTCCAACATCTGGGAAAGGTCCAGGAGCAGAGAATTAAAGCTTCAACTGTTTTTTCTTATTCATTCCTGGGATATAGATGTTGCTAGCAAAACCAGCATCACTAATTTCCCTTTAGAGGATGATGGTGGGCCTTCTTCTTGCAGTTCATATGGTGAAGGTACACCCACAATGCTGTTAGGTAGGGAGTTCCAGGATTTTGACCCAGACACAATGATGGGACAGCGATATATGTCCAAGTGGCATGGAGGGAACTAAGAGGTGATGATGTTTCCAAGCCTTTGCTGCCCTTTTCCATCTAGGTCAGGGATCTGCAACTTTTTTTACCTGAAGAGCCTTTTCAAAATAAAATTGCCGCAAAACCAAAATTCGGCATTTCTAAACCAAATGCTTGGCATCCTGTCAAGTGTCGTTGGTAGAATGCATATTTGCATATATAATAAATAAAATACATGGGTTGAATTTATGTATCAATAGAAAATAAAACAAAATTAAAATAGACCTAACTCTGAATTATCGTGTTTTTTGGCATTTTTTTATATAATCTTTTCAGTAGTCATCTTGCAAACAAACTTTAATTTAAGATGTGTAGAATTAAGACAATGTTTTTCAGCGATTGATTTTTGTGATTAAAAAAAAAGCTTCTAATGGTACATTCAGAATAATCAGCTATATTAGAAATAATAATAGGCGGAAACTTAAAATCTGTTCTTTGAATCTATAACCACGGTGTAGCCAGACCACACAAACAGGTTTATTTAGAACACAATAATCATTTAATCATTTGAAACTGTAAAGTGCAGCCTAATGATTAGCTTTTTATCCCCACAATAAAAACATAGCTCTTACTTTTCTTGACTTTATTTTTAGGCTTTTTTCATGTTAATGTGATCCAACTGGAAAAGGTTGGGAGCCACTAATCAGATGTTAAAGCACCTCATGTGGCTCCGGAACCGCAGGTTGCTGACCCCCGATCTGGGTGATAGAGGTTTTGAGGTGAGGTTGCAGATGCATTTAAATGTGGCGTTTAAAGAACAACACCTTTGACAAACAAAATGCCCGGGACCCTTTACAAAGTCATAATACGAAGATCAGAAAGCTGAGCCAGGAAGAGAGAGTCTAGTAGGAGTAATTGGAGACTTGGGAGAAAAGATTCATTTTGATACAGTTTTTAAAGATAGATAGAGAAGTTAAAAGGTTGAAGGGTCTTGGGGAGGGGAGTTCCAGAGAGTAAGGCCTATACAGTTCTATCACTAATGGTGGGACTGAGACAGCATGCACCAGGAGGCCAGAGTTGGAAGATCAAAAAGTGGAGGAGGTAAGGCTGGAGATGGTTGCAGAGATATGGTGGAACCAGAACGTGGAGTGATTTGAATACCAGAATTTAAAATTTAATGCTTCAGGGGGCAGCAAGCCAGTGAAAAGTGCATGAGGATAAGAGGAACAGGACAATGTTTGAGCAGTTGCAATTTGGACAAGTTGGAGCTCATCATGTGGATGGAGGATGCCAGAAAGGAGAATATTGGATTGGTCAAGTCTGGAAGTGGCAACAGGATGGATACAGGTTAAAGGATAACTTGACCGTTGGTTTTGTAATGCCATCATTACCCTAGAATTTTCTGCTCAGTGTAAATGGAGTTATTGTAAAACAGTAGAGGACTCAGTCCTGACTCTGGTAGAATCAGTTCTGCAATACATACACAGTCTTTACCTACTTATGTAATTTTAATTGGGTTCTTTAAGGAAGCAGAGTGGATGTTCTGTATACAGATTTCCAAAAGGCATTTGATAAAGTGCCACAAAGTACGCTTGTTAATGAAATGAATGACATTCTTTATTAAACAAAGTGTGGCAGTGTGGATAAAAGGTTTGTTAATTGTGGTTAAAAGCTGCTTTTCAGGTTGGGGATATAAACAGTGGTGCCCTCCAGGGACACAATTTGGACTTCCAAAATCGAAACTTGCAGACGACAGAAAACTAGGGAGCGTGATTAACTGTGAAGAGGACTGTAAACACCTCAGGATGACACAGACAAAATAATACAACAGGTCAGACATCAGATGGAATTTAATGAAGAGAAATGTAACATGATACAGTTTGAGAGGAAGTATACTGAATGGTAAAAATTCAACAGGACTGGAGAGACTTAATTCAGGTACAAAAATCTTTACAAATGGAAGCACAAGTTAACAAAAATGTGAAAAAAAAACAAATGGGATGCTAGGTTGTAGATTAGGCCCCAGTTAGAACACTGTGCTCCATGGAGTGTATGTATGAGAGATTCACTAAGATTATATCGGTGATGTAAGGCTTTAGTTATGAGGAGAGATGACAGAAACTGGGATTCCTTTAATTCCAATATCGAAGCTTAGAATAGATCTGATGGAGGTGTTCAAAATGACGAGGGTTTTTGATAAAGGTAATTAGGGATAAACAATTTCCACTAGTCAGTATGTCAGGAACATTTTTTCTTCCTTTTTATAAATTTTTTCATGTGGGGTCGGTACACCCACAGTGCTGTTAAAGACTAAAGAACATAACAGTAAGATAATTAGCAAAAGAACAAAGTAAGATATTAGGATTTTTCTTAAGCAGAGGGTTGTTGGAACATGGAATACCTGAGCGGAATCAGTGGTCGAAACAGAATTCATTTTAACTTTTCAAAAGGGAAATGGATAAGTATTTGAAAAGAAAATCTTAAAGGGCAAGAATATGGGACAAGGTGGGTAATACCTATAGAGAGCTTGAATAAACATGATGGGCTGAATGGCCTCCTATAGCGCTGTGAAATTCGACAATTCTAACTCAGGGTTAAATGAAGAGGGGTAGGAGGAGGCTCGTGTGGAGCATAAACACAAGCATAGACCAGCTCAGCTGAATGGTCTGTCGTTGTGCTGTAGACTCTACAGGCCCAGTTTTAACTCTGCGCGTCGATGGGTTAAATTCTCGCCATATGTAATTTTAAGTAACTCTCTGTAACCTTCATCATGTTGCTGGACCCAGGAGACCTCCACCCGCAGCTGACCAGCACTCGGTGCTAATGACTGTATCTCTGCCGGTCTTTAATCATTCCCTTTGCAGAGATGGACACCTGACAGTCAGAGCTCAACCTCTTACTGGCATTACTTTCTCAAACACTCACCCTGGGTCCTGAAACTGGACGTTTGTTCAGCAGCGGGTGCCAGTGGGGTGAGGGGCGGGGAGGGGGGGATGGGGAATGGTTTGTGCTAAGTCTTTTAAGCAAATCCCTTCCACTCTGGGCAGTGAGAGGAAGATATCCATGGGAAGGCTGGCACGCTGTAGATTTCAAATACCAGCTTTCACTGGTATATTCATTCTCCGTTTGGGCAGATGGCAAAGGCACTGAGGGTAGTCAAGGTGCCAGGTGCAGCACAGAAAGGAGGCTTAGCTTCAGAGAGAGTGGCGGAGGGGTGTGGGGAGTTAAACCCCACATTGGCATTGAAGTTATCTGGCTCTCATGACCCCTATCCCCCCCTGTCAGCTGGCAATATTGGCACAGGCTGTGATTAGTGCCTCGCCCTGTGTCTTCAGTAGAGTCGGGGAGGGTGAGAGAGGAAAAACAGTGATCGGGAAAACCAGGGGGAAAAAACAACCTAGGCTTTGAGCAGCGTGGCAGGGCAGAGGGGCTGCAGAAGCTTGGTGCTGATCTGCACCCCTCCCGCACCAAGTTGGATGCATGTCGTGGTGGCAGGGGGCGTCCGCTAGAATAAATAAGGACGTTTAGAGCAGAAGCAGACAGTAGCTGGCAGGCAGCAGAGAGAGAGAGAGAGAGATCCGGAGATACCCGGTGCCAGCCCCAGGCTGGGTGCATCAGGTGCCAGTCTTGTTGCAGGCAGTGTCTGAGTGCATTGAGATTGAGAGCCGGGGATGGGAGCTGGGCGGCGGCCACGCTGCTTCCCTGCTCTGCCTCGGGGCTTTGTTTAGTGTCTGGAGACGGTTCGAGCAGCCTGGGGGGTGGGGGCTGGGGGTGGTGGGGGCTGTAAACTTTGGCCTGAGTCGATGCTGTGCAAGCTGGACAGACGGAGCTGGAAAGGTGAGTGAGTGGCGGGGTAACTGAGGAGGGGAGCGGGGTTACAGCTGAGGCAGAGAGAGAGAGAGAGAGAGAGGGGTGGGGGAGAGAGAAAGCCCCTAAAACCCAGCTCGGGTCACTGGAAGCCTGGATGCAGTGCAACATTACAGCGACGGCTTCATTTGGAAAGATGCGCAACAGGTCAGTCCGGAGCTGCCACTGGTGCCTCTTCCATAATCCCAGTGTGTAAGAGAGAGGAACCGCCCTGAAACCCCCCACCTCGGGCAGCAGCCAGAGCTTGCCCAGAGCCTGCAGTTAACTTTCACCCCCACTCCTGGTGCATTGGGGATGCTTCAGTCTGATGGCAAGTCTGGACAGAACCTCCGGTGCGAGCCAGTCGATTCTATGTCTTCTGTATATTTATTACTTCCCCCGCCGCCCTTCACACGCTCCTGTCTCCTCCTCCTACCCCGCCCCCTCTTTTCACCACTTGCCCCTGCCTCTTTCCCCGCTCCGTCCCCTGCCGCGCCCCGTTCCCCTGCTCATTCTCCCACTCCCACCCTTGCCCCACCTTGTCCCTTCCCCTGCCCCTTCCCTGCTCCTGCCTCGTCCTCACTCCTGCCTCTTCCCCACCCATGCTCCTTCCCCACTCCTGCCCCTTCCTCACTGCTGCCCCTTCCCCACTCCTATCCTGTCCCCTGCCTCTTCCCACTCCTGCCCTTTCCCCAGACCCTTCCCCACTCCTGCCCCTTCCCCGCTCCTGCCCCTTCCCCTACCCATTCTCCCTTCCCCATTCCCCCATCTCGGTGCTATTCGAAGATTCAAACTAGCACTTGTCGGCTGCTGGCAGCTGTGGTCACTGTGCCCTGTCTCACTGCTTCTCACACACTGATGGAGCTGAGGTCCTGCTCTTTAACTGTCCCTTTACCAGGCTGTGGAGTTCGTACACTCTGTAGTTTTAACCTTAACCACTCGTGGGCAACCTTTTGGACCCCTCAGTAGCTTTACTAGATTTGAACAAGTCTAGTACCCTAGGGGGCCTCCCTTGTGCACTATAGCACTGAGTCCATCTCTTGCATGAATTGGACTGGGAGTAGAAAATGCTGGAAAAGGTGGAATCTGTGGAGAGAAGGAGGGTTCATGTTTCAGGTTGAAATTCATTGACCTATAACATAAACCCTACATTTCTCTCTCCACAGATGCTGTCTGTCCTGCTAAGTGTTTCCAGCATTTCTCTTTTTTTCAGATTTCCAGCATCTGCCATTTTTTTGTTGTCTCTGATTTTAATTTTTTAAATTTTATCTTTAGGTCTGTGATGATGCCAATTTTTAGAAGACTATAAGGACGAGATCCTGTGACAATGAACAACAATCACTACAATAACTCCCTGGGTATCGGCGCAGGAAACTCCATGAACTCTTACCCACTCACCCTGGAGCAAAAAACTGCATTTGCTTTCGTGGGCATCTTATTCATTTTCTTGGGTCTTCTCATTGTGCGATGTTTCCGAATCCTCCTAGATCCTTACAGCAGTATGCCATCCTCAACGTGGGCAGATGGGATGGACGGGCTGGAGAAGGGGACCTTTGAGTACGCCTTGGCATGAAGTCAGCAGAAATGCCTTATTGCTGTGTACCAACTCTCCGTGCTGGGATATAAGTGCATAGACTTCCAATGGTGGCACTGAGAGACCAGTGGAAACATGTTGGCACTTCCAAACAGCCTATGTGCCAAAGGTTTGTCACCTCCTTAGTTGAAGGGACAAGCTGTAATGCAGGTTTAATTAGGAATAAAAGCACCCTAGAATTGAAATATCAGCATATGTAACAACAAAACCTTCCTATTGGATTTTTTAGTTGGCTGCAGACTGTTACGGTAATATAATTCGGTTCAGCAGAAATGCTAATTCTAAATTGTCAGAAGTCATTAATGAATAACTGAAATTTTATAAATTAGAGCATTGGGATTATCTTATATTGGTATATGAAATTAGGTCTGCATTATAAATCAGCTGGATTCTAGGGTTTGAGTGACATTATCTGTATATTTGAGTGACTACCATTGCAGGTTATGTTCTGTTCATATAGTTCTGAGTCAAAGTAAAAGTGGGTTAAAGACAACCAACTGTAATGCAGCATATTCTGTGCACAGATGCTTGTAAACTTATCGGTCAGGTGTATGTAATTCAGTACTTCAAATGTGGATCTACAGTGTTCAATAAATTAATGTAAACTCCACATTTCCTGACTTGCATAATAAATTCAGAGACTGCAATTTTTTTTATTAATAGTATGGCCCCTCGATCTCACAACGGCTGCACTTTCTCTACACTCTTATATATTAACCATTTTGTGCAGAATTATAACTTTTAGGCTCATTGGGAGTGAAACATCGATCAATATTAACATGTTTGAACACTCAATGGCAAATTGTGCTTTTTGAGTCTATATTTACTTGTCAGGGAATGATGTTGGCAATTAAAATCATGAGCAAGAACTAGCCAGTTAAAATTGAAAGTACACCAAAAAGCCAAGGCAATTTAAAATTGTGGAGGCATTTGTCTCTGATTTAGAAATTCAGTCTTTGATGGATTTCCAAGATTGGATCCAAACCCCTCGGAGCAGATGTGAGAGTTTGTCAGCATGTCCCGGACATTGTGAGGCATTGTGAAGGTTGGGTTGGGTTCCATTTTGAAAAGAGAAGACTTCAATGTGACCTTGAATCTATCCCTCAACCAACTCCAGCAGAAAGAGATCAATTATCTCCTTGTGATTTGTGGGATCTTGCTGTGTGCAAATTGGCTGCTGGTTTGCCTAGAAAACAACAGGGAGACATTTCAAAAAATGTTTTGGGACATCCCAAGGAGGTGAAAGGCAAGTTCTCTCTTTCTTCTGATATCGTACAAATTTTGGAATTGATTGAGTTGATTCTGACATTCCTTGTGTTAAAGGATTCAAAAAACAATGGCGATAATTTTTTTACAGTAGGGAATTGAGTAAATAATGATCGATAAGTTATCAGAGAAAACCAATGAAGCAAACATTATAAATTGAGTCAGGAGGAAATTCTGTTTCTGAAGAAATAGGATGGGTGGGGTGCGGAGGATATGTATTTTGCTAAAAAAATCAACCAAAGGTTTTGGACCAAATGGACTTTCTCTATTGCTGAACTTCTCTCACGTAAACAGTATGAAAACACTTTTTACAATAGTTCCCTCATTATAATTCTGTATAAATTACAATGAAAAGCACACCTTATTGCCAAATTGTATTTCACATCGGAGTTGTGTTATAAACAGAACACAGAGCTGTTGGAACAAATGTTTTCGGTGCTGTCTGTTAATCTGTGGAGAGGAAGGGAGATATTTGCAATTTACATATATCCAGGGTATTGGCAAATTTTCAATTCCACCATCCCCATTTGAAAGAAATTCAATTCTTAGTCCACGTTCCAATTTAATTTTCTGTAATTATTGCCATGTGTGTTTCAGCAACCCTTTGATGATGTTCCCTGTGCTCTACTGTACTGTCACAGATGACAAGATTGCTGTAGGTTTAGGGTGAGCTGTGGCTTAGTGGCACTCCTTTTGCCTCTGAGTTAGGAGGTTACAGGTTCAAATCCCACTTCGGGAACCTGAGCACATCTAGGCTGACACTTCAATGCATTGCTGAGGAAGTGCTGCACTGTCAGAGGTACCGTCTTTCAGATAAGATTTTAAATTGAGGCCCCATCTGCCTTCTCTGGTGGACATAAAATAGCACGATTTTGAAAAGCAGGGGACTTCTCCCAGTGTCCTGGCCAATATTTATTTCTCATCTAACACTGAGAAAAACAGATTATCATATTGCTATTGGTGGGACTTTGCTGTGTGCAGAGTGACTGCCACATTTCCTACTTTACAACAGTGGCTTCATTTAAGCAATATTCAATGGGCTGTAAAGTGCTTTAGGACATCCCGAGATCATGAAAGGAGATAAATAAATGCAAATCTTTCTCACTGTCACACATATTCTGTCAGGTGCAATGGTTCCTGCAGCGGTCTGTGTTCCCTACGTTTAGGAGTGTTCCTGCCTTGCCCGATAGCTAACTATATAATAACATAGCCCAGGAATGTAATATTGATCTGAACTGGATATTTGTGCCTGTTGCTGTTATGCTTCTTCAGTCCTTTTGAAGGCGGACCAAGAAAATGCTCGGTAAAGCAAGGCCGGATATCAATCAATAGGCTGTGCAATTTCACGGAAAATGGACAGATAGAGCAACAGTTATGATCGGACTCACTATTCCGTCAGCTCAACTTGTTTTTGTGTAATAACACAGAATAATGAACACATCACGCTCCTGCACATCGGTAACTTCTATCTACATCCTTATATTCTAAACTTCTGGCAGCCTTTACTGGGCCTGACTTATCTTTCTGGTTTACTGGACACTTTTGTTCTATGTCTTTGTTTTTGTCAACCAAAAAGGGAAGGCCCGCCTTCCTGCCTGCTGAGCACCAGGAACCAGAGACTTGGACTGAGGTGTTTTCCAATTATCAATACAGATAAATGTTTTCCTCATCATTTCAAGTGTTTGGGGAGGCAACATCAAAGCTTAGAATATTAGCATTTTAACTTTCTTTTCTGTATCTTTAACACTTGCGTGAATAGCCTTTTGCTTTATAAACCCAACATTTAAATGCAATTCTTTTATCCTGTGGAGAAAATGGTCAAACATCTTGAAATGTTTGAAAGATAAATATGAATCAGGAAGACCATTCTGCCCATCTGAGTTCATTCATTTAGAAAATCCCAAAGTACAACCATCACAGCATCACAGCATCCAACTGTCTCTTAAATCATCTGAAGGTTTTTGCCTCAGAGGGAAAGAAACAATTAGAAACCACTGAGGAGAAAGAATGAACCATTTCATGTATAGTAAGTGTCATCAGTATTTAAATGAAGCTACAATACTATCAAAACTTGAGTTCAGTACTGCTCATCGTCAAGTAGACTTGATCCTGATGACATCATGTTTTCTACCCATATGCAACGTACAATCTAACTTTTGTTTGTAATGCATAGTTGATTTGTTCAAGTGCGTTGGCCCTTTAAATTTTTTTGCATGGCTGAGCAGGCGCAGTAACAAAGGGGTCGACCTGTCTAGCAACTTTCAGGCTGCAGATTAGAGGGAACGTTTCACATATGGGATCCTTATTTTACGGATGTAGGTGACACCAGCAAAGCCACATTACCCGTCACAGAACAGAATTGTACTGTTCAGAAGGAGGCCCAGATTTGGGCACAATATTCCAGATCAGGCCAAACTAGGGTTTTATATAAAAGCAAAATACTGCGGATGCTGGAAATCTGAAATAAAAACAAGAAATGCTGGAACCACTCAGCAGGTCTGGCAGCATCTGTGAAAAGAGAAGCAGAGTTAACGTTAACTCTGCTTCTCTTTTCACAGATGCTGCCAGACCTGCTGAGTGGTTCCAGCATTTCTTGTTTTTATTTTATATTAGGGTTTTATATAGGTTTAGCATAACTTCCTGGCTTTTGTACTCTAAGCCTCTATTCATAAAGCCCAGGATTCCATATCCTTTATTATCTGCTTTGTTAATGTGTCCTGCCACCTTCACAGATTTTGTGCACAAATAACCCAGGCGTCTATGTCCTCACACCCCCTTTTATAACTGTGCCATTTGGCTTGAATTCTCTCTCCTCATTCTTTCCACCAAAATGTATCACTTCACACTTTTCTGCATTGTATTTCATCTGCCATGTTTCTGCCAATTCCACCAGAATGTCTATGTCCTCTTGAAGTGTTTACTACACTTCCAAGTTTTGTGTCAGCATAACATTTTGAAATTATACCGTGTGTCCGCAAATCCAAGCCATTAATGTATATTAAAAACAGCAGTATTCCAAGTACTGAACGCTGGGGAACAGCACTGTATACCTCCCTCCAGTCTGAAAAAACATCTGTTCACTGCTACTCTCTTTCTAATCACTTAGCAAATTTTGTATCCATGTTGCTCCTGACCCTTTTATCCCATGGGCTTCAATTTTGTTAACAAGTCTAATATGGGGCACTTTATCAAACACCTTCTGAAAGTCCACATACACAAAAACACTTGTAGTGCCCTCATCTAACCATTCTGTTACCTTGTTAAAATAAACTCAATCAAGTCCTGAACAAATCCATGCTGGCTTTCCTTTATTAGTCCAAGCTTGTCCCAATGGCTGTTAATTTTCTCCAGTTTCTAAAAGTTTCCACACCACTGACATTAAACTGACTTGCCTATAATTGCCAGGTTTATCCCACTCCCATTTTTTGAACCAGGGTTCAACATTTGCAATCCTCCAGTCCTTTGGCACCACCTCCATATCTAAGAAGGATTGGAAGATTGTGATCAGCACCTCCACAATTTGTAATCTTACTTCCCTTCACGAGCTAGGATGCATCCCATCCGGACCAGGAGTATTATTCACCTTAAGTACTGCCAGCCTTTCTAGTAACTCCTTATTATCTAATTTATCTACACCAGTATCCTGACAATGTCCTCATTTACCATAGCTTTGGCAAAGTCCTCTTCTATCCCCAGTGTTTCAGTGCTGTATCTCTAATCTAATCTTAACTGACAACTGGGAATTTGTTTATTCTTTCCACAGGATGTGAGATTTACTGGCTAGGCCAGCATTTGTGTCCATCCCTAATTTTTTTTATTCTTTCATGGGATGTGGACATCGCTGGAATGTGGCATTTGTTGCCCATCCCTAATTGCCCTTGAACTGAGTGACTTGCTAGGCTATTTCAGAGGGCAGGTAAGAGTCAACCACATTGCTGTGGGTCTGCAGTCACATGTAGGCCAGACCAGGTAAGGACAGCAGATTTCCTCCCCTAAAGGACATTTGTGAACCAGATGGGTTTTTACAACAATCGACAATGGTTTCATGGTCACCACTAGACTAACTTTTTTCAGTTCCAGATTTATTAGTTGAATTCAAATTCCACCATCAGCCGTGGTGGGATTGGAACCCATATCCTGCAGAGTATTAGCCTGGGGCTCTGGGTTACTGGTCTATTGCCCTTGAGAAGGTGGTGGTGAACTGTCTTCTTGAACCACTGCAGTCCATGTGTAGGTACACCCATGGTAGTGTTAGGAAGGGAGTTCCAGGATTTTGACCCAGTGACAGTGAAGGAATTGAAATATATATCCAAGTCAGGATGGTGTGTGGTTTGGAGGGGAACTTGCAGATGGTGGTGTTCCCATGCATCTGCTGCCCTTGTCCTTCTTGGTGGTAGAGGTCGGGGGTTTGGAAGGTGGACAAACTAGGCCACCCTTAGAATGCATTGAGAGTCAAGCACACAGGATGGGATTGGAGTCATACGAAGGCCAGATCAGGCAAAAAGAGAGAAAAGTTTGCATTTGTATAGCATTTTTCACAGCCTCAAGAAATCCTAAAGCACTTTACAGACAATTAAGTACTTTTGAAGTATAGTCACTATTGTAATTTGGGAAACGTGACAACCAATTTGTGCACAGCAAGCTCCCACAAGCAGCAATGTGATAATGACCAAATTATATGGTTTTACATGATGGGTGAGAGATAAATATTTGGCCAGGACAGCTTTGCTGCCCTACTTCGAATAGTGCCATGGCATCTTTCATGTCCATCTGAGAGGGCAGATGGCATATCAGTTTAACATTTTGTCAGAAAGATGGTACCTCTTGTTAAAACTCTGATAGCCAGGCGGTGAAGGATAGACACTGGGGCCTGCTCGTTATTCACTTATAAGCTTTTATTTCCAGAGGTACACAATATATATTGTGCACCTCCAAAAACAAGGCACCTTTTTCAGGTTGCACCTATATGAGCACAGGTGAAACACCAATTAATACCAACCACTTGAATAGAGGCAACACTTTTGACAGTGCAGCACTCCCTCAGTACTCCATAGAAATACCAGCCCAAATTATGCCATCAAATCTCTGGAGTGGGGGCTTGAACCTCCAACCTTTGGATTCAAAGATAAGTGTGTTGCCACTGAGACACTGCCCTAAAGGGCCTTAGTGATATGTTTGATCTTTTATGATAAGTCGGCAGTCCTTACAGTCATCTTTCATGGTGTTACTCCACAAATGATCAGATTTATTGAGTTCAATTTCACAACTTGGATATGCACTCACAACCTCTGGACTACTACTGCTGTACAAGAACAACTACATTACTGCACCTTGTTTACTTAGATGTTACAAATGACTGGATTTTGACATCTCATTGGTTATGGAGGTTTTATAAAATGTCGTCTACCTCATACTTTCAGAACATAAAGGATGTCAAAGTTACAGTAATGAGATTTTGGTATTTGGAACCACAACAAAGGAACATGACAAAGCAAGGAGAGCAGTGACTACTTTACACTGAACATAGACAAGGGTTTTTTTTTTATTCATTCATGGGATGTGGGGGACGCTGGCCAGGCCAGCATTAATTGCCCATCCCTAATTGCCCTTGAGAAGGTGGTGGTGAGCTGCCTTCATGAACCGCTGCAGTCCATGTGGGGTAGATATACCCACAGTGCAGTTAGCAAGGGAGTTCCAGGATTTTGACCCAGCAACAGTGAAGGAACGGTGATATAGTTCCAAGTCAGGATGGTGTGTGACTTGGAGGGGAACTTGCAGGTGGTGGTGTTCCCATGTATTTGCTGCCCTTGTCCTTCTTGTTGGTAGAGGTTGCAGGTTTGGAAGGTGCTGTCTAAGGAGCCTTGGTGCATTGCTGCAGTGCATCTTGTAGATGGTACACACTGCTGCCACTGTGCGTCGGTGGTGGAGGGAGTGAATGTTTCTAGATGGGGTGCCAATCAAGCGGGCTGCTTTGTCCTGGATGGTGTCGAGCTTCTTGAGTGTTGTTGGAGCTGCACCCATCCAGGCAAGTGGACAGTATTCCATCACACTCCTGACTCGTGCCTTGTAGGTGGTGGACAGGCTTTGGGGAGTCAGGAGGTGAGTTACTCGCCTCAGGATTCCTAGCCTCTGACCTGCTCTTGTAGCCACGGTATTTATATGGCTACTCCAGTTCAGTTTCTGGTCAATGGTAACCCCTAGGATGTTGATAGTGGGGAATTCAGCAATGGTAATGCTGTTGAATGTCCTTCTTGTTGGGAGATGGTTAGATTCTCTCTTGTTGGAGATGTCATTGCCTGGCACTTGTGTGGCACGAATGTTACTTGCCACTGATCAGCCCAAGCCTAGATGTTGTCCAGGTCTTGCTGCATTTCTACACAGACTGCTTCAGTATCTGAGGAGTCACGAATGGTGCTGAACATTGTGCAATCATCCGCGAACATCCCACTTCTGACCTTATGATTGAAGGAAGGTCATTGATGAAGCAGCTGAAGATAGTTGGGCCTAGGACACTACCCTGAGAAACTCCTGTGGTGATGTCCTGGAGCTCAGATGATTGACCTCCAACAACCACAACCATCTTCCTTTGCACTAGGTATGACTCCAGCCAGCGGAGGGTTTTCCCCCTGATTCCCATTGACCTCAGTTTTGCTAGGGCTCCTTGATGCCATATTCGGTCAAATGCTGCCTTGATGTCAAGGGCAGTCACTCTCACCTCGCCTCTTGAGTTCAGCTCTTTTGTCTATGTTTGAACCAAGGCTGTAATGAGGTCAGGAGCTGAGTGGCCCTGGCGGAACCCAAACTGAGCGTCACTGAGCAGGTTATTGCTAAGCAAGTGCCACTTGATGGCACTGTTGATGACACCTTCCATCACTTTACTGATGATTGGGAGTAGGCTGATGGGACGGTAATTGGCCGGGTTGGATTTGTCCTGCTTTTTGTGTACAGGACATACCTGGGCAATTTTCCACATTGCAGGGTAGATGCCAGTGTTGTAGCTGTACTGGAACAGCTTGGCTAGGGGTGCGGCAAGTTCTGGAGCACAGATCTTCAGTACTATTGCTGGAATATTGTCAGGGCCCATAGCTTTTGCAGTATCCAGTGCCTTCAGTCGTTTCTTGATATCTAGATGCAATAAAACCACAATTTAAATCTATGGTCACGTAAGCAGTTAACACTACTTTGGGTCCTGTCATTGAAACAGTGGCGCAGTGGTTAGCATCACAACTCCAGTGACCCGGGTTCAGTTCTGGGTACTGCCTGTGCGGAGCTTGTAAGTTCTCCCTGTGACCGTGTGGACTTCCGCCTGGTGCTCTGGTTTCCTCCCACAGCCAAAGACTTGCAGGTTGATAGGTAAATTGGCCATTGTAAATTGCCCCTAGTTTAGGTAGGTGGTAGGAGAATGGTGGGGATGTGGTAGGGAATATGGGGTTAATGTAGGATTAGTGTAAATGGGTGGTTGTTGGTCGGCACAGACTCAGTGGGCCGAAGGGCCTGTTTCAGTGCTGTATCTCTAAATAAATAAATAAAATTCGGCTCCGTAGCGCCACTGTTTTCCACCCATGCTGATGCCTTGTTTGGAAAGATCATTCCTCATTAAGCCAAAGCCAATATGGAGGGCAATTGCCTCATGAAAACAGTACAATAAGTCATCACCGATGCCTCCATTGCAGGAAAGTAATGCAGCAAGAGTGCCTGCATTGTTCTGACGTGGACTGGCTGTGTGTGAGGCCCAACAAATAATGCAGGACCTCACAAAATTTACCCGGTAGTCTATTGATCCATTCCATGGTTTGTATCTGACACTGGCACAGTTTAAACAAGCATTCCAAAAATAGACTTAAGTCAAGAGAAATGAGCACGTCTAAATAAGAAATCATAATGTCAGAAGTGCAGTAGACCTTCGAAACTAGTTAGGGTAGGATAGGCTGATGGTTGTTTGAACTGTTGTGTGTTATATCTTTATTCACAACAGATACAGATTTCAAATCCTGTGGGAGATAGTCAGCAATCATCAATTCCTTCACAAGACTAGTATCTCATAGAATCATTCTACAGCGCATAGAATTATAGAATGGTTACAATGCAAAAGGAGGCCATTCAGCCCTTTGTATCTGTACCACACACATTGTGCCACTCAGCTAGTCCCACTCCCCTGCCCTTTCCCCATAGCCCTGCAAATTATTTTTCTTCAGGTACTTAAACCTTTCAAAAGCCACGAATGAATCTGCCACCACCATACTCTCAAGCAGTGCATTCCATAAGGAAGCATTCGGCCCATTGCACCGTGCTGGCTCTGTGAACTCTGTTGCCTCCCCCACACTCGTTCCCCATACTCTTTCAATCTTTTCTTTTTCAAATATTTATCTACCTTTTTACTCAAAGCTTTTATGGATTCTGCTTCCACCATTGTTTCTGGTCAGGTATCACAACCCTCCACATAAAAGAATTTCTCATAAACTTCTTTCTTTGTTATTTTCTGATGATCTTAGAAACTAATTGAAATAGTGGAAATCATTCCAATCTGTTTTAGGATAGGTACTGTTCATTCATCCCAGGATTTAATTTTTTTGGAGCTCTTTCGGCCTACATTGCAATAATTTCAATAATACTTAATTGGCTGTGAAATGCCTTGGGACATCTTGAGGTTATGGGTGCTTTATAAATGCAAGTCTTTCTTTCCACCCAGGTAGTATATGTGTAACGGGGATTTAATTACCAAGTTATTCAGCAATCTGATAGCGGGCAGCCAGGTGTTGAGGGGGTGTGGCTGAAATATTTGTGGATGTTAAAAATAAATCATTCATTAGACTCAATCCTTAACAATTAATCTGAAATGGAATCAGGCCTCCATATGGGGAAACATCTGGGCAATGGTAATTAAAACCACATGGCATTTAAATTGATTAGCCAAGCTGCACATAACTCAGTGCCCATGTCGGATGGTAAGAGAGATAAATTTGCAAAATTGTATTTGAGTAAGGTTGATTGGGAACAGATACTAGGGAGGGATAACTGTGGCACAGATGACAAATGGAGAGCTTTTAAAGCCATACTTGAGGATAAAGTAGTCATGGACGCCTTTCAGAGGCATGGTAAAAGTAAACCAGAGCAGGCATGGTAAAAGTAAACCAAAATTACTTCATGGTGATGTCTAACAGAAAATTAAACCAAAGCAGCATTTTTTTACCAGTTACAAGAAAATAGCTTTCAAGTGAATAGAGTAGGTATAAGATTCAATTAATGGCCACAAAAGATTGTGACAGTGATAGCATAGGCTTTCTTTGGGTTATCTTAGCAGTCACAGACCACTCAAAGCTTTGTGAGATCCCACAGAGCATATTTAAAGATAGTCCCTTTGGATGGTTGAAGTGCTGAATGGTTATTTTCACTGCTAAAGTTGATGTTGAGTTGCCTGAGCTGATAGACAGGTGTGAGGCTAAAACTGAATGCACATGGGCAAGTTGATTCATTAGTCTTGGCTTGGGTTAAAATTCTTAAGGCAGTTAGGGCTGTTGGAGCCGATCCTATTCGCTCAGGAGTACTATAAGAAATGGGGCCATGTTATGACAGCCAATGGGCTGAGGACTGGGATTGTCCCTATGGGAAGTCCAAGTAATGCCAATATTGAAGATGAGGCACAAGTCACAACCTGGGTGTTAGTTTGACATCATTGATAAACAAGTTGCCAGAAGGAATTATTAGAGAACACATTATTTTGTAAAGCACTGAATCTATTAGAGAATCCCAGCATGGCTTTGGGAAATGGAGCTCCTGCTTCACCAACCTGGTTCAATATTTTGAAGAGGTCCCAAAGTTGGTGGATGATGGTAGCCTGCTAGATGCTGTGCATAGGCAGCTCCTAAGTAAGATTGCATCCTGTGTGATGATCAAATTTTAAGTTCAATTGTAAAAACTGATTTCATTCAAGTCAACAGGAAATAGTTATTAATAGTAATCCTGAATGGATCTATGTTAAGATCATTGCTATTCATCATCTTTATTAATGATGTGACATTGGAAGTGTAGTGCAGTAGTTTGCTGATGGCACAAAGGCATATGCAGGAGTTAGAACTTTAGACAAAATAGACTGATTTAGATACAATGGGGCAATAGGGTAAGGTGTGATAAGTGTCCTTCAATGTGGATCATTGCAACATGATTTCAGGTATGGTGTATACCATGGAACATGATCCACCTAAGGTTGCAGAATAGGAGAGGGACCTGAGAGTTTTATTTCATAAAACATTGAACGCCCATGAGCAGTGTTGCGAACCTATGGGGAAAACAAGTAGGGTGCTAGGATGTATAGTTGTATCAGTTCAAAACAAATCTAGAAATGCAATACTAACCAAAAAAGGGGCAACATCTACAATACCAGATTTGATCCCATCACATGGTGGGGGATAGTGAGGCCTTGGAGAAGGTCCAGAGGAAGGAAACCAACATGACACTTAGTCCTGGAGCTCTTAGTTATCAGATCAGACTCAAAGAACTGGTTCTTTTTCTCACTAGAGAAATATTAACTTTTATTTATAATGATGATGGCAATAGACTGTTTAGGTGGATTGGTTATTTGCACTGGATAAAGAGGAGAGGACTTGGGGCAACAGTACAAACTATGGAATTATAGAGTTAGGTTAGACACCCGAAGTACTTCCTTTTGCAGGGATTGCCAGAACATGGTCTGAGTATGGATTTGCTATAGCTTTCACAGGGAGTTGGACAGGGAGTTTTTTTTTCCATTTTAGTGATGTGGGCATTTATTACCCATTCCTAGTTGCCCGTGAGAAGGTGTTGGTGGGCCTTATTGAATCATTGCAGTCCATGTGGTGTTGGTACTGCCACAGCGCTGTTTGGTAGGAGTGCCAGAAATTTGACACAGTGATGATGAAGGAACAGTGACTCCAAGTCAGGATCATATGTGACTTGGAGAAGAAGACAGAGGTGGATGTGCTCTCGTGCATATACTGTCCTTGTCCCTCTAGTTTTAGAAGGTTGTAGGTTTAGGAGGTGCTGCTAAAGAAGCTTTGGTGAGTTGCCACAGCGTATCTTGTAGATAGCATACACTGCAATCATAGTACACCAATGTTTAAGCTAGTGGATTGGGTGCTGATCAAACAATCTGCTTAATCCTGGATGGTGTCAACCTTCTTGAACATTGTTGTAACTACACCCATCCAGGTAAGTGGCAGGCATTCCATTACACTCCTGACATGTGCTTTATAGGTGGTGGAGAAAACCTGGGGAGTCAGGAGGTGAACCACTTGCTACAGAATACCTAGCCTCTAACCTACTCTAGAGGCCACAGTATTTATGTGCTTGGTCCAGTTGAATTTCTTGTCAAGAATGACTCCCAGATTGTTGATGGTGCAGGACTCACAATGGTAATGCTATTAAATGTCAAGGGGGAGGCGGTTAGGCTCACGTTTGTTGGAGGTTTCACTGTCTGGCACTTGTGTGGTGTGAATGTCATGTGCTACTTATCAGCTCAAATTTGGATATTGTCCGGGTCGTACTGTATGAGGGCATGGACTGATTCATTATCTGAAGAATTTCAAATGGAGCTGAATGCAAAATAATTAGCTATCAGCCCCATTTATGACCTTGTAATGGAGGAAGGTCATTGACAAAGCAATTGGAGATAGTTGAATCTTGAACACTAACCTGAGGAATTCCTCCAGTGATGTTCTGGGGCTGAGATGATTGGTCTCCAACAACTGCAACCATTTTCCTTTGTGCCAGATTTGACACAAGCCACTGGTTGTTAATCTGTTAATTGTGTATCAATTGTTTGATTATGTGCAGGTGGAGGGTGTTAATGGGGGGTGTCTTACTTGAGCACTTATAAACAGACACTTACTGAGACTGGTGGAGGGTTTTTTTTTTCTTTTTGTTGTTTTTTTTTTGAGTGAGGAGTTATATATTTAGAAATTCTTTACTTGGCAACAATAAATGTGAAATGGACGAAAGATAGGGTCCAGCATTATTCTTCCATAACAAGCTTTCTGGTGTTTAACACAGGTGGGTTTTCTCCTGATCTCTATTGACTCGAATTTTACTGGGGCTCCTTGGTGCCATACTTGTTTGAATGGCTGCTTAGATGTGAAAGCAGCCACTCTCCTCTCCCCTCTGGGTGGTGTAGTGGTATTATCACTGGACTAGTAACCCATAGTCCCAGGGTATTTCTCTGGGGACATGGGTTCGAATCCCACCAGAGCAGAAGGTTATTAATAAATCTGGAATTAAAAGCAAGTCTAATGATGGCCATGAAACCATTGTCGATTGTTGTAAAAACCCATCTGGTTCACTAATGTCCTTTAGGGAAGGAAATCTGCTGTCCTTACCTGATCTGGCCTACATGTGACTCCAGACCCACAGCAATGTGGTTAACTCTTACATGCCCTCTGAAATGGCCTAGCAAGCCACTCAGTTGTACCTAACCGCTACGAAGTCAATAAAAAGGAATGAAACTGGACGGACCACCCGGCATTGACCTAGGCACCGGAAATGACAACGGCAAACCCAGCCCTGTCGACCCTGCAAAGTCCACCTTACTAACATCTGGGGGCTTGTGCCAAAGTTGGGAGCTGTCCCACAGACTAGTCAAGCAACAGCCTGACATAGTCATACTCACGGAATCATACCTAACAGACAATGTCCCAGACACTGCCATCACCATCCCCGGGTATGTCCTGTCCCACCGGCAAGACAGACCCACTAGAGGTGGTGGCACAGTGGTATACAGTAGGGAGGGAGTTGCCATGGGAGTCCTCAACATTGACTCCAGACCCCATGAAGTCTCATGGCATCAGATCAAACATGGGCAAGGCAACCTCGTACTGATTACCACCTACCGCCCTCCTTCAGCTGATGACTCAGTACTCCTCCATGTTGAACAGCACTTGGAGGAAACACTGAGGGTGGCAAGGGCACAAAATGTACTCTGGGTGGTGGGACTTCAACATCCATCACCAAGAGTGGCTCGGTAGCACCACTACTGATCGAGCTGGCCGAGTCCTAAAGGACATAGCTGCTAGACTGGGTCTGCGGCAGGTGATGGGAGAACCAACAAGAGGGAAAAATATACTTGACCTCATCCTCACCAATCTGCCTGCCGCAGATGCTTCTGTCCATGACAGTATTGGTAGGAGTGACCACCGCACAGTCCTTGTGGAGACGAAGTTCCGCCTTCACATTGAGGATACCGTCCATTGTGTTGTGTGGCACTATCACCGTGCTAAATGGGATAGATTTTGAACAGATCTAGCAATGCAAAACTGGGCATCCATGAGGCGCTGTGGGCCATCAGCAGCAGCAGAATTGTACTCAACCACAATCTGTAACCTCATGGCCCGGCAGGTCCTCCACTCTACCATTACCATCAAGCCAGGAGACCAACCCTGGTTCAATGAAGAGTGCAGGAGGGCATGTCAGGAGCAGCACCAGGCATACCTCAAAATGAGGTGTCAACCTGGTGAAGCTACAACACAGGACTACTTGCGTGCCAAACTGCGTAAGCAGCATGCGATAGACATAGCTAAGCGATCCCATAACCAACGGATCAGATCTAAGCTCTGCAGTCCTGCCACATCCAGCCGTGAATTGTGGTGGACAATTAAACAACTAACTGGAGGAGGTATCTCCACAAATATCCCCATCCTCAATGATGGGGGAGCCCAGCACATCAGTGCGAAAGATAAGGCTGAAGCATTTACAACAATCTTCAGCCAGAAGTGCCGAGTTGATGATCCATCTCGCCCTCCTCCTGAAGTCCCCAGCATCACAGATGCCAGACTTCAGCCAATTCGATTCACTCCGCGTGTTATCAAGAAACGACTGAAGCCACTGGATACGGCAAATGCTATGGGTGCTGACAATATTGCGGCAATAGTACTGAAGACCAGTGCTCCAGAACTTGCTGCGCCCCGAGCCAAGCTGTTCCAGTACAGCTACAACACTGGCATCTACCCTGCAATGTGGAAAATTGCCCAGGTATGTCCTGTACACAAAAAGCAGGACAAGTCCAACCCGGCCAATTACCGCCCCATCAGACTACTCTCAATCATCAGTAAAGTGATGGAAGGTGTCATTAACAGTGCCATCAAGCGGCACTTGCTTAGCAATAACCTGCTCAGTGACGCTCAGTTTGGGTTCCGACAGGGCCACTCAGCACTTGACTTCATTAAAGCCTTGGTTCAAACATGGACAAAAGAGCTGAACTCCAGAGGTGAGGTGAGAGTGACTGCCCTTGACATCAAGGCAGCATTTGACCGAGTATGGCATCAAGGAGCCCTAGCAAAACTGAGGTCAATGGGAATCAGGGGGAAAACCCTCCACTGGTTGGAGTCATACCTAGCACAAAGGAAGATGGTTGTGGTTGTTCGAGGTCAATCATCTGAGCTCCAGGACATCACTGCAGGAGGTCCTCAGGGTAGTGTCCTAGGCCCAACCATCTTCAGCTGCTTCATCAATGACCTTCCTTCAATCATAAGGTCAGAAGTGGGATGTCGCTGATGATTGCACAATGTTCAGCACTATTCGTGGCTCCTCAGATACTGAAGCAGTCCGTGTAGAAATGCAGCAAGACCTGGACAATATCCAGGCTTGGGCTGATCAGTGGCAAGTAACATTCGCGCCACACAAATGCCAGGCAATGACCATCTCCAACAAGAGAGAATCTAACCATCTCCCCTTGACATTCAACAGCATTACCATCACTGAATCCCCCACTATCAACATCCTAGGGGCTACCATTGACCAGAAACTCAACTGGAGTAGCCATCTAAATACCGTGGCTACAAGAGCAGGTCAGAGGCTAGGAATCCTGAGGCGAGTAACTCACCTCCTGACTCCCCAAAGCCTGTCCACCATCTGCAAGGCACAAGTCAGGAGTGTGATGGAATACGCTCCACTTGCCTGGATGGGTGCAGCTCCAACAACACTCAAGAAGCTCGACACCATCCAGGACAAAGCAGCCCGCTTGATTGGCACCCCATCTACAAACATTCACTCCCTCCACCACCGACGCACAGTGGCAGCAGTGTGTACCATCTACAAGATGTATTGCAGCAATGCACCAAGGCTCCTCAGACAGCACCTTCCAAACCCGCGACTTCTACCAACTAGAAGGACAAGGGCAGCAAATACATGGGAACACCACCACCTGCAAGTTCCCCTCCAAGTCACACACCATCCTGACTTGGAACTATATCACCGTTCCTTCACTGTTGCTGGGTCAAAATCCTGGAACTCCCTTCCTAACAGCACTGTGGGTATACCTACCCCACATGGACTGCAGCGGTTCAAGAAGGCAGCTCACCACCACCTTCTCAAGGGCAATTAGGGATGGGCAATCAATGCTGGCCTGGCCAGCGACACCCACATCCCATGAATGAATTTAAAAAAAAATTATTTCTTGTGTCCATATTTGGACTGAGGGTATAATGAGGTCTGGAACTGAATGGGCCTGGTAGAACTTGAACTGAGCATTGCTGAGCAGGTTATTGATGCACAAGTGTCAATTGCTCGTACTGTTGACAACTTGTTACATCACTTTTGTGGTGATTGAAGTAGGAAGTGTAAGATATCTTGACTTATATAAAGTAGCTGGGCTGACTAGTTATACCAGTGACTGTACTCTCTTGGAGTTACTAACTGGCCTTCAAGGGTTGAAGAGGCATTTCCCAGAGCTTTTTCCTAAGTTAGATCAAGGTTTTCCTTTTGATTTTTGTCTCCTGGGATATAGTGTGACAGGATGAAAGATGGAAACACGTTGTTTGGGACTGCTGAATAAACCAGTTGGTTTTCTTTGTATATATGTTCATTTCTAGGACCTGTATCTCATTGAGGACAAAATTGTTTCGCCTAGATAATGAAAGAATAAAGAACTACTGTTTACATAGTATCTTTCATGATGTCCTAAAGTGTTGACAACCAAGAAACTACTTTTGAATTGTAGTCACTGTTGCAATATAGAAAACACAGCAGCCAATTTGTACACCGCAAGGTTCCACCATCAACAAAATGGTAAAGACCAGATAATCTGGTTTTAAGTAGCTTTGATTGAGGGGTGAATATTGACCAGGACACCAGAGAGAACTCTCCTCTTCAAATAATGCCATGGCATCTTTTACATCCACGTTAGATCAGATAGGACCTTTGTTTAATGTCTTATTTGGAAGATGGTACTCCCTCAGTACTGCACTCCCTCATCAGGCTGTGCTGTGAATCCATAAACTTTGGATTCAGCCAAGAGTATAACCACTGAGCCAAGGTTGACACCTGGGTATGCTAGTAATGTCTGCCCTACTGAATATTTGGTGTATGTAATCACATTTGTCATATTTGTCATATTATCTTCTCAGTTTTAGCCCTATTGTTTATGGCTCTCCTCTCTTTGACAACCCTCTGACAGTTCTAGCATAGGAAACAGTTCTTGTTGCCATGTTTAGTGTCTACAGACACATTTATTTCCAGACTCTTCTATGGCCTAACCTCTTAAACATGATTCTGACAGTTACTCCATCCTTCCTGATGGGTACCACTTGATGATCTCCTTATAAACTATATGATATCTTATTTGGGGCTTGGAGTGGCTTGTTGACCTATTTGGGGGGGTCAATACTCGATTTATCTGCAATTTTAAGTGTTCTGCGTGTTATGCAGTACCTCTTTAAAGGTGTTCCGTATGTCCTCCACAAAGATGTTAAATAATTCCACTCAAGTTAAATTTGTTAAATCCCTTTCCTCATTCCCTTGAAGTTGTCCATTTTAAAATTATCTCTACTGTTTTCCAGTTTAATCCTGCCTATTCCTGGATGTTAAACCTGCAACAGGCTGCGCACATTCCACGCACTCATTTCCTCGGCCCTTTATTCCATTAAAATTAGTGATTTAATATCGTTGAGTGATTTGTTAACATTAATTATTGCTTTAGGTCTTATGTCCATGTTTTGCTGCCAAATATGGGTTACTGGACCGGCCCTTGCCTCCAGAATGTAATAAACACGAAATAGATTTGAATCCACTGGAAACTCTTTTAAAACAATTTTCATCCTCTCAGCGATTTTGTGTTTACTAATACAAAGTAATGACTTTTTATTGCAATTCTCCTGATAGATTGTCAACCTTACATTATTTTACAGTGATTGTTTAAAATAAAATGTTTCACTCGTACAAATCCTTGCTGTATGGAACTGCCTCGCGTACATTCGGCTATGGGGTAATTCACCAGCTGCCGGTGTGAGTGAATGAATTCAGACATGGGTCTGCTCAGAATGTGAGCTGCAGGCGGCGCCCGTTTCCATCCACCACACACTCCAGAACTGGTGTCCAGCTCCGATTGTTGGTAAGTCGAGGAATTGAGCAATTCAGATTCGTTTGGTGGGTAAGCATGTTATTATAATGCAGCGCGTGATTTGAAATGAGACGCTGGGTCTAGATTTTTAATGCTAATTATCAGTTCGCGTTCAAATGATGCCTGACATAATTTACAGGTGGCAGCGTGGTGTCATATCCTCAGCTATATCCTCGAAACTTTGAAGCATAAGCACAGCAAAATCCCACCCAAAATTCATCTAAGATCTGGCACAGTGTGAACTGTCTTGAGTACAGGAAGTATGTGCGTTGGTAACATGTTACACCACCACTAACTCATTTTGTTGGTAAACGTTAGGCACGGCATGGTTTTTATTGTACATATACAAATGACAATACGTCTTGCAGACGTGGTCTGGAATACCCTGGAATGACTGGGTGGCACAACGATGGGAGAAAACTGCAAGAAAATAATGATTGAGGGATTCAGGAATGTCATTAAGCACAAGAACTGAATCAAGCTGTTTATAACGTCTATCTGATTACATTTGTTAGGCCTGTCATTGCATCTAACAACTGTTTAGCACAAGTAAACCTCCCATGGCATTGCTCCAGGGTAAATCCAGAACCGGGACTGATTGCTGATGTCCAATGCAGTCCTTCTGCAGCCAATCACGATCTGGGATGCTGGGAGGTGCTGGGGTCTGGGGTCACGTGCTCAAGACCTGGCGCCTTTTGAAAGGTGCAGTGTCACCAGATGCAAACTGGGTGCAAGACTTTATTTACCTAGATATTTTGGGATAGTTTTATTTGCTTCAAGGTATTTTGACTTCACTCACTGTTCGAGGGAGGAGCCTGAGATGGATCAACAGATAGGATTTAACAGAAAAGCAACCTTTTTTTTTGCAAAGATGAAAGCCACACTAGAAGAGGTGTCGGGCATTGGAGAAAAGCAAAACCAGGAGCAAAATAGTTTGATATGAGAAACAGGTGAAGTTAAGCCAGGAGCAAAGGAGTCTGTGTAGAAGATAAATGGGGCCAGGCTGTGTAAGGAACATTCTGCAACTTGGATGAGTCAGATCAGTAGGGAAAAAATCTTCAAGGAAAGATGAATCTTGATATAAAAGTGGATAGAACAATGTGGAGAGGTGTGGTGAGAAAGATATTCAGGGCAAAGATATATAGAGATAGTAGGGTAGATGATAAGGTGAGCCAGGGTGTATTGAAACTAAAATTCATGTCAAAACAAGCATAGGTGTGAAGAATTGCTCATTATCAGAAGACCCTTAGTTGCAATTTTGAACTACAAAATAAGGATGCTGAAACCTTCTAACTCTAAGATAGAAATGAAGAGGCTGAAATTGCCATTTTGATAAATGTAACAATTATTAAATCTAATCCTGTTGGTGACAATTTTTAGCTTTCCTATTTAGGATCCCTTATAGTGCTGAATGAAGACACAAATCAATTCCATCTCCAATAGAGATGTGGAATCAGATGCCCATGTATCTCTGAATACAAAGGTAAACACTTTTTTTCCTTCAATATTCTCCCCTTTCTTTCCTGCTCCTGCCCCTGCCCCTGAAGATGGTGATTCATGTTGCAGCCAATTGTAGTAGCTCCTCCTCTGGCATAAATAGGATTAAAGACCATGATTGGGACCTTCTTGGTCTGCATGGCTTAGTACTGCACCTGGTGTAGCATTTACACACAGACATTGGGGCAGCCTAAATTTAAACTATTAATCAAAACCTCTGCTGCTGCAACTCTTCAGTTACTGCAGCTACATCTGACTCCTGTTGTCACCATTGTCCTCCAACAGGACTACTGATTCCATATACTTTACCAGTACACATTGACCCCCTTTCAACAACTTGGGTTAGTTTGGTCCTAGGACATCAGAACAGGAGTTGTCTGTGCCAGTATTATTGTTTTGCTTTTCTCCAATACCAGATGTCTCTTCTGGTGTGGCTTTAATCTTTGCAAAAAGGTTCATTTCCTGTTGAGTCAATTCCATTGCTTTCTCCATCCCAGGCTCCTCTTGAAGAGCAGTGAGTGGTCAAGAATTCTTGAAGTAAATAAAATTATCCCACAATATCTTCTAGCTCTTAGCAGAGACTTGCTGCTGGGCTTTTGGCTGTATTATTTAGACTTGTTCTTTTATATTTCCAGGAGCCACCTGTTCAAAGTGAGAGGATCTCCACAAGCTATGAGGCATAAAAGTTTGTTTCTTCCCCTGCCTCCGCCCCCCCCCCCCCCCAATATGTCCACAGCCACTGGCTACCCATTGGAAGCCCCATTCCCCACCATGGGATTCTTCCATGTGTCTCTGCTCCAATGCCTTTCCCATCAGTGAAGCAAAATTAAAAAGCAGACTAAATTTCACCTCCAATATTTGCACATTCACCCTACAATCCATGCAAAGCTTAATATAGATATTAAACACCCAAAGGGGGAAGAAAAGATGCGTTTCAATTGGTCTCTGAACAGACCAGTTCCACTGACACTATCACTATGAAGTGTACACATAAATGGATCATCCTCAGATCATGCTGCTGTACTGTTTTTGCAATGAAACAAAAAAGCCACAAAATTCAGGGAAAAGCTTTCTCATATAGAAATGCATGATCATTAGGAATAGGCCATTCAACTCCTGTTTTGCCATTCAATTAGATTATGGCTGATCTGCATCGCCACTCCATTTAGCTGCCTATGTTTCATATCCCTTGACATCCTTGGCTAACAAAAATCTTTCCGCCTCAGTCTTGAAAGCTCCACAATAGATTTTTCTTCAAATTTGTTTTTTTTTTTAAACAGATGGAAAATTTCCACAAGTACGTATGCACTCTGCTCAAGGGCAAGACAGAAATCTTGGTTACCAGGGCAACAGAGAACATGGATCTATAACTTTTTTTTAAAAAAGGGACTGCAGGAGTAACATCTGAAGTAAAAGTGTGCAAAGGAAACCAGACCCGAGCCCAAATGCTGGTCCCGGAAGTCTGACCCGGCCCGAACCTGACATATGTCGTCGGAACCCGTCTGGGTCAGGTAGCAGGCCTTTACCCACCTACTGATGTAAAGGCCTGATACCTGATCCCAACGGGATCCGACAACATGTGTCTGGTTTGAGTTGGGTCGGGCTTCCGGGTCTGGCATTTGGACTGGGGTCGGGTTTCCTTTGCGCGCCTTTAACCTGAAGAACAATGGATATCACCCTCCCAGATATTCGGATTGTAAACAAGGAATCAGTGATTCTGAGAATGCAAATGTGCATGGCAGCTGTTAACGCTTGGGAATAATGGAAGGCCGAGGTGGCTCTGTGAAACCAGACTTCTGGACTTTGCATATTGGAACAGGACAATAAGCTATTGACTTTTGATTCCAGATAACTAATTAAATTTAATCCTGCCAGTGACAATTGTCTGAAGGCAGACAAGCTATAAATACAGAAGACTAGTGGTGGCAGCCTGAGAGTAGGCTGTAAGAAGGGAAGTCAACCCGTTATGGCAGCCTCGGGGGGGAGGGGGGGGGGGTTGCAACACCTGTTCTCAGAAAATACTTATACAGCAAAAGGCTGCCAAGACTTGAACCTGTCTTGAAAGTTGAAGCTTGTGAAGAAGGAAAAGACCAAAAGGATCACCAGAAATCACTTTATCCATAGAGGTCCAGGTTGGAAGTGCTCAGAAGTGAGCGAAGAGGACATTAATTTTGAAAAGGTCCGGGAGATCCAACCCCACAAAGATTTCGCCATCAAAGACATCTGTGTAATGTATGTGTGGTGTGAGGTTTAAGTGTTTTAATAGGCTGTGTTTGCTGACAACGCCACCACTAAGTGGTGCTGCAATGGCACATGCACAAATGCAGCCTGTGCCACTAAAACATCAGTCTGCAATGTCAGGCAGCTGCCAGGATTAAAGATGGCGCTGCTCAAATAATCACACGATGGCAACCTAAACACATGGCAGCAAACAATGGCCGGGGGAGGGAGGGAGCGGGTGGGTGGGCGAGCCAGAGTTCGGGGGTGTGGCACGTGGGCAGGCGGCGGGGGTCGGGAGCGGGTGGAAGGTGGAGAGCGCACCCGCCACCAGCAAGGTCTTCAGCCGCGCTCTCCCCGCACCCACTCTCTACCTGCTCCCCAGACCCCCTCTCCCCCACCCCTGCTCTCTCCGGCTCGGATCCCCCCCCCCCGACCATCTGCCCGTGTTACGCAATGATGTCATGTGCACATATGCCAACTCCATCTGCCCGCGTTATGTGATAACATCATCTGCGCATGCGCCAACCAGTCCTGGCACTGCAGAACACAGCGTGTGTGCAGAGGGTAGGAACCAATCTGCACATGTGCGCAGATTGGCGCAGTCGGATGATGTAAGCTGCCGGCTGCGTTGTCAGTAATCACTTTGATTTTAATAAGTAAAGAAAACATCTTTGTAAAGTACTATAGGATCATAGGAAATAGGAGCTGAAGTAGGCTATTCGGCCCATCGAGCCTGCACCGCCATTCAAACAGCATAGCTGATCTACCTCTACACCATTTTTTCCCACTATCCCTATATCCCTTTGTTGTTCATATTCAGAAATATATCAACTTCTGTCTTAGACATGCTCAATGATTGAGCTTCCACAGCCCTCTGGGGTAGAGAATTCCACAGATTCACCACCCTCTGGTAAAGAAATTCCTCCTTATCTCACTCTTTAAATGGCCTGCCCCTTATTCTAAGACTGTATCCCCTTGTTCTAGACTCACCAGCCAGAGGAAACATCCTTTCCACATCCACCCTGTCTCACCCTGTAAGAATTTTGTAAGATTCAATGAGATTGCCTCTCATTTTTCGAAACTCTAGAGAATACAGGCCCAGTTTCCTCAATCTCTTCTCATAAGATAATCCTGCCATCCCAGGGATTAGTCTGGTGAACCTCTGCTGCACTCCCTCTATGGCAAGTATATCCTTATTTAGTTAATGGGGATTTCTTTTAGTTTAGCGCTTATAATAAAAGTCTTGATGTGAAATCTTGACACGTAATTCTTTAAATTGGTCTGGGATTCACAGCTCGTATTTTTAACGTTAATAGTCTCACTGAGGTCATAACACTAAACAGTGGTGTTGTGAAGGGCACAGAACTGTTCGAGGTTATTTAGTGCAAGCAAAGCTAACAGTTCCAACATGTTAGCTTTGTAACTAGGCTTCATTTATATTTAAAGTGCTATGTTGCTAATAGCAATGCTCAAAGTGTACTACATGCAAAGCACATGTCTAGTTGTTGGCTTTCAATTGGAATCCAGGCATTTCTCTTGTGTTACGTTTAAAAAGAAAGCAAACATATTTTTAAAATCAAACAGTTTTGGAGAAATGTAATTATGAAAAGGTCTCCTGACTCCATTTTCTATATTTAAACAGTGGATATTGCAAATAACACTGGATAATTGGGTTGGATGACTGAGCCTAACTCTGTATTATCTATATGAATTACCTTTATGGTTACTGAGGAATATTCTTCAATTTCACAAAATACTAATTGGTTTTATTTTGTACCCAATAAATTGCATACAGTGCTTGTGCTGTCTACATAGAGATCAGTTTCGTTCTGAACCATTGGCACCATTATCCATTGGAAGAGGTTCTTCTCTGTGCTGCAAGTTGTGGACATGAGGTGAATGTCCTCCATCTGCTGTAAGATAATCCAGTGGAGCAGACATGTTCCAAATAACTAAAGTTTTCTTCCAAGATCCCTGAAGAGATGGTTTTCCCCACTTTTTTTTTCTGGCCCTTGCAATTTATACTGAGCTGCGTTGAGTTAATGTGAAACCTAAAATTTAAAAGTGTGCGCAGAACTCAATCAGCAGCAATGGAGTTCAGTGTCTCAGTGCAACTAAAACACAACTTAATGACTGAGGTTGTGAGTTAAGTGGTTTATATGGACCACTCAATCCAAGTAATGAAAATATCAGACACATACCTATAGCCATTCACGTTGTTTACAGAAGGGTATGGTAGTGTAGTGGTTGTTACTCAACCAGTAATCCCAGGGCCTGGACTATTCCAGAGAAAGTGAGTTTGGATTCCACCATGGCTATTTGTGAATTTGAATTCAATTTTTTTTTAAAATAAATTAAATCTGGAATAAGAAGCTCCTGTCAGGGTAAAATGACCGTGAAGCTTTCACATTGTCATAAATTGGTTTCAGCGTTTCAGGGAAAGGAAATCTGCCATCCTTACCCTACATGTAACTCCAGTCCCACACTCTGGCTGACTCTTACCTGCCCTCTGAAATGGCCTAGCAAGCCACTCAGTTGATATAAACTGCTACAAAATATAATAAAACTGGACGGACCACTTGTCTGTCACTAGGGCACCAAATTTGTACGTGATGAAGGCACACCCAACCCAGTTGACCTTGCAAGTCTTACTCTTTGGGAATTTTGCAGTTTAACCTACCTTTCAGCAGCAGCGTGACATGCTCTTTTTTTTCTATTCATACAGGCCAATGAATGATTGGATCAAGCGGAATCTCAGTCAGAGTAAGTAGTAATTGCAATCAATATATATCAGCTTAAAATGAGCAAAAGAGACCTCAGTCACAATTCAAGTAACACCACTTTCTACAAGGACAAACCCAGTAACAGATTCATGCTTGGCTGGAGGTTTCACATTCCATTGAATGCTTTCTAGTTTCCTTCTAATTTCAAAAGCTGGACATGTCTGTATTTCAGTGCACAGTTAGCAGTACACGTGTAAATTATTCGCCTATTCTGGTGAAGTAGGTAGAAAGGTTGAGCAGAACCTGGCTCCAGGAGAGCAGTATTAATGACAAAATATTTTGCAGGCTTTCCAGCAATGAAACAAATTCAGCCCAGGCAAATTCACAGTTTACGATGTCACCACATTTAGTTTACAGAACTAAAGCTAGATTTCTCTGAATTTACATACAAATTTGACTTTTTTTACAAGCTATGGGTCAAGATGACCTGAGATAAAAGGATTTTCCCCAGTTTATAATGAGTGTGCTGAGGATCCTGGTCATGCGCTCGGAGTTATTAAATCACTGACCTGAAATCTGCACTTAAAGCTCTCATTCTAAACCAGTTTATTAGGGGCATTGCCCATGAGTATCACGGATACCCACGAGACCAGGGTTTGCTGGTTGGTCCTGTGCAAGACTCTAAATTATCTTTTTGTCAATGTTCGGCGGGCTAGTTGTACAAATGCCAGATCCTTGGCAGGGTGTTTCACATCTTTGGTACATGATTTCACAATCTATGGGCACACTCTGCGCAATTTCTTCTTTTATTTTAAGGGACAGAAAATCATGAGGAGCTCGCCTGTGAGTTCCTGATATGTGCTCCCATTGGGAGTGTTAGTTTGTAAAATCTGCCCTCGATCTCCTATTGTGATGCATACTTGGGGCATTCCAATCAGATAGCTAGGACTCGAGTTACATCCCTGGCACCAACCCGTGCTCCCTGTTCGCGCAGCTCCCTGCTGGCAGCTTGGGATCCTGGAATTAGCCCTTGAGTCTCTCTCAAATATTGACCTGCTGCCTATTCCCAGCTGTTTATTTTTATTGCAGATTTCACAGATTTCCTATTCATTTTGTGTGTTCAGAAAGTGGCTTATACATTCAGAATCAGATCATTGATTTGTATTAAAGCAGCTGGAAGGTAAAATCAAATACCTATTTCATTGCAACTAACAGACTTCTTTCTAAAGTTGTATAAATGCTACTGAAAACCAGGTGAGACAAAATAGAAAAGCTAAGAAGATGGACTTGGCTAAAAAAGGAATATTTTTATAAGCATAACAAATGTCCTAGCTCTCCGCTGGAGTGGGGAGGGAGTTCAATCACTAACTGTGCCCTTGTGGGTTATCGTTCGCCAAGAGTTGTTTTGCTATTTCTCATTTTTATTAATACGAATACTCTTCCATGTGAAATCTCACAACTTCTAGTGCAGTCTTTCACCACCTTGGCATTAGGGTTAGTGCTGGAAACCTGGCCAGTCACAACTGCCAGCTGGATTAAACTCAGTTTAACCAATTTTCCATCCTTTTAAAATGAATGGACAGGCTGCATTGTCCGTGTACGAACCTCCCAGCACCATCTGCCCCTGTGTTCCACTCATGTAATTCTTGTGGCCGATTGTGACAGAGGAACATTGGCCCTACAATACCTCCAACATGTACAAGACAAACAGAATGCTATCTAACCTGTAGATGCAATTCTAGAGAGGAGTTCAGTGGGTGGTTAATGTCACAGGATAAGTATGATGAAACCTAACCCACTGGTGAGCATACTCAGACAGCACTTCAGAAGGTCAAATTGCTTCAGTCAAATAATGAACTTTTCATTACTAAACACATTTGGCATATAAATTTTACAATAAATCTTGAATTAAAAAGCTATTCTAGTCATGATCATGAAACCATTGTCAATTGTTGTAAAAACCCATCTCTTTCATTAATATCCTTTAGGGAAGGAAATCTGCTGTCCTTACCTGGTCTGGCCTATATGTGACTCCAGACCCACAGCAAGGTGGTTGACTCTTAACTGCCCTTTGAAATAGCCTGCAAGCCACTCAGTTGTATCAAACCGCTACAAAGTCTAAGAGAAGGAATGAAACTGGACAGACCACCTGGCATCGACCTGGGCACTGGAAACGACAACAGCAAGCCCAGCCCAGTTGACCCTGCAAAGTCCTCCTAACATCTGGGGACTTGTGCCAAACTAGTCGAGCAACAGCCTGACATAGTCATCATACTCATGGAATCAGATCTTGCAGACAATGTCCCAGACATCACCATCACCATCCCTGGGTACATCCTGTCCCACTGGCAGGACAGACCCACCAGAGGTGGTGACACAGGGGTATACAGACAGGAGGAAGTTGCCCTGGGAGTCCTCAACATTGACTACAGACCCTGTGAAGTCTCATGGCATCAGGTCAAACATGGGCAAGGAAACCTGCTGATTACCACCTACCGCCCCCACCCAGCCAATGAATCAGAGCTTCTCCATGTTAAACACCAATTGGAAGAAACACTGAGGGTAGTAAGGGCACAAAATGTACTCTGGGTGGGGGACGTCAATGTCCATCACCAAGAGTGGCTCGGTAGCACCACTACTGACCGAGCTGGCCGAGTACTAAAGGACATATATGCTAGAATTTGTCTGCAGCAGGTGCTGAGGGAAGCACCTACTTGACCTCATCCTCACCAATCTACTTTTTTTCCTGAAAATATACATTATTCTTAAAAATCTAAAAAAAAAACATTACAAACAGTTCAAAACAGCACCAGGTTGACATTCTGGGAAGTGCAAAGGAAATTAGTTTTCTTCCATATAGCAGTGAGTTGCCTCACAAGCCTTCCATTCCATTTTACCTGCCATGTACATTTTACAGCAAACCCATATTTGGTATATACAGCCCAAGGGGTTTCCCATGGGTCCAGCCCCTCGGTTCACTATGGCAGGAGGACCTTACACAGTGGTCTTTCCCCATTGAGCCTTTGCGGCGGCTGCCCCTAGCTTTAGTGAGTCCCTCAGAATGTAGTCCTGGACCTTGGAATGTGCCAGTCTGCAACACTCAGTCATGAACAACTCTTTGCACTGGAATACCAGCAAGTTTCGGGCAGACCAAAGAGCGCCCTTCACTGAATTGATGGTCCTCAAGCAGCAGTTGATGTTTATCTCGGTGTGTGTCCCTGGAAACAGCCCGTAGAGCACGGACTCCTGTGTTACAGAGCTGCTTGGGATGAATCTTGACAAAAACCACTTCATCTCTTTTCACACCTGCTCGCTAATCTACCTATCGCAGATGCATCTGTCCATGATAGTATTGGTAGGAATGACCACTGCATTGTCCTTGTGGAGAGGAAGTCCTGCCTTCACACTGAGGGTACCCACCAGCATGTTGTGTGGCACTACCATGCTAAGTGGGATAGATTTTGAACAGATCGAGCAATGCAAAATTGGGAATCCATGAGGCACTGTGGGCAGCAGCAGAGTTATATTCCAACACAATCTGTAACCTCATGACCTGGCATATCCTCCACTCTACCATTATCATCAAGCTGGGGGACCAACCCTGGTTCAATGAAGAGTGCAGGAGGGCATGCCAGGATCAGCATCAGGCATTCCTAAAAATGAGGTGTCAGCCTGGTGAAGCTACAACCCAGGAATACTTGCATGCTAAACAGCAGAGGCAGCATGCAATAGATAGAGCTAAGCGATCCTGTAACCAATGGATCAGATCTAAGCTCTGCAGTCCTGCCACATCCAGTTGAGTGCTGGAGGACAATTAAACAACTAACAGGAGGAGGTGTTTTTGCTTTATTCATTCATGGGATGCAGGCAATTCTGGCCAGGCCAGCATTTATTGCCCATCCCGAATTGCCCTTGAGAAGGTGGTGGTGAGCTGCCTTCTTGAACCGCTGCAGTCCATGTGGGGTAGGTACACCCACAGTGCTGTTAGGAAGGGAGTTCCAGGATTTTGACCCAGCGACAGTGAAGGAACGGCACAACATCGTGGGCCGAAGGGCCTGTACTGTGCTGTATTGTTCTATGTTCTATGTATATAGTTCCAAGTCAGGATGGTGTGTGACTTGGAGGGGAACTTGCAGGTG
This sequence comes from Heterodontus francisci, assembly GCF_036365525.1. Classification (NCBI taxonomy): domain Eukaryota; kingdom Metazoa; phylum Chordata; class Chondrichthyes; order Heterodontiformes; family Heterodontidae; genus Heterodontus; species Heterodontus francisci. Next base: position 35,764,647 of record NC_090405.1, on the reverse strand, counting down.
GTGGTGTTCCCAAGCATTTGCTGCCCTTGTCCTTCTAGTTGGTAGAGGTTGCAGGTTTGGAAGGTGCTGTCTGAGGAGCCTTGGTGCATTGCTGCAGTGCATCTTGTAGATGGTACACACTGCTGCCACTGTGCGTCGGTGGTGGAGGGAGTGAATGTTTGTAGATGGGGTGCCAATCAAGCGGGCTGCTTTGCCTGGATGGTGTCGAGCTTCTTGAGTGTTGTTGGAGCTGCACCCATCCAGGCCAGTGGACAGTATTCCATCACACTCCTGACTTGTGCCTTGTAGATGATGGACAAACTTTGGGGAGTCAGGAGGTGAGTTACTCGCCTCAGGATTCCTAGCCTATGACCTGCTCTTGTAGCCATGGTATTTATATGGCTACTCCAGTTCAGGTTCTGGTCAATGTTAGTCCCTCGGATGTTGATAGTGGGGGATTCAGCGATGGTAATGCTGTTGAATGTCAAGGGGAGTTGGTTAGATTCTCTCTTGTTGGAGATGGTCATTGCCTGGCACTTGTGTGGCACAAATGTTACTTACCACTTATCAGCCCAAGCCTGAATATTGTCCAAGTCCTGCTGCATTTCTACACGGACTGCTTCAGTATCTGAGGAGTCACAAATGGTGCTGAACATTGTGCAATCATCAGTGAACATCCCCACTTCTCACCTTGTGATTGAAGGAAGGTCATTGATGAAGCAGCTGAAGATGGTTGGGCCTGGGACACTACCCTGAGGAACACCTGCAGCGATGTCCTGGAGCTCAGATGATTGACCTCCAACAACCACAACCATCTTCCTTTGCGCTAGATATGACTCCAGCCAGCAGAGGGTTTTCCCCCTGATTCCCATTGACCTCAGTTTTACTAGGGCTCCTTGATGCCATTTGTCTCCACAAATATCCCCCTCCTTGATGGAGGAGCCCAGCACATCAGTGCAAAAGATAAGGCTGAAGCATTTGCATCCATCTTCAGCCAGAAGTGCCGAGTGGATGATCCATCTCTGCCTCCTCCTGAGATCCCCAGCATCACAGATGCCAGTCTTCAGCTGATCTGCTTCACTCCACATGATATCAAGAAATGGCTAAAGGCACTGGATACCACAAAGGCTTTGGGCACTGACAACATTCCTGCTGTAGAACTGAAGATGTATGCTCCAGAACTAGCTGCGCCCCTAGCCAAGCTGTTCCAGTACAGCTACAACACTAGCATCTGCCCGGCAATGTGGAAAATTGCCCAAGTATGCCCTGTGCACAAAAAGCAGGACAAATCCAACCCAGCCAATTACCGCCCTATCAGTCTACTCTCAATCATCAATAAAGTGATGGAAGGGATCGTCGACAGTGCTATCAAGCGGCACTTGCTTCGCAATAACCTGCTCAGTGACACTCAGTTTGGTTTCTGCCAGGGCCACTCAGCTCCTGACCTCATGACAGCCTTGGTTCAACCATGGACAAAAGAGCTGAACTCCAGAGGTGAGGTGAGAGTGACTGCCCTTGACATCAAGGTAGCATTTGACCGAGTATGGCATCAAGGAGCCCTAGCAAAACTGGAGTCATTGGGAATCAGGGGCAAACTCTCCACTGGTTGGAGTCATACCTAGCTCAACGGAAGACAATCATCTCAGTCCCAGGACATCACTGCAGGAGAGCCTCAGGGTAGTGTCCTAGACCCAACTATCTTCAGCTGCTTCATCAATGACCTTCTTTCCATCATAAGGTCAGAAGTGGGGATGTTCGCTGATGATTGCACAATGTTCAGCACCATTCATGACTCCTCAGATACTGAAGCAGCACATATCCATATGCAACAAGACCTGGACAACATCCAGGCTTGGGCTGATAAGTAGCAAGTAACATTTGCACCACACAAGTGCCAGGCAATGACCATCTCCAACAAGAAAGAATCTAACCATCACCCCTTGACATTCAATGACATTAGCATCACTGAATCCCCCACTATCAACATCCTGGGGGTCACCATTGACCAGAAACTGAACTGGACCAGCCATATAAATGCTGTGGCTACAAGAGCAGGTCAGAGGCTGGGAATTCTGCAGCATTCTCCTCCTGACTCCCCAATGCCTGTCCACCATCTACAAGGCTCAAGTCAGGAGTTTGGTGGAATACTCTCTACTTGCCTGGAAGGTAGCAGCTCCAACAACACTCAAGAAGCTCGACACCATCCAGAACAAAGCAGCCCACTTGATCGGGACGCAATCCACCACCTTCAACATCCACTCCCTCTGCCACCGATGCACAGTGGCAGCAGTGTGTACCATCTACAAGATGCACTGCAGCAACTCACCAAGACTCCTTCGACACTACCTTTCAAACCTGTGACTTTTACCCCCTAGAAGGATAAGGGTAGCAGATGCATGGAAGCACCACCACCTGCAAGTTCCCCTCCAAGGCACACGCCATCCTGACTTATAATTCCATCGTCGTTCCTTCACTGTCAATATCCTGGAATTCACTCCCTAACAGCACTGCTGGTGTATCACCATCCCAAGGACTGCAGCAGTTCAAGAAGGCATCCCAAGTTGTGCTGCAAGCAGTAACAGTCAACCTGTTGGGGGGGGACTGGAGTCACATGTAGGCCAGACTTTGTAGAGATGGCAGGTTTCACTTCCTGAAGGACATTAGTGAACAAGTTTTTTTTTTATTATCTTGCAGTTTTCAAGGTCATTTTATGCTGCCAACCCACAGTCTTACCAGATTTTTTGGGCTGAACTTTTAGGCCCTGATGGGGGTGGGCACGGAGTTTCACGCCGCCAGCCAGTGTGCCGGTTCCCCGGCTCCATCCTGCCCCCAGGCCATTTTCCCAGAGGCGGGATGGGAGGGGACGGTCAGCCTACCAGCCTTCAAGCAGCGGGTAGCCAATTCATGTTGAAGGACTATTAAGGCCTATTGTCGGAGGCCAACTGCCATTTTCCAGTCAGTCTTAAGGACTCGGGAGGGGTCAGGGAACAGCGTAGCTGCCTGGAGGTGGTGTGGGGGGTGGGTATCCAGAACCCCAGGCAGGCTTGGTCTTCCCTTTTTACCTAGCTTCAATGGTGGCCTGGCTGCTGAGGCCATTTTTTAATTTAAAGTTTAAACAGGTGGAGAGAGGGCATCTCCATTTTGGGGCACCCTCTCATTTACTTACCTGAAAGGGCAGACTGCTGCTTTTTCAGTGCTGCAGGGTCTCCTGTTGGCCCTCCAGCTTCAAGAGCCTGCCTGCTGTCCTTAATCGGACAGCAAGCCCACCCTCTGGCCATTAATTGGTGAAGTTGGGGAAAATTACAGTCAGCTGACTGTGTTTCTCGTTTTACTGTTATGATGGAGTTCTGAAGCCCGGGGGGAAATCCAATTTGTTCAAACTATGGCCTCTTTTAACACTGTGATGTTTTTCGGGACGACTGCTGTAAGATCTCCCACTCGCACTATCAGAGACACTTTCTCCAGTACGTGATCGTTTCTTTACACATTTCTTCACTTCCAAACCCAGTATTAGAACTTGCACTGCGCTTTGTTACTCTTCACTCTTTCACTCCATAAACTTGGCTTCTTGGTCATCATCTTGAATGTTCAACCAATATTTAAACTTCTCAGTAAATTTTCCTGTACGTCCCACAATTGTCGCATCCCTCCATTTATTAGACCCCTCTGGAATATTTGTCAGCAGAGTACCTACTCGGGGCAACTGGCCTTTGGATGCGATAGCTCTTTCCCAAGCATCATGATTGGTTACATTACTATCCAACTCTTGATCTACCATATTCTGTTCCTTAGGATCTTCATCACATGAGTATTTGAGGTACAAGGTGTCTCATTTCCCTCTATCAACTGCTCAGATTCTAAGATTTTGTAATCAACCAATTAGTCATGAGGAATGAACATTAACAGTTTCTTTTCCATGCTTGATAACTACTGTTTTATCATAACGACTATTCCCTTACCAGGGTCCTTCCATTCCCCATGACCCTGTCTTTTATAATACATCAAATCACCTGAATTAAATTCCCCCTCAGATGGCCTTATACGATGCCTCAGCTCTGCGAATTTTCTGAGAAACCTCAGCCTTGATGAAAGCCCATCTACCTGCATGTAAAGCATTCAAATGCACAGAAAAAATGGAACTAATTGTAGTACCTTCTAGAGCAGGAGGACTGTTGTACAGTACAGTATGGGATTTTGCCCATTGACCAGTTGATAAGGATTATATCTCCCAACCATCTGAAGCAAATTCTTTGCATGAACCGCCCATGCAGTTTGGTCAGCTAAGATTTGAGCTGCAGTATTCATAACCATAACGTTCATGTTTTCACATCTGTCTCTGAACTCGTCATTTGCATCTTCCCCTCCTTTATCAGTCAGAAACTTAGCTGGTGCCCTAAGTCCAGTCCCTATCCATTTCTGCATGATCTTATTTATAATCACCTCTTTGTGCTTGCTATGTATTGTAGAAAGACTAAATCTCGTTGCTAGGTCCATAAAATGTAGAATGAAAATATTCCTGTCTTTATCCCATACCTTTAAATCCATGGCAACTACCTCATTAAAGTCACATGCCAATGGAAGACTTACAATAGGACATGATGGCATCCTCCAATACTTTTTACAGATTTCACACTTTTCACCAATCTCTTCTATTATCTTTGTCTACTCCTCATCAATCACACCTGCATCCTTTAGCAGGGTTTTTAATCTTTGACAAGAAGGGTGAGAAAATTGTCTGTAACTTTAAGACAATTTGCTTTTTATCTCTCTGATTCTTATCACCTGGTGCCATTAATACTTCTCTAACACTGTGACTAGAAACATCAGGTTTTGTTAAGGGGATACAATAATGCCCTGACTGGGTAAACTGCAAATTCACTGACTTTCCAAAAATGATTGCTTATCATGCTCCATATCAAGTTTCATTTCTACCTTTTTCATTGAAGATCTACTCAACAGTAAAGGTATCTCACTAGAGACTACATTAGTACTGATAAAGTGGCTTACTCCAACTATTTTACATGGAATTACTACTCTCTTCAGTGACTTCAATGTGTTGTCATCACCAAGCCTAAAGCTGGTAATACTTTTATACTCCTTAACCTTGCGTCAATCCTCACTACTGAGTGAATCTAGATAACATTGTAACCAATCTGTTCCACATACTGTCGATAGGCAAGCACAGCACAGTTGAATGAATCCGCAACAAACACTCCTTGTGACTCATACAATTTGTTCAGATTCATCAGTATCTTCATCTTCTGCCTCAGAATTCTCTGTGTCATAGGTTATTTCGAGGACTGTGCCTCTCTGCTTTGACAGTTCATCGCATAATGATACTTTGAGTCACACCTGAAGTACCTATTAACTGTTCTTTGGGCATTCCTGGGATTCATCCGCCTATGATTGCTGTTCCAATTTTGCCTTCCACTGTAATAGTCAGACCTGCTAAAGGTGCTTTCATCATCATTCCTCTTGTCTTTAACTCTTCCATTGTACTTATGCCTGTGTCCAGTATTTGGACCGTTACAAAATCCAGTAATCATTTGAGTCCTCCATTCTTCGTGTCACATCGAATGCCCTGTTTGCTCTTCCAGGGCTGCAGGATATGACTGTTCCCTCAGGAATTTTTTTTAAGGCAGCAGACATCTGACCTAACAAAGAGTCTTTTTCCAAGAATCAAACCCCAGTTAGAATCTCGACCCTGTCCATGCGCGACACCCTAACACAATCTAGCAATTTAAATGCTATCACAGGGATCTCCAAATTGAACTTCTTCAACCTTCTATGCAGTGTGTTAAAGTCCATAATGTATTCCTCCATTAAATAACCATCTGTTTTGGAAATCTATCAAAGTCTGACCATACCTCATACACATTCAATAAGTCATCTTTCATCCAAGGATTCTAACAGAAGATTCGAACCTTCATCAGTATCCAACTGATGAGCATCCAGTTCACAAAACACTTTACTACTGATTTTACTTTTGATAGGATGTGACAATACTAAGGCCATACCTTGTTTCCTCTTTGGTAGGGATATAACCTGTGTCCACATATCCACTACATTCTTTCACTGGTCATGTGGTTCCGAATCAGAACATTGGAGGGTAATCATATCCTGACAATTTGCACTTGCTTTCTGCCTTATTTTCCACAATAGCCAGGAATTTTTAGTTTTCTATGAAAAAAAGTCTTAGTTTCCAACCTTCAGCTTTAGGCAATCATCCTCTGCTGCCATGTTAAATTCCAGAAAGCTTATTGTAGAAGGATGATGCTGGAGCCTATCTTTACTCAATTTCACAATTATTGTACAGAGTAAAAAGGATTACAAGTCGCCCCTCACTCAAAAACCTCCACCAATCTCAGTAAGTATCTGCTTATAAGTGCTCATACCCAATTAGCACCCTCCATCTGCACATAATTAAACAATTGATACACTGTTAACACACTGAAAATATCATAACTGTAATATTTTTGATCTGTTAAATATTACTCTTCAAGTTACATTTCACTAGATCAAACATATATGTACCAGGTACTAGTAACATGTCAACCTAGATTGTGACTGCACTGTAATATTTTACAAACTTGATAGCCAAAAATCAGTCTAAATATTACTTTACAAAGAACCAAAGTTAGTTCAGTAGCTTATCTCAGTTATGCATTTTTCACTCATGTAAATTAAGTGTGTCTATACTGCATCCAAGTTACTTTTTATCATGGAAACTTTTGTATACCAGATTTTTCTGTGTGTGTGTGTGTATTTTCATTCCAACCCTGAGTGAGGGTGTTGTAATGGTGCTTTAAGAACAACTACTTCTAAAAATTAGATGCAATATCCCTCTGTGAATAATAAAATACACATTAGTTCCTGTTCATTAAGTTCTCAATCAGGTCATAGGATTAATAGCACTCAAAAACTAGACAATTAAACTGTCAAACATGAATAACAAGTGAGAAACTGAAATCTGGAATAAATATGCTGGAAATACACAACATATTCCTGAGGTTCTGTAAAGAGACAAGAAAGGTTAATGTTTTGATGGAAACCTAGGGTTAGATTCTGAGTACGCAATAGGATAACTGGGTGATAGTGAGTTGGCTTTCTGATGTTATATTTCCATTGCCCCTTGGGTTTTTGGACTCTCTTTAGCCGTGTTATCTCACTTCTGAGTGCCACTTCGAGGCTTAGGGTGTATGATACAGACAGCTGCTTCCCTCTACAATGCTGCACTCAGAACAGAGGTTGCCGAGTCCTGGGATGCACCCCTGCCAGTCTGCATCTCGAGGCTTGGATCCTGAGCAACTTGTTTCTGCATCCTTAGCCCCACTTGTACGGGTACCTGAGGGGAGCCTGTCTAGTTTGATCATTCTTCATCTAAAGTATCTAATTCACCTGGCTCTCTGGGTTAGTGAGTGCTAGTGGTGGGGTGGGACAGCATGAGGCCTCAAACTGCAGTACCTTCAGGCGTTCATTCTCTGTTCAAGCTTATGTCTGTTCTGTGGAGATAAAAAGAATCATTTTAAGGTTATTGCCCTTATCTGGTTCCACACACAAGTAGCAAGATATAGGATGAATGTGAAGTTTCTTTCATTACAGTGCATCATTCTGCCCAGAATGGACTCACTGTGACTGTAGGTGCTCTAACTTTACTACCCCTCATTCCCTGAGATGAATTGGTACCCAGGATCTGTATAACTTCTTCCTCATGGAATGCCCACTGGTCCTCTTGTCTGTTGGACAAGGAGGATATTTTCAATTCTGTATTACATTCATTTATTGATACAGCACTGAAACAGGCCCTTCAGCCCACCGAGTCTGTGCCGACCAACAACCACCCATTTATACTAATCCTACATTAACCCCATCTTCTCTACCACATCCCCACCATTCTCCTACCACCTACCCACACTAGGGGCAATTTACAATGGCCAATTTACCTATCAACCTGCAAGTCTTTGGCTGGGGGAGGAAACCGCAGCACCCAGCAGAAACCCACACAGACACAGGGAGAACTTGCAAACTCCCCACAGGCAGTACCCAGAACTGAACCCGGGTTGCTGGAGCTGCGGTGCTAACCACTGCACCACTGTGCCGCCCATTCTTCCTTTATCACTTATGTAATCTTTCACCTCTTGAAGTGGTAGAATGTGAAGTGACGGAGGGACCTGGGGGTACATGTGCTTAGATCTTTGAGGGTGGCAGGATATATTGAGAGTAGTTAGCAAAGCATATGGGATCTTGGGCTTCGTAAATAGACATATTAAGTACAAAGGCAAGGAAATTATGCTGAACCTTTATAAAGCTTTAGTTAGGCCCCAACTAGAGTATTGCATCCAGGTCTGCTCACCACACTTTAAATAGGATGTGAGGGTCCTTGAGAGGGTGCAGAGGAGACTTTTTTTTCATTCATTCATGGGATGTGGGTGTCACTGGCTAGGCCAGCATTTATTGCCCATCTCTAACTGCCCTTGAGAAGGTGGTGGTGAACTGCCTTCTTGAACCGTTGCAGTCCATGTGGGGTAGGTACACCCACAGTGCTGTTAGATTTACCAAAATGGTTCCAGGGATGGGAGATTTTAGCTACAGGGTGAGTTTGGGGAAGCTGGGGTTGATCTCCTTGGAGTAAAGGAGATTGAGGAATATAAGATTATGACGAATTTGAATAGGGTAGACAAAGAGCTGTTCCAATTAGCTGATAGTACAAGGACTAGGGAACACAGATTTAAGGTTTTGGGCAAGAGATGCAGGAGGATTATGAGGAAGAACTTTTTTATGCTGTGAGTGGTAATGACTTGGAACTCCGTGTCTACGAGGGTGGTGGAAGTGGAGACGATCAATGATTTCAAAAGGAAATTGAATGGGCACTTGAGGGAAATAAACTTGCAGGGCTATGGGGTTAGAATGGAGGAATGGGGTTGACTAGATTGTTCCACAGACAGCTGGCACAGACTTGATGGGCTGAATGGCCTCCTTCTTTGCCAAAATGACTCTATAGGGACTCTGAGAAGATGTGTGTGTATATCATAACTGGGAGAGTAATTTGGAGGGATTCAGGCGATAAATCTACCTGTTCATTTCTTGCTCACAGTCACACCCAAAGGGTAGAGCCTGAACACCTATGATATGCAGTACATTTTTGTCTTTGCTTCCAGAGCATCTACCTTTGCCACCCTCGTCAGGCCATTGAACCCTTCTTTATCGTATAGTGTCCTAATGATCAAGGAGGCTGCCACTTCCTTCCAGATTGCTGTTGCAGATTAATTTGCATTGATTGCTCTTTAATCCAAAAAAAAGTTCATCACATTTAAGAGATACTGTAACTCACTGGTATGTAAAATTAGTTCTTCTCTTCCTCTCACTTTCTTTCATGTCTAATTCAGGAATGTGGACACTCACCTTTTAAGTGCATACTGCCTTTAAATGACGACTCCACCTATCAACCCGCTGTCCTCCTCCCCCTACATTTTGTGGGCCCTTCGTGGATCCTGACTATATCCTGGCCAGTTTTATCCAAATGAGCTGACTCCAGAAATTTCAAAGGGGTCAGCTTCCTCGACAACACTCAAGTGCTTCCCCAATCATGACACTCGGAATTTTGAGGCCAGTGTTTTAAACAATAGATCTGAGCATCCATTCTTATACCTTTTACTACAATGAAACACTAAGGTAACATGTCATTTGTATATTCCTAATTAAAACGTTCTGTTCCCAAACTTGTACTAGAGTCAGTAATCTCCCGCTGTGTGTCACCTCTGGCTAATGGAGGCTGCAGTGCTTTCTGGTCAATCAACAAACAAAATTGGCACTTAACTACCCTTCTTAGCCATAATTTTATGAGCCAATTTAAACTTAATTAAGGGACTTAGTCAAGTATTCTACCAGAAGCAACTGGTACTTGCCAGCCCTGGTATTGTTTTTATAACCTCTGTTTTGTAACTCATGTTGCATTTATATTGCCACTTTGTGACTTCAGTGTTAAATAAATCAGCAATGTAAACAAGGTGGGGTTGCTGACTCAGAGGAGCTAGTTTTGACCAGTGCCTGCAGAGGCAACTCCACCTTCAATGTCATTATAACCAGATGGTGGAGTCGTGATCAGAGGCCATGTGATCTGGTCTCTGACACATTGAGCAGCTGTACCTATTTGTATGAATCAACAAAACATTTTGCAGTCTGGAAGCTCATGTATGTGTAGTTAATTAAATATGACTCTTAGTCTATGTAAACTGCATTGACACAAGAAGTGGAGACACAGCACTGCACACCTGATTCATACGAACATACGAATTAGGAGCAGGAGTAGATCACTAGGCCCCTTGAGCCTGCTCCACCATTCGATAAGAACATGACTGATCAGATTGTAACTTCGACTCCACATCCCCATCTACCCTGGATAACCTTTCAGCCTCTTGCTTATCAAGAATCTATCTACCTCCCTACACCATGAGCTTTTATTTTCTGCAACAACCTTATCAAATGCCTTCTGGAAATTTAAGTACAGTACATCCACTGGTTCCCCTTTATCCACAGCACATTTACTTCAAAGCACTCCAATAAATTGGTTAAACATGATTTCCCTTTCACAAAACCATGTTGACTCTGCCTGATTACCTTGAATGTTTCAAAGCGTCCTGCTATAATGTCTTTAATAATGGCTTCTAACATTTTCCCTAAGACAGATGTTAAGCTAACTGGCCTGTAGTTTCCTGCTTTCTGTCTCCCTCCCTCTTTGAGTAAAGGAATTACATTCACTATTTTCCAATTTAAAGGAACCTTCCCTGAATCTAAGGAATTTTGGAAAATTAAAACCAATGCATCAACTATCTCACTAGCCACTACCTTTAGGACCCAAGGATGAAGTCCATATGACCATATGAATTAGGAGCAGAGGTAGGCCATTTAGCCCGTCGCGCCTGCTCTGCCATTTAATAAGATCATGGCTGATATGTTTCTGTCTCGAATTCCACACTTCCATCTACTCCCGATAATCTTTCCCTTGCCTAACAAGAATCTATCTACCTCCATCTTAACAATAGTCAATGACCCCGCCTCCACCACCTTCTGAGGCAGAGAATTCTAAAGTCGCACAACCCTCAGAGAAAAACTTTCTCCTCGTCTCTGCCCTAAAAGGGCGACCCCTAATTTTCAAACAGTGCCCCCTATTCTTGACTTACCCACAAGAGGAAACATCCCCTCCATGTTCACCGTGTCAAGATCGTTCAGGATCTTATATACTTCAATCAAGTCTCCCCTCGTTCTTCAAGCCCAGTCTGTCCAACCTTTCCTCATAAGATAACCCGCTCATTCCAGGTATCAATCTAGTAAACCTCCTCTGAACCACCTCCAAAACATTTACATCCTTCCTTAAATAAGGAGACCAAAACTGCACACAGTATTCGAGATGTGGTCTCACCAATGCCCTCTATAACTGAAGAATAACATCCTTAGTTTTATTTTTCAATCCTCTCATAATAAAGGATACCATACCATTAGCTTTCTTTATTACTTGCTGTACCTGCATACTAACTTTTTGTGACTCATGCACTAGAACACCTTGATCACTCTTCACCTCAGAATTCTGCAGTCATCCCCATTTAAGAAATATTCAGCTTTTTTATTCTTCCTGCCAAAGTGAATGACTTCACATTTTCCCACGTTATACTCCATCTGCCAGATTTTTGTCTACTCATTCAACATATCAGTCTGCAACTTCCTTATGTCCTCTTCACAACATACTTTCCAACCTATCTTTGTGTCATCTGCAAATTTAGCTACCATGCCATTGCTCCCCTCATCTAAGTCATTGATATAAATTATAAAAAGGCCTCAGCACAGACCCCTGCAGGACTCCACCTGTCACATCCTGCCACTCAGAAAAGTCCATCAGGACCCAGGGACTTGTGAGTCCGCAGTTCCAGTTCTTGAAGAGAAAAGCTCCCTTTTGAGATAAAGATTCTTTGATGGCTGCACACCTACTGGAAAGATATTGTAAATTAATCTTACTGTTAAACTTTCTGTCTAAATGAGTTCACTGGATCTCTAAATATGATGTAACCCAATATTAAAACACTGAGCAGACATCTTGGGTATTTCCCCAACACAGCTAGAGGTGCAGTCGTGTGGCTACCTCCAACACACAACACTGCCCCGACCCCCTAACTGAGCCCCCTGGCTTCATGGGAGCCCGACCGATAGTCCCCGGCAAGGCCCTAAAAACTTACCTTAATTCTGGGGCCATCCTTTATCTTCCTTGAGATGGCTGGGTGTAGTCCCAGCAGTGGTCACCATTCCCGCAGTTTAGCCGTCAGCTCCATTAGGCAGGACTTCCTGCCTCAAGGTGGCAGTCCCGCCCAAGACCAATTAAGGGCCTGGGGAGTGAAAAATCCCAGTGTGGCTCCCCAGGCTCGCCACCGACCTTTCGGCCAGTGGATGGGGCCCCTCGCCCAACAAAAAATTCCCGCTCTTGCCCTCTAATGCCCTGCCTCTACAATCCCACCATTATTTGCCCAACACATTTATCCTGATGGCACATTATCTTCCCACGTCAATTGGAAAGTGAACAGCTTCTTCACAGCTCAATTGGATGATTCTTGACAGTCAAACAGCCCTTCATCACCCACTCCTATATTATGATAACCAATAAACAACTGTGTTGAAAGAAAATGAAAAAGCCACACTTTTTTTAATGTTCATATGAATTTTCTCCTGGTTACTCTGTGTCCTGGAGATGAATATTCAATTCCAGGAGACTCCAGAACAATCTTGGAGGTTTGACAACTCTAATGGGATCTCGTGAGAAATGTGACTTTGCTGGTTTCGGTAATTTGACACCAAATTAATAACTTTTACCAAACATTTCTTTTGAAACTTCAAATCTAGACTGGCTTAGAATGATTTTTCCACTCTTCAGAAGATTTTTCAAATACATTCTATCGGCAGGGAATTTCCGATTGTGTTTGTCAAGTGTCATGCTTCAAACTACACTTTACAAACATACAAATTTGACGGGCAGGAATAAAGATGGCTGGTTTAACAAGCCTGCTCCTATACCATGATGGTCAGATCATTATAGCTAAAAACATCCCCCCTTTCCCTCTGCAGCCATGTCATTTCCGGGGAGAGAAAAAAACCCAAAGCCAATAAGGCAAAAAATTCTTCTCAACACCCTCAGGCAATCAAAAGCACTCCAGATCACAAGGACCATGTATTATCTACAATGACACATATGATGCTATCTCTGCCTCAGTGAGGAATCAGCCCCCGTCCCCACTATGAAGGCGATGCAGAGTGTCAGCACCCACCACACTGGCTGGTAACACATTCCAGAGGCTGACTACTCTCTAGGAAAAGAAGGACCACCCAATATCTACTCTATTGCTACCCTTATATAGTTTAAACTGGTCCGCTACAATCTGTTAAACTGAAATAATTTATCAATAAGGGCAATTTACAGCCCTTTAATTATTGTAACGACCAGGTGAGAAAGAGGTCTAGGGTTCCCTTTCAGCCTTCACCTGGTCTTAATGTAACAGGGTTTAATTTTAAACACAGTGTTTTTAGCTCCCCCTTGGTGAATCCTTGTTCACCACTTTCCAGTTATAAGGCAAAGAAACCAGCACAAACAGGACTTCTTAGATTTAAAGAAGAAATGTTAAAATTTATTAAACTTAAACTCTAACTCGGTTGATGCCTACAGATACACAACGTGCCCATGCTAGCATGCATACATGATACACACATGCAAATAGAGACAGAAAAGAGCAGAAGAAAAATAAGGTGGAAAAGTTTGAGGCAATAGCTGAAGAGTTGTTGTTATGGGACAGTAGAGTCCTTGATTGCTTTTCATTGGGGCCCAGTATTCTTCTTAAACCTTGTTCATTGTAGGAGACTTTTCTCTCTTGGGGTTCATATGTCTTCAGTGGGTTTTGGAGTTCCATGAGAAAGAGATAGAGGCAGACAGGAGAGGCTGTGGCGAGCCAGCTAGGAGAGGTCTTTTCAATCCAAGAGCAAACAGCTTTCTGCAGACACTCAGTTCAAACTGTCCAATTTAGAATAAATACCCAGACTGCCAAGCAGGTTAGTCATGTGACTAACTAGTTTGACCACGTCTGTTTGTGGATTGTATTGGAGCAGGGGATAGCTCCTTTGTTCCAAGCACGGTCTGTTAATATGTAAAAATGTCTTTCCAGCCAGGGGCCTGGCAACCCCTTGTCACAGGTCTTCTCTTCCCAGCAACAATTTGAAAATTAGTGTCCATGTGGTGAAATTAATACGCCTCATTCTTGGCAGGTGGGGGCCTGTATGACATTATTTTAGTTTTAGTTTTAGTTTTAGAGATACAGCACTGAAACAGGCCCTTCGGCCCACCGAGTCTGTGCCGACCATCAACCACCCATTTATACTAATCCTACACTAATCCCATATCCCCACCTGTCCCTATATTTCCCTACCACCTACCTATACTAGGGGCAATTTATAATGGCCAATTAACCTATCAACCTGCAAGTCTTTGGCATGTGGGAGGAAACCGGAGCACCTGGAGGAAACCCACGCAGACACAGAGAGAACTTGCAAACTCCACACAGGCAGTACCCAGAATTGAACCCGGGTTGCTGGAGCTGTGAGGCTGCGGTGCTAACCACTTTTATCAGGTCACCTCTAACTCTATGCTTCTCTAAAATAAATAGACCAAGTTCCTTTAGCCTATGTGACTAGCTGAGATTTTTAAGCTAGGAATCATTTTTGTAGCTCTCCACTGGACCTTTACGATGCTATTGTATCACCCATCAAACTGGGCACAGTACTCTAGATGCTGACCAGTGATTTGTATAATGTCAAAATGGTGTCCTTTGTTTTATAATTTTGGCTATAGCAGTTTGGCAACAGGCGCCAATGCTGAAAACAACCATTCACAGCGTCATTTGGCAGCTTCACATGTGCCACCTGTGGCAGAACCTGCCTGTCAAGGATTGACCTTCACAGCCATCAGCAAAGGTGCACTAAGCGAAGACACCCCACCAAAATGGATTGTTTGCTGTGTGTCCATCATCTTTTGTAGATGCAAGGATGCCAACCAGATTTATACGGAGTGGTTATGTTAATACAACCTAATATCCTGTTGGCTTTAGCTATGATTTCGCTACATTGGTCATCAACCTTTAGTGATCCATGTGCAGTAACACTAAGATCATCTTCTGTTTCAACCTCTTTCAGTATTGTTTTCTGCAAATGATTTGTGTATTCTGTGTTGGCTCTACCAACGTGCATGACACAACATTTATCTAAATTAAATACCATTTGTCAATGTGTGGCTCACTCCCCTGGCACATATATATTATTTTGGATTTGATTGCACTCCTCTACTGCCTTACAGCAACCTGGAATTTAACGTGCAGGCTGAGCACAAGTTGGCCCCTTTAAGTTGCTGCACATATGCGGCTGAGCAACAAAATTTCAAAGGCCTGTGCACTTAAATGAATATGCCACGCACAACAAAAACTTTAGAGCAGAAGTTGCTGCATAGATCGTGGTATCAGCTGAAAATTTACTTAGCATACTCTCAACAATGCTGTCCAGACCATTAAAGACCATGAAGAGTATTAGATCACTGGCCTCCTCCTGTGCTGTAACAATTCTGTGAAGTTCTATGAGTAACATGTCTCCGAGCTGAACCATATCTGTTTACTACAACCTTTTGGCTGTGGCTATGGAGCCAATTCCTAATCCTGTGTTTCAAGTTTCTACTGAAACTACAAATTCTATCTTGTGAAGTAAACTAGTGTGACATACCTTATCGAAGGCTTTTTTAAAGTCTACCAGATTTCACTCATCTACCCTCGTGACTTCCTCAAAGAACTCTATCAAATTTGTTCGACATCATTGGCACTTGATTGTCACCCCATTCACCACCTTCAACAATCACTCCCTCCACCACCGGCGCACAGCGACAGCAGTGTATATCATCTACAAGATGCACTGCAGCAACTCACCAAGGCTCCTTCAACACTTTCCAAACCTGCGACCTCTATCACCTAGAAGGATAAGGACACCAGGAAGACCACCACCTGCAAGTTCCCCTCCAAGTCACACACCATCCTGACTTGGAACTATATTGCCATTCCTTCACTGTCGCTGGGTCAAAATCCTGGAACTCCCATCCTAACAGCACTGTGGATGTACCTACCCCACATGGACTGCAGCGGTTCAAGAAGGTGGCTCACCACCACCTTCTCAAGGGCAATTAGGGATGGGCAATAAATGCTGGCCTAGCCAGCGACACCCACATCCCACAAATGAATAAAAAAACCTATTATTTCTGAAGCTATGTTCTGAATTTCTAATGGCCTTTTCCACTTCCCAGTTATAATAAAGGGCATACCTTATGATCCCTTCTAGCTTTTTCCTAATTATGGATGGCAGGCTGATAGTCCTGTAGTTCCATGGCTCTGATGTGCCCCGCTTTTGAAAATAAGAACAACACAAGCTAGCTTCCAGTTTAAGGAATTTTAGGGCCAGGTGGAAATCTGATGACCCTTTGTGAGACAGATGGAAATGTGGCTATGTGATGCCATTGGGGCTGCAGAGATTCCCTGCTGCAGAGTAAAGAGCATTGTTGATGTAAAGAGTGCCAGGTAACTACCATCCATGAGTGCAACCCTAACTTGTATTGAGGGGTGCATTTACACTATGCTTTAATGCCTGTGCAAAGTAGCTTCCACCTTGCACCGATTCGAAGGGTGCCACATAAATCCAGAATTAGAACTTTACGAGCTAGAGAAAGGAATGTGAAAATTCCTCCTCTATGGTGTCTCACATTTCTGCTGTCTGACCCAGCATTACATGTAAATCCAGAAAGGTGCCAAATCAGAAACTGAAGCAAGAGTGATCTGGCTTGGAGTCCTCAATACTTCTGACAGGTCTTGGCTCAATGGTAGCATTCTCACTTCTGAGTCAGAAAGGTACATGTTCAAGCCCCGTTCCAGAGACTCAAATACATAATCCACGCTGAAACTTCAGTGTAGTACTAAGAAAGTGCTGCACTGTCAGAGATGCCTTCTTTCAGATGAGACTTCAATCCAAGTCCCCTTGGGTGGGTGTAAAAGATTCTATGACAGTGGCGTTCTCCCTCGTGTCCCACATACATTTATGTCTCAAGTAACATCACTGAAACAGATAATTTGGTCATTAACTCATTTACTGTTGGTGAGATCACGCAAATTGGCTGTGTTTCCGACAACAGTGACTACACTTCAGAAGTACTTCATTGGTTTAAAGTGTTTTGGGAGGTTCTGAGGTTGTGAAAGGTGCTATATAAAAACAAGGCTTTCTTTCTGTTATACCTTGGAATGTTTTGACTGTATGGACTACCTCTGCACTAGCTAAATATTAAAATTAACTGCTGGGAGACAAGCTGTACTCTTAAGTGTAATACATGTACAGGGGCTCTCTTCTGGGCAGCAACAATAAGCCTGCAACAATAATTTTAACGTAAGCTGCCTGGCGGGTTTAAGACGAATGCCCGTTTTACCCCTGTCGGAGTTCACTCTACACTGAAGTAAAGTCTGGTCCAGGGAAGGTAGTGCCTGGCTGAAACCAGAACAGCGGCAGTTTCACACGATAGCCATAACATTTCAACTACAATCACACATTTATTTGGATTTGACAGATGCATGTTAAGGTTGCAGACTGGGCTTTTATTCACCACTGTTACAATGAAGTAGGGCCATGGCTCACTTCATTGTTGTAAATAGCCGCTTTATTTTAAAATATTGACCGGGACCCATTTGCAAATTGACCCATGTATGGAGAAGTATGGGTAGAGTTGGCATTAAATATTTCATACTTGACAAGTAGTTGAGTGAAAAAAATAGGTCTTCCTTTCTTAAATGGTGCACTTTTCTCATCGATCTGTCTGAACCTGATTTGTTTCTAAGTGAAATAAAGGACTGATTTGATTCTAGATGGACAAATCCACACAGTCCCTCACCCTATAAAGAGTACCAAAGTGAGTGATGTATGCTGGAGTCGGCAGGTTATTTTAGCCTTTTAATATATATATATATATATATATATTTGTTTTTTCTCCTGATGTTTTCAAAATTTAGCTCAGAGTTGAACTGATTCGACCTAAATCATATTGATCTGGAATTTCCAAAACTGACCATGTAGGGGTCAGGAATGTAAGGTTAGGGCGAACCGCAAGTGTGAATTTTAAGTTTATGTGTCAAGTTACCGAATAATTGAGTGAAAACGCCGCAGGAACTCTGAGCCTGTGACTTGACTTCTGTTTCACCCTCCCCATGTCAAAGTACCTCTTGAAATTCCAAGAATTCAGCCACAATTGAAAAGAGACGTGTTCACCCACTGAAATTCACTTCCTCATGATATGCAAATAAACAATGATTACGATGTTAAATCTTTGCAGGGAACCGAAATAACAATACCTGTGAGGGGTCGCACATTTAAAAACAAAATCAGTGTTGAATTTTGGTTTTTTTTTATCCTTCTTGCGGTCACTTTGTGCTTGCAAATAATTTACAAACAAAAAAGCTGATTGGAATAGAAAACTTGAGTCCTAACCCATTAGCCCTGATATTATACTAGCTGACAAACTCATTGCTGCCTTTTATTATAAACCTTTCGCTAAAATGGGAAACGGAATTTCAGAGCAAAGTGCTCAGCGTTTGAAGGCTATCTATCTTCGAGGATATTAATATGTTATAGCAGTTACCCTCCTCAATGCTATTTGAAATTTGGCTGGTATTGTCCTCACAGCTAGTGTTGCATTCATAATTACTAGAAAACAACTGGTTGTACAATTAAAAGCGAAGTGCGTGATGGAGATAAGTTGTGTTAATTTATTTAGAGAATACAATATAATACTGGAAACAAATAGGAGATACTGAAAATGGGTTTAACGCTCAGTTGACGTCTCTTTCTCTCTCTTCCTATTGGTTTCATTCCCTTTCTCCCGTCTAGATTACAATAGTCTGTCCCTAACATTTTTAATGTTGCGAATGTACCCGAGTTGTTTATCTTTTTCCAACTTTATGGTAAAATTCCTCTCTGCTCCATCCCACCCACCACTATCCTCCTCCCCCACCCCCAAGCCCTACTTCTCCCCCCTCAAGCCCTATTTCTCAGCAGTTTTCTTACAATAAAAACCCGTCTAGCTATCCACTGGTTATTAGACTATTAAAACTGTCCCTGAATTACATTGCGCCTTGTGTCCCATTCCTCACTCGGTTTATAAATCATAAGATTCATTTGATTGTATTTCCTATTTTTGCATCTCCAATGGAGCGTCGCCAAACTGGTCAAACACAATAGACGATCCTTTAAAACGTGCCGACAAGCTGAATTGTATATTTGCAACTGAAATTAAACATTTTAGCAGCGAGGCAGTTAATGTCAATGTGTTCCAATCGGCTGACAGAGAACATTAAACCCAGGCTCCCAGCAATTAAAATAGAGTTTAGCTTTTTTTGAAACATCAATATATATGGCCACAATAAAGTTAACAACATTGATGGAAAAAATCGCCTTTTGGAAAGCTGATGTAGTTTTGTATATAACTGACTGGCACTTTACATTTCTCACAATATTTCTCTTGATCGAATAGCAAACATTTCAAGTGGGGCTTTACACTGGGTAGAGGCGACACTTTATGACTAGAAAACGGTAACAAAATGAATCGCTTTCCTTGCAAATGATCAAATCTCAGAGTTGCTCTTCTCGGTTAGAGAAGTTTTACAACTCTCAATCAGCTCATGTCCCTGATTAAAAAAGTTCCCCGGGGGTCACTCAAGTTCTTTACAGTGTGTGACATATAACCACAATTAATTTATTGTACGTCTTAAATTCAAATAATTGTACTTGCTGAAGATATTAATCAAACTGTATTATTAAAGTTGTCAAATAAAGTGGATCTTAATTAAAATGATGGGAGAAATTGCCAGATGAGTGAATGCATGAATTTGTCTAGGCAACTTTAACATAGATCCTCTTTCGCAGTAAAAGATACCTAGTAATATGAATATACCATATGCACAGAGACCAGACAAAATGGGAACCTACCTTTCTGTTTGATCCCTTGCTTGTCTTTCGTGTCTCATTATTTTTATTCGTCAGGAATGGCGAATTATGTTAGATATAAAAACACATTTAGATTCGATTCTAGAATTACAACTTTACATAATTCGTAGCGGGGGCGGGGGAGTAATTATAGGTTATTTCTGTAAATCTTTCGAAAAGGAATTAAACTCTTGTACAATTGAGTTTCCTCTCAAAAAAATGTTTAAGCAACGAGTTGTTGTGATCAGGAATGCTCTGCCTGAAAAGAGTGGTGGAAGCAGGTTCAATAATAACTTTCAAAAGTGATTTGGATAAATACTTGAAATGTAACACTTGCAGGAGGCTGGGGAAGAGGGGCCGGGGAGTGGGACCAGTGGGATAGCTCTTTCAAAGAGCCGGCACAGACGCGATGGGCCGAATGGGCTCCTACTGTGCTGTATGATTCCATGTAGTTTGCAGATGGCTTCCCAACATTTCGTTGTACTAATGTCAATATTTTAGTAATACTTTTTTTTACTTGTTTGGTATAATATAGTTGAGCTGGTGAGGATTTAAAGGTATTTTGGAAATTAGGAGTTTTTTCAAACATACGCTCACATACGTATACATATCACTATTTGAGTGGAAATGCTCAGCAAAGGAATGGAGAAAGCCCATTGGTGTAGCCGAGGGCGCTCTCAGCCAATCCGGCAACAAATCGGTGCAGGCTGATGCGCATGTGCGAGCCAGTGGCTGCCGCTATAAAATGAGCGGGAAAGCGCTCGCGCGCTGGGTTGTTGTTAGAAGTGGTTGAGGGAAGAAGTGTGAGGGAGTGGAAACGAAGTTACGATAATAATTATAACAACAAATAAAACAACGTCCAGGGGATCCGGAGGGGAGTTGGCTGGCGGAAAGTGATATTAGTGCGAGTGTTGGAGTCCCGGGAAACAGGAAGCGGTTGCCAGGGGCGACGTGAGGCCGGCGCCATTTTTCCCCATCCCAAGACACCGGGGCCGATGGAGAGAGATTTTAACCCGAGCTTCGCGGGCGCCGAGGACGCTGCCGGGATCCCCTGTAGCCGTTTTCATGTCAGGGTAGTGGACGAGCCGCCCGAGTACGCGCCGTCTCCCTTCGGAAGTGAGGATGGGTTGAACCGGCTCCAACACTTCGAGTTCAGGGCGGCTGGAGGAGGCTTCCAGAACCGGGACTCTCTCCGACCCGACTCCATCTTCCACTCCAACGACACCATCAGCAACTCCTACCTGAAAACCTTTGGGCACAACACCGTGGACAGGGTGCCCAGGATCGACTTTTACCGCAACACCGGTAGCTTCAGCGGTGTCAAGATCAGCAGGCCCTCCCTGGCAGATCTTCATGAAGATTTAAAGAGGGTGAGGGCGAGTTTACCCAGTGTACTAGTAGTGATGTTGGTGTTTGTACCAACTGCAATGGGGCCTCGCATATAAGTGACATACCATTTTAAAAATTTGATTTCAGAGCCTCAAGATGTCTTCCTAGTGTGGCCGGTTGAAGCATAGTGTTCGAGTTGGTACCACTCTCGCCTCTGTCGCAGGGTTTGTGGGTTCATGTCCCACTCCCGAGAAGCATAAAATGTAGGCTGACACTCCCACTGCTATGCTGAGAGATGCTGTCTTTAGGATAAGACATTAAACCAAGGTCCCTTGGGCAGGTGTTAAAGATCCCATGGCACGACTCTTTTTTTAAAAAAAAGAGCCGGGAAGCGCTCCCCGGTGTACTGGCTAATATTTATTCCTCAACCAACATTGCTGAAACAGATTAACTGGTCATTATTACATTTTTTATTCTTTCATGGGATGTGGGCATCACTGGCTAGGCTAGCATTTATTGCCTATCCCTAATTGCCCTTGCGAGCATATTTGCTGCATTTTTCTTCATTAATGTAATGTGTATTGGGATGCCCTGAGGTTGTAAAAGGTGATCTATAAATGCAAGGTTTTCTTTTCCTTTAAAGGATTCGAGGCAGTGTAACTCCTGTTTAAAGTACTCCCCCAGCTCTGACTGAAATATATAGTAACTTAGATAACAATCAGTTATAGAACATACAACATATATATTAAAAAAAATCCTTGCAGCTGCCTTGCCAACTGCTCTGATGTGTACCATGCGGAAGGCTATCTGTCCTGGAGCAGCTGTAACAGCACAGTGGGGATTGGCTCTTCACCTGTTCTGAAAGGTGAACTGGAATTGTTGGAAATTTATTTATTATGTATTTCCATTGCAGTAGCCTCCCCTTGTTTAAGAAGGGTAGCAGGGATAATCCAGGTAATTATAGACCGGTGAGCCTGACGTCAGTGGTAGGGAAGCTGCTGGAGAAGATACTGAGGGATAGGATCTATTCCCATTTGGAAGAAAATGGGCTTATCAGTGATAGGCAACACGGTTTTGTGCAGGGAAGGTCATGTCTTACCAACTTAATAGAATTCTTTGAGGAAGTGACAAAGTTGATTGATGAGGGAAGGGCTGTAGATGTCATATACATGGACTTCAGTAAGGCGTTTGATAAGGTTCCCCATGGTAGGCTGATGGAGAAAGTGAAGTTGCATGGGGTCCAGGGTGTACTAGCTAGATGGATAAAGAACTGGCTGGGCAACAGGAGACAGAGAGTAGCAGTGGAAGGGAGTTTCTCAAAATGGAGACGTGTGACCAGTGGTGTTCCACAGGGATCTGTGCTGGGACCACTGTTTGTGATATAGATAAACGATTTGGAGGAAAGTATAGGTGGTCTGATTAGCAAGTTTGCAGACGACACTAAGATTGGTGGAGTAGCAGATAGTGAAGGGGACTGTCAGAATACAGCAGAATTTAGATAGATTGGAGAGTTGGGCAGAGAAATGGCAGATGGAGTTCAATCCGGGCAAATGCGAGGTGATGCATTTTGGAAGATCCAATTCAAGAGTGAACTATACAATAAATGGAAAAGTCCTGGGGAAAATTGATGTACAGAGAGATTTGGGTGTTCAGGTCCATTGTTCCCTGAAGGTGGCAACGCAGGTCAATAGAGTGGTCAAGAAGGCATATGGCATGCTTTCCTTCATCGGACGGGGTATTGAGTACAAGGGTTGGCAGGTCATGTTACAGTTGTATAAGACTTTGGTTCGGCCACATTTGGAATACTGCGTGCAGTTCTGGTCGCCACATTACCAAAAGGATGTAGATGCTTTGGAGAGGGTGCAGAGGAGGTTCACCAGGATGTTGCCTGGTATGGAGGGCGCTAGCTATGAAGAGAGGTTGAGTAGATTAGGATTATTTTCATTAGAAAGACGGAGGTTGAGGGGGGACCTGATTGAGGTGTACAAAATCACGAGAGGTATAGACAGGGTGGATAGCAAGAAGCATTTTCCCAGAGTGGGGGATTCAATTACTAGGGGTCACGAGTTCAAAGTGAGAGGGGAAAAGTTTAGGGGGGGATATGCGTGGAAAGTTCTTTACGCAGAGGGTGGTGGGTGCCTGGAATGCGTTGCCAGCAGAGCTGGTAGATGCGGGCACGATAGCGTCTTTTAAGATGTATCTGGACAGATACATGAATGGGCAGGAAGCAAAGAGATACAGACCCTTAGAAAATAGGCAACAGGTTTAGATAGATGATCTGGATCGGCGCAGGCTTGGAGGGCCGAAGGGCCTGTTCCTGTGCTGTAATTTTCTTTGTTCTTTGAGAGGAATCTTTTCTGGTTCCCTTCTCTCTACTGCTGCTAGAGTGATGGGCCATATGAAGGACCATGTATGTTGTAACAACTTACTGCAGTTAGTGTTTATTTTCCTGAGGTTTGGTCACTAGATTGTTTGCCAGATGAATCTTGTATCTTCGCACCCCACCACCCCCCCACCCGCCCCCATAGTAATTTGAGTTTCTTTAGGAGACACATGACCATTCCTGTATCATGCTACTGTATTAGCAGTAGAGATAATGATACCAGAAAAGGGGCATCTGCAGTACTGTGTGCAGTTTGGATGTCCTATTGAAGATAGGTCATTGAAGCCATACAGCGCATACAACATAAATTCATCACAATACCAAGGATGGAGGATTACAGAGATGAGAAACTGGGGCTATTTCCACTGGAGCAGAGAAGATTGAGGAGATTTATTAGAGATTTTTAAAATTATGAAGGCATTTACACAAGTTGACAGTACATTCCATTAAACATACTGTACACTTATGGTTTTAGCAGAAGCAGATGTTGAATTTGTAAAAACTGATGTGAAAAGTTGAACTTTCCACGTATGTACACAATTGTGGTGAGCAAAACACCCATATTTGTTTGGGGCCCAAAATATGCTGGATAAATTTAGTTAGAATATAGAACTTGTACTTATCTTTCTATAAAGAAACATAAAATATCAGTGTTCAGGTCTTTGGGAGAATAGAATTAATTAGTGCTGGTTACACATTTACTATTTGGGGCACTGGTATGAAAGCTTATAATTTCCACCCCCCCCCCCCCCCCAGTCCTCTTTCAGGGGCTGCTTTTCTGTAGCTCTTCAATCATGTGCACATTTCTTTCAGTTGTAATACTGTGCATCATGGAAGAAATTACAGTCATTCTGTAAACTCTAGCACATGCTGACTGCCACCACCAAACAATCAAATCATGGAATTGTTTTAGGAAGGCAAAGGTTCAATCAATTATATGTTTGCCTCTGAAATGTGTGCCTTTCTCGCCTCTTGCTTTTGGAATCTGGGAATTCCATTGAGAGCTCATCTGCCACCTTTGAAATGGTTAGCCATGACTTCCAGAAGCCTTTGGATTGCAAACATTTGTGTTGCCTTTTATTATGAGCACTAAGCACTTTCCAGAAATAGTAATTAACTTCCATGATTAGTTATTGGGAATTGCATACAGTTTCAATGTTGTGTGAGCAGTAACCTTTTCTGTTCTTTAAAGAAAAGGTGCTATCTGCATAAATGGTAAAGTTTAATCAGTGATCATTGGGGAGTGCTACACAGTTGGTCTGCTTCTCTGGCTAGTGCTATGTGCCAGATTATGATAGAAAAGGATATTTTGGCCATCGTGATGCAAAAGCGAACTGTGAATTTGTTTTCAGTGGTTTTGTCCATGCTATCTGGGTGACCCTGGAGGGCTTCCTTGACAATTGGGCACTGTAAGGATTTGAATGTGTAGAATATATGGGAATTTTTTTTTGTATGATTGTTTTATTAGTTGTTTCCACTTGTTAAAAACAAGGCTTTTTTTTTAGCCTTTGAGTTGATGATATTGGGGCTACCCAAGATGTCCTCTATAGATTAACTAAAAGAAGCATACCAAGTGTTGTGTCAGCAAGCCCAACAGTCAATTTGCTTTCAGCAATGACCCACAAAATAGTGATTTAGATAACTAGTTAATCTATTTTATTTAGTGGCTTTAACACTGAAGGAATTCTCCAACTCCTCTTTGTGAGATTGTTTACATACACTTAAACAGATGGGGTCTTGGTTTAGCATCTTTTCTAAAAGATGGTATCTTTGACAATGCAGTACTCAGTACTGCACTAAAGTGTCTGTTTAGATTATATGCTCAAACCCTTGAGCGAAGCTTGAACCCATAATCTGATTAAGAGGCAAGGCTGCTACTGCTGAGCCAGGCTGTCACTTGGGATTGTAAATTTGACTCTTGCGTCTTTGAACTCTTGAATAATGATCTCCTCCTCTCTCATAGCTAGCATTGCCATACTTAATGAGACCTTTGAGTTCACTGAAAGATTTGTATTATCAGTTAACATCTCTTGTTCTGCTCACCACTGGAGCTGCTGGCTCCTCCAGTGCTGTAGTAAATATTTAAATGGAAAGGATTCCCAATGTATTAGAGTGAAATAAATCCAACTGCTGTTCAACAAACAGTTAAAAATGTCAGTGCAGCTGTGTTTTTCTATAAGCAAATTTAGGAGTAATGGGCAAAAGTTGTCAGATGAATTAACATCAAATTGTAAAATGAATAACTTTTGATACCCATTCAGTACACAAGCTCGTTCTGACAACAAAATAAATCGCTTTAGACTGCTTAATGCAGACTGCAAATGGAATATATTCCATTCTCCATTACTAAAGATGCTCGTTTCAAGGCCAACTTAATCAAATATTTAGAGAGGAAAGAATGAAAATATTACTTACAAGAAAAAATTATTGGAGGTTTGTCAGAAATGTGACTGTACTTAGACTGCTAAGATATAAGTGCAGGGACTTGCTGGTCTTTACATTACAAAGTTTGTGCTGGACTGGATTTTGGAATTCATACCTTCCTCTCACATATTGTACTACTGAAAGGAACTACACCATTTGGCTGAGAGTTTCATGCTGGTATTGGAACCGGTGGAGTTGATTTTTCACCCATATGACTCAGCCACCACACACGAACAATCAGGTTAGCAAGGCTAGGAGCTGGAGTTTACAGACCCCACGGCATCGGGTTTCGTGTCGGTGCGGGGGGAGGGCGTGGAAAATGCCTCCGAGAGAGGGCCCGATGCTGGGAGGGTCAGATCCGATATTGCCAGCAGTGACGAAGCCTCATGGCGGCCCACCCACTGCTCGGCGATGGGAATACATTTGCATATTTAAATAAATTAAAAGCAATTAATTAAGCGCACTTTGCGCTGCCGCCTTGCGTCCTGCTGCAATCTTGCCACTAGCCGGCACTCCCGTGCCTTTGGAGCCCCGTCTAGGAAAATGAGGCGGAACACCTGTGGGGAGGAGGTCGGCTTCTCAGTGTATGGTGGGGGGTTTGGTTGTGGGGCCAAAGTAAAATCATTGGTGTAGGGCATGTTGGGAAGAGTTTGAGGTTAAAGTTAAGGCACTTTGTGGTGGGGGGGGGGGGGGGGGTGAAAGGTCACGTAAACAAGGTATATGTTTTGTTTGGGACAGGACCAGTAATTAATTTTATGGTTATTGGGGGGGGGAGAGGGGCAAAATAAAAGTATTTAATATTTCTTTCACTGTATCTTTAAATATTTAAATTTAATGGTAGGGCTCAAAGCCCTTTAAAAATGGCGTCAACGCTTGCGCACAGGCAGCTGACACCATTGCTGGAGACGGACAGCCCGTCCCTTCCACTTGATCGGGAGGGTGGTCCGCCCCGACTATTCAAATGAGCCACCGTGCTTACAATCAAGGTGGCTCCGCAACGTACGTCCCGCACGGTGGACCGCTATTATTTTTGCTGGCAGTGGGATTATAAATTTCAGCCCTAGGTGTCTGCCTCTATAACAAAATAGGAGCAGGGAGTAGGCCATAGCCCCTTGAATCTTCGGTGCCATTCAAAAGATCATGGCTGATCTACTTTAATTCAACTCCCAACCTATTGCTGTATCCACTAAAATAAAAACCAAAACATCAGATGAAAGTTTGCAGACCTGAAATATTAACTCTGCTTCTGTTTCCACAGATGCTGCCTGACCTGCTGAGTATTTCCAGTTCTTTGTTTCTATCCCTGTATCCCTTGGTTCCCTTAGCGTTCAAAAATATGTTGATCGATGTCTTGAATATACTCAACGAGTGAGCATGCACAGCTCTATGGGGTCAAGAATTCTGAGGATTCACAACCCTCAGTGAACATATTTCTCCTCATCTCAGTCCTGAATGACTGACCTCTAGATGCATCCAGTGCCAGTGTCATTTATTTAAATCTTTAAAATAGCACCTTTGGATGACAAAGGAAATAAAGCTTTAAATAAAAGAAAAATAAGGTTTGAGAAAATATCAGGACTAGAATATAGTAGAAAAACAGGTTGGCATAGTGTGTGTGGGAAAAATTGAAGGATATAAGAAGGGCAAGAGAACATCAGAATAGAGCAGGTAACAAAATCTTTTTATAAGCATACAAGTAAAAAAATAATTAAAGGAATAGTGGGGCTAATTATAACAATATTAGGCAGGAACTGAAGAATTTAGATAGGGGGTGGCTGTTTGAGGGTAAATCAACATCTGACATGTGGGAGTCCTTCAAACGTCAGTTGATTAGAATCCAGGACTGGCATGTTTCTGTGAGGAAGAAGGATAAATTTGACAAGTTTCGGGAACCTTAGATAATGAGGGATATTGTGAGCCTGGTCAAAAAGAAAAAGGAAGCATTCGTAAGGGCTGGAAGGCTGGGAACAGATGAAGCCCTTGAGGAATATAAAGACAGTAGGAAGGAACTTAAGCAAGGAGTCAGGAGGGCTAAAAGGGGTCATGAAAAGTCATTGGCAAACAGGATTAAGGAGAATCCCAAGGCTTTTTATACGTATATGAAGAGCAAGAGGGTAGCCAGGGAAAGGGTTGGCCCACTCAAGGACAGAGGAGGGAATCTATGCGTGGAGCCAGAGGAAATGGGCGAGGTACTAAATGAGTACTTTGCATCAGTATTCACCAAAGAGAAGGAATTGGTGGATGAGTCTAGGGAAGGGAGTGTAGATAGTCTGAGTCATGTTAACAAAAAGGAGGTGTTGGGCATCTTGCAAAGCATTAAGGTAGATAAGTCCCCAGATGGGATCTACCCCAGAATACTGAGGGAGGCAAGGGAGGAAATTGCTGGGGCCTTGACAGAAATCTTTGTATCCTCATTGGCTACAGGTGAGGTCCCAGAGGACTGGAGAATAGTCAATGTTGTTCCTTTGTTTAAGAAGGGTAGCAAGGGTAATCCAGGAAATTATAGGCCAGTGAGCCTTAGGTCAGTGGTAGGGAAATTATTGGAGAGGATTCTTCGGGACAGGATTTACTCCCATTTGGAAACAAATTAACTTATTCGCGAGAGGCAGCATGGTTTTGTGAAGGGGAGGTCGTGTCTCACTAACTTGAGTTTTTTGAGGAAGTGGCAAAGATGATTGATGAAGGAAGGGCAGTGGATGTTGTCTACGTGGACCCCAGTAAAACCTTTGACCAGGTCCCTCATGGCAGACTGGTACAAAAGGTGAAGTCACACGGGATCAGAGGTGAGCTGGCAAGATGGATACAGAACTGGCTCTGTCATAGAAGACAGAGGTAGCAGTGGAAGGGTGCTTTTCTGAATGGATGGCTGTGACTAGTGGTGTTCTGCAGGGATCAGTGCTGGGACCTTTTGCTGTTTGTAGTATATATAACTGATTTGGAGGAAAATGTAGCTGGTCTGATTAGTAAGTTTGTGGACGACAAAGGTTGGTGGAGTTGCGGATAGTGATGAGGATTGTCAGAGGATACAGCAGGATATAGATGGGTTGGAGACTTGGGTGGAGAAATGGCAGATGGAGTTTAATCCAGACAAATGTGAAGTAATGCATTTTGGAAGATCTAATACAGGTGGGAAGTATGCAGTAAATGGCAGAACCCTTAGGAGTATTGACAGGCAGAGAGATCTGGGCGTGCAGGCCCACAGGTCACAAAATGGCAACACATGTGGATAAGGTAGTCAAGAAGGCATATGACATGCTTGCCTTCATCGGTCGGGGCATAGAGTATAAAAATTGGCAAGTCATGCTGCAGCTGTACAGAACCTTAGTTAGGCCACACTTGGAATATTGCATGCAATTCTGGTTGCCACACTACCAGAAGGATGTGGAGGCTTTGGAGAGGGTACAGAAGAGGTTCACCAGGATGTTGCCTGGTCTGGAGGGTATTAGCTATGAGGAGAGGTTGGATAAACTCGGATTGTTTTCACTGGAACGACGGAGGTGGAGGGGCGACATGATAGAGGTTTGCAAAGTTATGAGTGGCATGGACAGAGTGGATAGTCAGAAGCTTTTTCCCAGGATGGAAGAGTCAGTTATTAGGGGACATAGGTTTAAGGTGCGAGGGGCAAAGTTTAGAGGGGATGTGCAAGGTAAGTTCTTTACACAGAGGGTGGTGAGTGCCTGGAACTTGCTGCCGGGGGAGGTGGTGGAAGCAGGTACGATAGTGACGTTTAAGAGGCATCTTGACAAATACATGAATAAGTTAGGAATAGAGGGATATGGGCCCCGGAAGTGCAGAAGGTTTTAGTTTAGACAGGCATCAAGATCGGCACAGGCTTGGAGGGCTAAATGGCCTGTTCCTGTGCTGTACTGTTCATTGTTCTTTGATTAGGGACAACAAAAGGAAATCTAGTGGAAGCAAGACGTCATGACTGAGGGGCTGAAGGAATACTCCTACTTCTGTGAATATAGATGCAATTAATGTCACAGAGGAGAAAGGGGGTAGAGAAATTGATTAGGATAAAAATGGTTTGAAGGGAGGTGCTAAATAGGTTGGCATCAGTCAGAGTTAACAAGTCTGATCAGATGGGATGCATCCTTGGTTGTTGACAGCATCAAAGGTGTCGATAACAGGAGCTCTGACCACCGTCTTTCAGACCTCCTTGAGAGAACTGGAGGATTGCTTTTCCCATGGTATCTAAATGATCTGGGCTTGGGTATAGGGGGTTTTAAGTTTGTTGATGATGCAAATTTGGCAATGTAGTAAATAGTGAGAAGGATAGCATCACTCTTCAGGACATAGACTGGTGAAATGGACAGACACCAGGTCAAGTGGACTTTGGAATAAATAACACGGAGAGGCAGTAGCATCATTTTTGAGGGGGGGGGGGAGGAGTTAAAGAGCAGAAGGACCTTTGAAGGTGGCAGGGAAAGTTGACAAGGTGGTCATGAAAGCACACTGGATAATTGCCTTTGTAAATCAGGGCATTGAATACTAAATCAAGAAAGTCATGCTAAACCTTCTGTATCACTGGAATATTGTGTGCAACTCTGTGCACCACACTTTAGGTTGTCAAGTATCTACAGAGCAGATTCACCAGGTTGATACCAGGGATGAGGATCTTCAGTTATGTGGAGCGATCAGGATAGTTGGGATTGTTCTTAGACCAGAAGAAGTTAAGGGGGAGAGAAATTCAAAATTATATGAGGGTTTTGATATAGCAAGTAGGGAGAAATGGTTTCCTCCGACAAGTGGGTTGGTAACCACAAATCATGGATTTAAAATAATTGGCAAATGAACTAGAGGGGAAATGAGGAGAAAATTCTTCATAGTGGATTGTTAAGATCTAGAATGCATTACCTGAAAGCGGTAGAATCTGATAGTATAAAAATGTTCAAAAGACGATTAAAGATGTACTTGAGGAATAACTTGCAGGGTTACAAAGAAAATGCTGGAGTGTGGGACCAAATTGGACAGCTCTTTCACATAGATGGCACAGGGATGACTGGCTAAATGGCCTTCTGTGCTCTGAAATTCTATACCCTGTTGCAATTTTAAGGCTATTCAGTGGAACTAATGGTGAAGGAAGGACTGCATGGGAAACTGGCATTGCAGGAATTTGAATGTTTGCAACATTATTTAAAGGGGTGCTCAAAGTTGAGGAGTTAAGTTAATCCAGTTCTGAATATAGGTCATCACCCTGAAAGATTAACTGTTTTTCTCTCTGTAGATGCTGTGTGATCTGGAGTTTTTCCAGCATTTTCCCTTTTTATTTTAAATGTGTTCAGTGGTTTAGTTTGTTATAATGGCTCTGGTGTGACTAATACTAAACGAAGTGATAGGTGATGTAATGGAAGTCCTATTTGTTATCTGTTAACAATGAACAGATGAGATCACTTTTTGGTGAGCGAGTGAAGGTTTAACTACAGAGAGAGCCTTTCTTTATTGAGCAGGAGAAAAATGTCTGAAATGAGCTCAAGTTGAATTCAAAACGAGCAATATCACGAAGCAGTCCGTGTAGAAATTCAGCAAGACATGGACAATATCAAGGCTTGGGCTGATAAGTAGCAAGTAACATGCCTGGCACTCGTGTGGCACGAAATGACCATCTCCCCTTGACATTCAATGGCATTACGGGCTGCTGAATCCCCCACTATCAACATCCTGGGGGGTTACCATTGATCAGAAACTGAACTGGAATAGCCAGCAAAACACCATGGCTACAGAAGCAGGTCAGAAGCTAGGAATCCTGCAGCTGGTAACTTGCCTCCTGACTCCCCAAAGCCTGTCCACCATCTACAAGGCACAAGTCAGGAGTTTGATGGAATACTCTCCACTTGCCTGGATGGGTGCAGCTCCAATAACACTCAAGGAGCTCGACACCATCCAGGACAGAACCATAGAAAGTTTAAGGCACAGAAAGAAGCCATCTGGCCCATCGTGTCTGTGCGGGCCGAAAAATGATCCACCTATTCTAATCCCATCTTCCAGCATTTGGTCCGTAGCCCTGCAGATTGTGGCACTTGAGGTGCATATCCAGACTCCTTTTGAATGAATTGAGGGTTTCTGCCTCAACTACCCTTTCAGGCAGTGAGTTCCAGACCCCCACCACCCTCTGGGTGTAAAAGATTTTGCTCATCTTCCCTCTAATTTTTGTACCAATCACTTTAAATCTATGCCCCCTCGTCACTGACCTCTCTGCTAAAGTGAATAGACCCTTCATTTCCACTCTATCCAGGCCCCTCACAATTTTGTACATTTCAACAGATCTCCCCTCAGCCTTTCTTGTTCCAAGGAGAACAACCCAGCCTATGCAATCTTTCCTCATAGTGGCATTTTCCAGTCCTGGCATCATCCTTGTAAATCTCCCCTGTACCCTCTCTAGTGCAGTTACATCCTTTCTGTAATGACCAGAACTGCACACTGTATTCGGGTTGTGGCCTAACCAATGAGTTATATAGTTGCAGCATAATCTCCCTGGAGTCGATGGCAAGGAACCGGAGTTTGTGGTGTGAACTGAAGGCAATCCCTTGGTTGTTGGGGATCCTTGGCTGATTTTTTTTCTTGTTTGCTTCCTCCCACCCCTACCTTGCTGGATTGAACCTGAGACTTGGTTTTGTATGGCTAAGTGTCACAAAAGGTGAAGTATTTACCCATTTAATGCTTCAAGTCTTTTAGTTAAGATAGATAATATCGAGGGCACTATGGAATAATGTTGTAACTCCAAATCTCTGAAAGTAAGCTTTATAAATTAATGAAATTCAAGATCTGTCCCATGAATAAGTACTCCATTAATAGTAGATCATGTTGCCTTCCTAGCATCCTTTGAATGAAATAGAATATTTAAATATTGTATTAATCTTATTTTAGGATATCGTATCAGTTCCTGGCACTGTGGATGGTGTTGCTAATGGTGATGGTGCACACGAAGCAGTAAGAAAGCCTCTAGAAAATAAGGATGAATTAGTAAGATTTGGATGGATCAAAGGTGTGCTGGTAAGGAAATATTGCTGAATCTGTAACATGCTCATTTGAATTGAATTGTAACAACTAAAAGAGCAGTTAAAGTAAATTCCAAATACTGATTGAAGTATATATTTTTTTTAAATGGGAGTAATTAAGTAGGGTAGCTTGACTTTATCTTTCAGCTCTGAGCTCAATTTTAAAACACATTGAAGTGAGGGTTCTGTGCATTCATATCTTTGGAAAAATAGCACAGCTCCCAGGATAAAGGTCCCTTTATATTTTGCATAGTAATATGTTAACATGAAGCTGACTCAAGTTCAATTCATTGCTAAATGCAATATACATAACCTATAATTGCTTCACAACATGCATTTACATCTCACATAGAAACAAAAGCCATGTTGGCCTGTTCCCTCCAGAGAGTTCCACTCTGCTTTTCTCTGGAGTAAGTTTCTGCCATGAGCCTGAATTTACATTGCCAGTTAATGTTGCAGAGCTGAAATTGCTCTGTATTGATGCAAAACATGCAGTGTAAATTTACCCTTAGTTCCCAGATCAAATACCTGCATTCCTCGGCTTCTTGACTAGTTACTTATCCATGTTGGTACTCTATAGTTCTGATTCAGCAGAGTTTTTCCAAAGTCTGTTAATTCTTCACTGATGTGGCAGTCTTTCATGTGCTATATTAGAAACCTTATTGATGGTTAAAGAAGCAGGGAAGCTTAGTGAATAAAAAAAATTCTCAATTTGTGTCTTAAATAAATAATGCATATTGGTGCAACTGTAAATGCAAGCAGAGATCCAAAATGGACACTCTGTGGGAAGAAATAATTAATTATCTTATTATTTTAATGCAGTTGGTAGGCAGGCAAGTTCTATGTACTGAAAGTGTTGCCTCCTAGGTTTCTGTTCAACATTGTGTATGGAAATGATAATTTGCCTTTGAAGTTAATTATATATTTTGTATTATAGGTGCGATGTATGTTGAATATATGGGGTGTGATGCTTTTTATTCGACTTTCATGGATAGTTGGTCAAGCTGGAATAGGTATGTTTATTTCTTTTGTAACAATAGATGCTAAGGTCATAAAATGGGGCTTTCTGTGGTGTAATCAACTTGTATATTAACTTGTATACAACCCTTAACATAATATGTCCCAATGTGCTTC
Source organism: Heterodontus francisci (assembly GCF_036365525.1). Lineage (NCBI taxonomy): Eukaryota > Metazoa > Chordata > Chondrichthyes > Heterodontiformes > Heterodontidae > Heterodontus > Heterodontus francisci. The sequence goes on along the minus strand of NC_090405.1, from coordinate 35,730,321 downwards.
ACAGGAGCAATTTAAAACAAAATATGACAGTGAGACACAAGATATGAGATCAGTTGACCAAAGGCTTGGTGTAAGAGGTAGGTTTTAAAGGGGGTCTTAAAGGAAGAAAATGAGGGAGAGGCAGAGAGGTGTTGGGAGGGAATTCTGGAGCTTGGGTCCCAGGCAACCAGTGGTGGAGCACTTAAAATCGGGGATGCTCAAGAGGCCAGAATTAGATGAGTGCAGATATCTTTGAGGAGATTATAGAGATGGGGAGATGTGAGGCTATGGAAGGATTTGAAAACTAGGATGAGAATTTTAAAATCAAGAAGTTGCTTGACTGGGAGCCAATGTAGATCTGTGACCACTGGTAGGTGAACAGGACTTGGTGCGAATTCAGATATGGGCAGCAGAGTTTTGAATAACATCCAGTTTACAGAGGGTAGACCAGCCAGAAATGCTTTGGAATAGTCCAGTCTAGAGGTAACAAAGGCATGAATGAGGGTTTCAGCAGCAGATGAGTGAAGGCAGGGGTGATGTTATGTTGGTGGAAATAGGTGATTTTAGTGATTGGAAGCTCAGCTCTGGGTCAAATATGACATCAAGGTTGAAAACAGATTGGTTTAGTCTCAGACTATTGCCAGGGAGAAGGATGGAGTCAGTAGCTAGGGAACAGAGTTTGGAGCTTCAGTCTTCCAAAAAAATTAATTGGAGGAAGTTTCTGCTCCTCTGGTACTGGATGTCAGATAAGCAATCCGATACTTTTAACAACAGTGGAGGAGTCAAGAAAGGTGGTGGCGATGTAGAGCTGGATGTTATTAGCATATATGTGGAAACAAACCCTGTGCTGTCGGATGATATTGCCAAGGGGCAGCATGTAGGTAAGAAATAGGGGGACAAAGATAGATCCTTGGGGGACACCAGAGATTGTGGTGCAGTAGCAGGAAAAGAAGCCATTGCAAGTGATAACTCTGGTTATGGTTAGATATATAAGAATGGAACCAGGTAAGAGCAGTCCCACCCAGCTGGGTGGCAGTGAGAGGCGTTGGAGGAGGATGGTATGGTCAGCCATGACAAAGGGTGCAGACTGGTTGAGAAGGATGAGGGAAAGTTTATCTTTGCCGTAGTCCCATAGGATGTCATTTGTGACTTTAAGAGCCATCTCAGTACTGTGGCAGGGGTGGAGATCTGATTAGAGGAATTCAAACATGGAGTTATGGGAAAGATGGACATGAATTTGGGAGGTGACAACACACTTAAGGACTTTGGAGATGGAGCGAAAGTTTGCAAGGTTGATTTTTGAGAAGAGGGGTGGTGATGGCAGATTTGAAGGAGAGAGACAGTCCCTGAAGAGAGAGAACAGTTAACGATATCAGCTAACATGTGGGCCAGGAGAGGGAGTAGGATTGAAGGACCAGGACATGGGTTTCATGGATAAGATGAGCTTGGAGAGGGTATGAGGACAGAGGAGAGAAACTAGAGAAAGGTGCGAGTTCAGGACTAGTGGAAGGCAGAGGCAGCTGATCGGTTGGTCTCGATCCTAGTGGCAAAGAGCTTAGTGTGCTGATCACACATACTGTTGGAGGAGACATGGGAGAGGAATTTAAGATGGTTTGCGGTGGAGAAAAGACGTGGGTAATCTTTGCATTCCAGGATGAACCTGAAATAATCATTTTTAGCAGACGAGCAGGACCTGATGGTGCTTTAAGTGCTCCAACCAGATCTGGCAGAGGATGGCTGCATCCTTTTACTTCTGTGTCCCTTGGCCTTAAGGGAGTGGAGATGAAAGCCATACCAAGGGGAATGGCCAGGGTGAGAGACATTAATGGTTTTATTTATGACTAAGGCATCGAAGATAGAGGTGAGAGGGAAGTTGAACAAATCAGTAAGATGCAGAAATGTTGTGGCGAACAGAGGGCCAGAGGCCCAACAGTTGGGACTTGAAAGTACAGTTGTAAGTGAATTGGGGGATAGTTTTTTCCAGGGGTGGATGCAGAAGGAGGTAGGGTTGGGGCATGGAAGGGGATGTAGATGGAGAGTGGTACAAGAAATGCCCTTATCTGTGATTGGGACTAGCAAGACCATATGAGATGGCACGGTCAAGGGGGTGATCATTATTGAGTTGGGGAGTTAACATGGAGGTAGAGATTTAGGGAAGATAAGTGGGCAGTGAATATGGAGGAGAGAAAGCATGAATTGAGATGGAGGCTGTAATCACTGAGGATGAGAAGTTTGGTACAGAGGCTGAGGGAGGAAAGCAGTGAAGATATCTCAGTGTGAATGTTTTTATCGTATTTGAGAGGGTGCTAAAGAATGAGGATTTTGAATGAGGTGAGGGGGTAGAGTTAGATACCCATGGTAGCAGATAGGAAGTTATCAGAGGGTGATATCTGCCGCTGCTGCTACTTTGTGTTTCATACAATTGGAAAACTCAATTATATGAGCCCTTTGTGTTTATACCAGAAACTCCATTGCTTGGAATATTCATAGCAGACCTTAAGGCCTGGTTAGTATATATAATTTTATTGCGAAGACTGAGGAATGGTAATGTGCAAGGCACTGTCTTTGAAAAATGACATTTGAAGACACTGCTGGAGCTCTGTCCTGATGTAAACAGGAATTGAGTTATGTCCAGTAATGCCCTTTTTTTTTAAAAAGTTATATGTGGCCTTATCAATGTAGAAATTGAGATAACAACTGTTACTGCTACACACCTACACCATTGTTTTCCCCATTGAGTGGAAAGATGTATATTTCTGGTATTAATGCTGGCAATACAAAAAAGTTGTGACTATTTCCATCGTGTCAAAGTTCACAGCACAGTTGCTGTGCAAAAGAATATTTAACTCCCACATTAAAAACTACTTAAGCTGAATAAAGGATACCTATGATAAGCATATTAAGAAAATATGCTAGCACGTTAAGAAAGATTATCTCTGGCTAAGTAACTTGCTGAACTTTGCTGCTTATTTTGTTTTTCTGGTGAAAAGATGCCATGTTAATTTTTAAAAATCGATACTTCTAACAGTACATTCTTCAATTATCTTTTTTATCCTTTTTTATTTACCTTGCATTGTTAAATGTGCTGATTAAAATGTAAAAAGTTTGAATGAGAAAGTGGGGAGTACTGATTTTTAAGTCAAATAACGCTAGTTACCTTTCTGTATAATAGAGTAAAATGCATACTAGTATTGCAGGAAGAATATAGGTGATGAAAACAGAACACATTTATTCTAGATTTGCCCTGTTTCTGCCAAAATGCCATTAATAATTTCTGTGGAGCATGTCTTACTACAAGTTTGACTTATTGGTTGTGATCCATTTTAAATGTTCAGATTTTGTTGCATGCTTTGTCTTAGTCATTTGGCTTCCATGCTTCATTAACTGTCAAATATAACTGTCTTCAGGGTTATTTTGCTCACCCTCCTGTTAGCTTCAAGCATAAGCAAACTATGTTAAAGGGAATAACTTATTGGTTCAGTAGATAATTTTTTGATTACACATATTGTAGCACAGTGGTCCATTTTCTTTTTATATTTATGATCCTGTAGGAAAAATAAGCATCTAACTTTCTTACTGGCCAGATCTTATTTCACTTTCACTACCATAATGTCTGTGAAATTAGCTCTGAATGTTACTTTTGCCTGCTGATAATTTAGTAACGTTTAGACGTTTTGATTTTCATTGAGTTGCCATTTCATTGCATTCTCATTTAACAAGTAAAAAGTTGTGCAGCATAACTAACAAACCTGATGCTATTCACATCAAAATTAGATTTGTTCTAGTAAAAGGATTAATTACAAACTTTGAGTACAGTGGTTATGAAAAATTCATCTTCAGAGGTCAATTCATTAATGCATCTGAGGTTCTATTTTTCCAACAATTTCATTAGTGTAAGTACTTTACCTCTTCAGGTTTCCCCATTTAACCCCATGAAAGTTCTCACTATTCCATTCAGCTCGAAAGATTGGACAAAATAAACCAGGTTGCAGATTTCACCGTGGCTTCTCCAGTACACTCATTTGTGAGTAATCAATGAAAAGTAGACAGGTAGCATGTTGCCATGAAAAGTGCTTTCCATTTCATTAATATTGAATGGTTTACTACTACACAGAGCTCCATTCAGTATCCTTACTCTTCCCCTGTGGCATAGGCCTGCATCCTGCTCTGAATTATTACCTGTTTTAGTCGTAATTGGAGAAAAATGTATTGAGTGGCTGCCACCACTAATCTGCCCCCCAAAACTGCCCCTGAATTCTCCTTAATAAAAAAAACTGCTAGTTCCCTTTTAAGGCTTGTCACAAGCCTATTCTGCCATATTTAAATAGGATCATGACAGCATGGCGAATCCTGTCACCCCATTCCCCTTTATTATCACCCTAAACCCATCCCACATAATTATCGACACTATATCGGTGGTACAAGATCCTGCAAGTATCCCTAAGGCAGATATCTCATTGTGTGGTCTGTTTCTGAAGGTTAGTGTTTCTTTGCCTATTCAGTGGCCCTTGCAGTTCCTTGATGGTTGAGATAGGATTTCTGTTGGTAATTTTACTTAACTCTGTTAAAATTATTGCTCTGCTCTCTAATTATGGGTTTCTGAATGGAATTTTTCCCCTACTATGTTGAGGAGGGGTCTGAATACATAAAAAAGGATAGGTTGGAGGCTCTTGGAATCAGGCATCATATAAGATATCTCTTCCCTACACTTGTAGACTCACTCACCAGAATGTACAGACCAAGAGGTTTTACTTGAGCACCCCCCACCCCCACAGTGTGAGAACGAAAGGATATTGAACAAGGAGAGCCTAAACAAAATCTCAGAATTTCTAACAAATAAAAGTTGATACATTGAACTAAGTCTCTTCATACCTCATGTTTCCCCTCCCACTGCTAACCCTCAAAAAGTCCCTTGCTTTCAAAGACTTCTGCAAAGGTCCTTCATGAAACAAAAGTCTACATTTCCCCTGCCACCAACTAACTCAAAAGTTGAAGGCATGTGCAGCAATAAACTTTTAGCTCTGATTACGGTATCTTTACCGGAAACAAGAATGTTACAGCCAGGTGAGGAAGGGGTCTCTGGCTCCCCTTTTCGTCCTTCTCTGGTTTGACCACAAAATGGTTTATCCTTTTTACAAGTGATTGAACTTAACACCTCAGTGAGTGCCTGCTGCTGTTCCTCTAATATATTTGCCAAGGAACCAATCAGAGAGGTTTTCTTGCACTTAAACAAGAAAGATGTAAGTTTATTACTCTAACACTTTAAACCAGTTAAAACTACTAAAAATATGCTACGCATTCACGCACACATGAGTCTCACACACACAAATAGATTACAGAGGGAAAACAGCTTTGATGGTTGGAGTAGTGTCTGGAATAAATGGGATTTAAATACAGTTTTAAATCTCAAGTCCTCAGCTGAATCTGTAATCCTGAAGTCCTTGCTGGGCCACATGCACAGTGGAGGGCTTGCTTTTAGGGCTTCTGAAGTCAGAAGAGGGATTCTATCCTTGTCCCCTAATTGCTGGCTGTGGCAGTTTGGAGAGGGAGAGAGTTTCTTCGTTGATGGCTTTTCAGTTACTCTTCTCTGCTTTCTGTGTGATAACTCTTACAGTCTCTACTGCATAAGCAGTCACATGACATTACAAACCTCTTTGTGGTGTTAATGAGAACCTTCTGGAATCTTCTGAGATTCAAGGCTCTTTCCAAGTCACTGGATGTTAATAGCTCCTGACGACCGTGTTGATGAAGTCATTTCAGGTAATTTAATCAGCGAGCACCCATTGTTCTGGCTAGGTTGAGTCAGTTGTGTTGTCTAGTCTAATCTTTTGGTGTTTTAAATATAAATTGCAGTGACCATCTTGGCTGCCAGTTTACTTTTTTTAAAAATTATTTGTAAGAATTTCCAGTAAAAGTCTCAGGCAAGGTTTCAATCGATGAAATTAATATTTCCCATTTGACATGTAGGGGTTGCATGACACTACCATACCACGCAGAATGAAATGCGAAGATGGAAGCATTTCGTTACAGGAGTTCAAAAGAAAACGCATTCATTTTTCACTCACCCTCATTAACTCATGAACCTTAGAATTGTTGTAGCTTGTCTCTTTTCTCTGCAGCAGCCAGGCTGATTTAATTGTCCTTTTTTCCCTTGAAGTTTTTTTGGGATGGTTATGTGTTATCCAATGGGTTTAAAGTTTCTTTACTATCAATTTATAATAACCTGGGGATGGGCATCTCAGTAAATATGTAGTGGTTGTTGAGGAAGCTTGGTGTCTGCAAATTTCCATGATTGTCTAGAGCAAGTTCTCTTGTATGCACAATCTTTAACCCCTCAGCTGCTGTTTCTGTAACATGTGGTTCTAACCCTTCAGGTTCCGTACCTTGATAATTTCTCTCCCTATGGTGGCATTGGGTGATAAATTGGTTTTAAGCCCATGTGAGGTGCCTGATACTTCCTCTGGGCCCTTATGCTTGCTGGAGTCTGAAGTGAGATTGTGGGATTTGATTAGCTTTGGGCTTGAGCCCTGATCATTGGATTCTGCAGTGGATAGATTCACCCTGGCCGTGGGGATGGTCTCTTTGCTAATTGCCCCCATGTCCTCTGGGACATTCCTGCTCACAAACTCTGTCCAGCTTTCACTGAATGCCCCTGTGGCACTTCGACGAGGTGAGGCATTGCCTTTGCTGGTGGTTTGCCCTTTTGGGAACTATCCTTGTCCCTGCAGATTTCTGTAAATGCTGTTAGCAGCCTTGGTAAGATGCTTCTTTAGCCTGCATTTGCATAGGAGGGTGTAGGGTCTAATTTTTCCAACATCTCTGGGTTGGCTGACTGGAAGTAGGGGGTTACATTTTGGAACCTGACCCCTCTGTCCTTTTCGTCCCCTTCCTCCCTAAGTGTCTGCCAGACCTATGCTTGTCTGTCCCTTTTGTTTTCGGCAGGGTCCCTCACAATTCACCAGCCCTCTGCTGGAGGGTTGTCCCCAAACGCCGGTACAGGAATTTGGGATGTAGATTTTACTACAGGTTGGTGCTTCCTCACAACCTGGCACGTGTGGCAAGTTCTACAGTACTCCACCATGTCTTTGTGGAGTTCTGGCCAGTCAAACTGCTGTCTTATGTGGGCTTTGATTTTTCGTACACTGACGTGTCTAGCCATTGTAAGCTCATGGGCCCTTCTTAATATTTCTTTACGGTACATCAGCGGCACCGCTATCTGGTGAACCACTGTCTGCTCTTTGTCCTCAGGTCTGTGAGGAGATCTCCACTTCATCAGAACCTCATTCTTTACATAGTAGCAATTAGGGACTCCCTCTGCTTCAGTTTCAGTTTGGCAGCCTGTGCTAACTTTAATACTGGGTCAGCTTATTGAGCCTCAACTAGGGAAGATTCAATTAACCCATTCCTTGGGTCCTCTAACTTCCCAAAGAAGGTTTCAGACAACCAGACAGCATGGTCATTTGTCTGCAGTGCCAGTTCAGCCTCCTCTGAGGGAGCTGGTTTGGTCATGGCCTGAGTCACAACATAGTCAGGGGAAATGCAGGGGACCGTCTCCTGCAATTTCCCTGTCTCTCTGACCTCCTTCAGGGTCTCTACCACTACTGGGGAAGCAACCACCTTTGCTCTCGCTAGATTATTACCTAAGAGCAGGTTGACCCAGTCCACAGGCAAACTAGGGACAATCCCCACAGTCACCGGTCCCGAAACTAGGTCTCACTCCAAGTCTCTTCTTTGGCCTCCTTATCTCAAGAGACAATGGATAAGCGCCTGGAGGTGGTCAGTGGTTTGTGAAGCAGCGCCTGGAGTGGCTATAAAGGCCAATTCTAGAGTGACAGGCTCTTCCACAGGTGCTGCTGAAAAATTTGTTTGTCGGGGCTGTTACACAGTTGGCTCTCCCCTTGCGCCTCTGTCTTTTTTCCTGCCAACTACTAAGTCTCTTCGACTCGCCACACTTTAGCCCCGTCTTTATGGCTGCCCGCCAGCTCTGGCAAACACTGGCAACTGACTCCCACGACTTGTGATCAATGTCACAGGATTTCATGTCGCTTTTGCAGACGTCTTTAAAGCGGAGACATGGACGGCCGGTGGGTCTGATACCAGTGGCGAGCTCGCCGTACAATGTGTCTTTGGGGATCCTGCCATCTTCCATGTGGCTCACATGGCCAAGCCATCTCAAGCGCCGCTGACTCAGTAGTGTGTATAAGCTGGGGATGTTGGCCACCTCGAGGACTTCTGTGTTGGAGATACGGTCCTGCCACCTGATGCCAAGTATTCTCCAGAGGCAGCGAAGATGGAATGAATTGAGACGTCGTTCTTGGCTGACATACGTTGTCCAGGCCTCGCTGCCATAGAGCAAGGTACTGAGGACACAGGCCTGATACACTCAGACTTTTGTGTTCCGTGTCAGTGCGCCATTTTCCCACACTCTCTTGGCCAGTCTGGACATAGCAGTGGAAGCCTTTCCCATGCGCTTGTTGATTTCTGCATCTAGAGACAGGTTACTGGTGATAGTTGAGCCTAGGTAGGTGAACTCTTGAACCACTTCCAGAGCGTGGTCGCCAATATTGATGGATGGAGCATTTCTGACGTCCTGCCCCATGATGTTCGTTTTCTTGAGGCTGATGGTTAGGCCAAATTCATTGCAGGCAGCCGCAAACCTGTCGATGAGACTCTGCAGGCACTCTTCAGTGTGGGATGTTAAAGCAGCATCGTCAGCAAAGAGCAGTTCCCTGATGAGGACTTTCCGTACTTTGGACTTCGCTCTTAGACGGGCAAGATTGAACAACCTGCCCCCTGATCTTGTGTGGAGGAAAATTCCTTCTTCAGAGGACTTGAACGCATGTGAAAGCAGCAGGGAGAAGAAAATCCCAAAAAGTGTGGGTGCGAGAACACAGCCTTGTTTCACGCCACTCAGGATAGGAAAGGGCTCTGATGAGGAGCCACCATGTTGAATTGTGCCTTTCATATTGTCATGGAATGAGGTGATGATACTTAGTAGCTTTGGTGGGCATCCAATCTTTTCTAGTAGTCTGAAGAGACCACGTCTGCTGACGAGGTCAAAGGCTTTGGTGAGATCAATGAAAGCAATGTAGAGGGGCATCTGTTGTTCACGGCATTTCTCCTGTATCTGACAAAGGGAGAACAGCATGTCAACGGTCGATCTCTCTGCACGAAAGCCACACTGTGCCTCAGGGTAGATGCGCTTGGCCAGCTTCTGGAGCCTGTTTAGAGCGACTCGAGCAAAGACTTTCCCCACTATGCTGAGCAGGGAGATTCCACGGTAGTTGTTGCAGTCACCGCGGTCACCTTTGTTTTTATAGAGGCATTGGCATTGCGCATGTCCTGGGGTACTGCTCCCTCGTCCCAGCACAGGCATAGCAGTTCATGTAGTGCTGAGAGTATAGCAGGCTTGGTGCTCTTGATTATTTCAGGGGTAATGCTGTCCTTCCCAGGGGCTTTTCCGCTGGCTAGAGAATCAATGGCATCACTGAGTTCTGATTTGGTTGGCTGTATGTCCAGCTCATCCATGACTCCAAGTGCACCCGATATAAAGGTATGGGTGTTCGCCGCCCTTCGATACCATTCTCTACTATTGTCTTATTCACACACTTTGGGGGGGGTGGGGAAGGTCATGCCTATTCCCAGCAAAAGGGATCTGGTGGCCCCTGTATCCCTGAGTATAACGATGGGTGTGCTTGCCCCATTCGAGGGGTATGGGGTTATACTCCCTTTGGATTCAAAATCCTGAACCTTCAGGGATCTTGTTAAATATTCATGCACCCACAGCAGTATGTTTCCTGGATCAAAAACAAGAAATGCTGGAAATACTCAGCAGGTCTGGCAGTATCTGTGCAGAGAGAAGCAGAGTCAACATTTCAGGTCAGAGACCCTTCTTCAGAACAGTATGTTTCCTGGGTCTTCTTGCTGTTGCAGTTAAAGCCACAGCCTGCTTTTCTGTGCTTTCCATCAGGGCCATTTCTCCTGCACTGGTCTGGTGTGCCCTGATTCATCCAAAGGTTTTCCCCATAGTTTCCAGCAGTCAGCATAGAGATGACCTGCCTTGTTACAATGGAAGCACATAGGTCTCCAGGTCTCATTCCTGCTCATCACTATCTTTTTTGGCTTGAGGAGGACCCCCTGTGTGCCCAGCTTTCCCCTCTCGCCCAGGGTTGTTTGGATTCTTAGCACCCTCTCGCCTTTCTATACTTTGTGGGGTTGACTAGGGAAGGTTTTTCCTTGCGGTACAGACTTGTATGTGAGAGCAAATTCATCAGCTGGAACTGCGGCTGGCCAGGCCCTTTTGAACCTTTTGTTCCTCTATGTAGGCTTTTATAGAAAGGAAAAGAGTTTTTTAATTCCTCAAAGAATCATCTCTGAGGTTTTCATAGTTGGGCTGTACTTTCAGTGTCCTTAACCACTGGTCAAAAGCCAGCTACTTTCAAACTTGGGGTAAGTTTGATCAGGCTGCTTCCGGAATTTCTGACTGAGTGAAAAATGGCTGGCCGCAAGTCTTAATATTTTGGATTTCTTACCTTTTGTATGGAAAGTAATCCCAAACTGCTCAGCTACATTCCTTAACTCTTCAATAGATAATAGGGCGTTTTAACTTATCCCAAGTTACTTCACCTTGGCTTGGGAAATTACTGGCCTCGGATGTGGACATGTTAGTATTCTAGCAGCAAAACCACAAGACAACCTGTATTGAAATTTGGGAGAAATTTTTTTTTTTGAGAGGGATCAATTTGGTTTCCTACTTCCAATTTATCGTTTTCCTGTAAGTTATAATCATGGACTGGAGCCCCCAAACTTCTGTTACGGCCAGGTGAAGAAGGGGGTCTCGGGCTCCTCCTTGCGCCCCTTCGCTGGTTTCACTTGAACAGGGTTTATCCTTTTTACACAGTGATTGAACTTAACACCTCAGTGAGCGCTTGCTCCTGTTCCTCCAATATAATTGCCAAAGAACCAATCAGACAGATTTTCTTGAGTTTAAACAAGAAAGATACAAGTTTATTACTCTTAATGCTCTAAACAGGTTAAATTTGCTAAAAATACGCTACACATTGACACACATTCACATGAGAGTCACACACACACAAAATAGACTAGAGGGGAAACAGCTTTGATGGTTGGAGTAGATCTGTAATAAATGGACTTCAAATACAGTTTTAAATCTCAAGTCCTCAGCTGAATCTGTAATCCTGCAGTCCTCGCTAGGCCACGTGCACAGTGATGGGCTTGCTTTTCTCAGGGCTTTTGAAGACCGAAGATGGGTTCGATCCTTGTCCCCTGGTTGTTGGCTGTCACAGTCTGACTAGAGAGAGAGACTGTTTCGTTGATGGCTTTTCTAGTTACTCTTCTCTGCTTTCTGTGTGATAAATCTTACATTCTCCCCAGCTCTGCACAAGCAGTCACATGACATTACCAAACCTCTTTGTGGTATTCATGAGATCCTTCATGAGAATTTTCTGAGATTCAGGGCTCTTTCGAAGTCGCTGGGTGTCGATGGCTTCTGACGGCCATGTTGATTGAAGCCATTTCAGGCAATTTAATCAGCGAGCACCCCATTGCTCTGGCTAGGTTGAGTCAGTTGTGTTGTCTCCAATCTAATCTTTCAGTGTTTCAAATGTACATTGCAGTGGCCATCTTGGCTGCCAGTTTAATTTTTTTTAAAATTATTTGTAAGAAAAGTCTCGGGCAAGGTTCCAACTGATGAAATTAATATTTCCTATTTGGCATGCAAGGTTTTCATGACCATGCTCACGAGAAACTGCTGACTAAATCTATTCATCCTCCAACATCTACTTAATACTGTGACAATCCTTGTGCTAGCTAACGTACTTGCCAAAAGTTCTTAATCTACTACTCCTAGGAAGTGCTTTTTGAGTGGCTGTGGTAGTTCTCCTGAAGCCTTAGAGATCTGATGTAGCTGCTGTCCATATGAATCATCTCCAACAACCTAACACTTGCAGTAACAAGGGACGTTAGACCTGTATCTGAAGGTCTGACAGACATCTGCTTCCACCCCATAGGCCCAGTGGTGCTACTGGTTAGTGTTACAACTGACTGAATGAATAGCCCAATGAAGTGTTGGCAGCCCTGTGAAAGTGTTCTGTTAAAGCACTTATTAAAGCATTGCTAATTTTCACACTGAGTGACCAAAAAGCAATACAAGCTCTTCCTGGCGATTGCCTGGACTGTCAGTTTCTAGGGTGTTCTGCAGGTCTTAAGCTTCTCACCGTATGTTGCAGATGCAGGTTGTGGAATCCTCCTCATCTCTACCATATGTAGAGAAATGGTCTCCAGGTCTTTTAAATGAGACTGTTCCAGAATCATTGCTCTTTGGTATACAGGGCCCCTCAGATCTGGGTCCCTCGGCTTCTTAATTGAAGAGGGAGGGGTTTCATCCCTTCTTTATGGTGAACCATCATTCCCCCTCTTTCACTTCAGGTCCCCATTCTCAGTGCCTCATCCAGTGATGGCCCTTTTGACTGTCTGCCTAAATACTTGTAAGTGGGTATCTGCTTCCTCAGGTAAGATGCAGGAGAGAGTTGATGAGAATGTGGCAACAGCTGTTGATCTGAAAGTGCCTGGGCAGTCATCAAGGTGGCTAACCTTTTCTCCATGGCACCTTGTATGATGCGAGAGGCAGAAGAGCTTGTTTAACTATAAACATTTTCCTTTTGGGGAGGGAAAAAATGGCAGGTGACTGGGTGTTGCTATACTTTTGAGAAGCTGGAATGAGATTTGCCCAGCCTTTGCCAACCTTTTCTTGGCAGCTTGTCCTCTCCTTTTAGAACATCTCCTGACCACCTACCTATTAAATCTAATGCCTCTTCCTGCAGATTCTAGTTTTAAGTGATGGCAGTCCTCACCCGATTGTCCTTTCTTGGCACTGACTGAATTCACTGTTTCTTTTATGGAGGGAGAGAATACAGTGTTACAGGCCTGAGTGTCATGGAGATTTGCCATGTATGAGATTCTAAATGCAATGATGAGCAGTGCCTTGTCCCTTTTATTAAAAAGGAAATGTCCTTGCAGAGTAGAAGAACCTCTTTTGACAGGCAAAATGAATTGAGAGTGGCTTTGAGTGAACAAGCTGAGTGTAGAAGTTGTCCTCATCAGAAGCATTGAGAAATAGAAATTCAGTCACCTCTTTACCATCATATATTTCTGAGTGATCGAGGATGTATATTGCCTCCAGATCCTTGAATTGACTTGGCCATATTGAGAGACCATTGAACTTCCTTCATTTATGTAGCTGCTCTTTGGAGGTGGAAGTTGCATTTACTGTCTCAGCCACGCCCCTTCAGAGAGCTTGTACCACACTCGTGTGGGGCCTCCTGTCCTCAGCCCATTAGAAGATTCCTCCTTGCTCTTCTGATACATCTGTGGGGCCACTGTTGATAGAACATCTGGTGCCCTTTCCAGCTGCTATAAATGTTGGAGAGAAATTAGAATGAGGTAGACCTTTTAGTTCAAGGAGCAAAATTGATAGGAGAAAAAACGAATGGTGTTTGAAGACTGCAGTTGTGTTGGGACTACAGAGTGCCCCATCAAGGGGAGTGGTACAAAGTCCTTTCTTTCCCATCCAAACAGAGTCACATTGCCTTTTTGAGTTATAGTTGGTTATTTGGCCAGTTCTTTTTTTCCTCTGTTTTAATTTATGGGCATATAGATCCAAAATTTTCAAAAGACTCTGGAATATGAATAGAAATTTATCTATTGTAAATTTTGACTTCATTTCAATCTCATCGCTTCTTAATTTTCTGCTATAACCACACACATTCATCACTTATTTGTAAACTCATCCAGAACTGTTACTATTTTCAAGGAGTTATTTTGCTGAATGATCCGATTTCTCCACTTTCTCTGGGTGAACTTGCCACCCTCTCCACCAGATGGCCCAGTGGAAATCACCTTGTTGGCAGATGTCATAATCCTGCGGTCAGCACGTTGGTTTGATCTGCCATTAAGTTTCCAACCAAAAGAAATTACAATAGCTAGTAACAGGTTTTGTTGTTTGCATGTACTCATGTTTTAATCTAGTGGCCTAAAATTTGTATGCATTAGGTGAACTGCTTTTATGTCGATGAATAATGAGTTGCCTCTTTGCATCTGTATTAGTCCAGAAAGAATGAGAATTCTTTTGAGTCTACTCATATTTCTATATCTGTTGAAGTAGTAATTGGCAGTGTAAAATAGCTTCCAAATGTGCGCTGATGGCACTTGGCTTTACCTCTCTTGCACTTTAAGACCATTCCACTGCCTCTCTTGTCTGACCAAATGTCGGACAAGCAGTCTTTCACGATCCGCAATTTGCTCCAGTTAAACAATGGGAACGTCTTTACCCCTCTCCACTATCACAGTATGTGCCCTCACCACATACTCCATCATCCTGTGTGGCCATTTTCTCATTTGCTGTCACTATCTTGTTCTGGTACTCCTGCAGCACTGTTGGGTAAGAGTATCTTCGCGTGAGTTGCAGTGGTTCAAGATGACGACTCATTGCTACCTTCTTGAGGGAACTTAGGGCTGGGCAATAAACGCTGGCCTTTCTCGCAATGCCCAATTCCTGAAAAGGTAATTTTAATAAAAAGTGAGCTTCCACTCTATAAACTCGTCATTATAAAGTTGCTCTACTTCTACCTTTGTAACCTTGTGCACCTCCAACCCACCTCAACCCATCGACCACTGAAATACTCATCCATACCTTACTCTCCACAGACTCAACTATTCCACTGCTCTTCTGACCTCAAATGTATTAAAAAGGAAAATGTTTTAATTGATCTGAGGGAATTGATTGTCTCACAGTAAAGACTGTGGTTTCCCTATAAATTATTAACATCACCTCTGACTGTTAAGGTCCTCTGGCTTTCCAGATTCTCTGCAAGACAGATGGAGTGCATGTGGCTGTTGCACTCCAACTGGCATGGACCACTTGCTCAACTATTTACTGATTTGTAATAGGGACAACTTCTGCTACAAACAAGAATATAAAATGGCCTTCTGGGAGGTGATCTGGTGGCAATGTGACATCATAAAACATGTTCTTCATTACAGTGTGCACATGATGAGTTCTTTAATCTCTTCCAGGAATTTAGGAAAGTATTTCCCAAGAGGAAGGAAATCAATCTCCCAATTGCATGGCTTTTTGGTGGCAAGTTACACAGGCATAGCAGAAGTTGTTTGGTAATGGCCTGAGTGGGGATTAGCTAGTGAAGATGGAAAAGCATTTTTCTAAAACACTGTTTGATCTTTGTGGCCTTTGTTTTATGTCGTTGGCTCTAGTTGACAACAATAATTGTTCTGTTTATTGCCACAAATGAATTTATGTGAAGACAGAACTTCCCAAAAGATGTGTACATTCTCTCTTTTGACCTGTTTTTTCACTTATCACCAGCTGAGAAGGAGCTTGCAACCTTGGTGAAGGTAAACTATGATACAAGATTTTTTTTTTAAAAAGGTTATACAAACAGTATATGGAATTATATGGCTGCATGCAATGACTTTAGGCATAATATTTGTCTAGATGGCTGAATATAGATTCTTCACCTGTCATGAAATCTGTTGTAAAAAGCATCTTTAAATCTTTTAGAATTCAAATCCCATCTTTAATTTTTTTGTTTATTTGGATGAACAACTTAGATTTTCCACATCAATATGTCTAGATATAGCACTTGCACCACAAGTTTCAAGTTAACTGTTTGTTTGCAGTTAAGATGTTCAAAGAGCACAGAACATAAGTTGATGTCTCAGTTCAGTATAACTGTATTTAAATTCATTGTTGACAGGTCTTGGAGTTGTTATTGTTCTTCTGGCTACTGTAGTAACATCAATTACTGGGTTGTCAACCTCTGCTATATCAACAAATGGATGTGTTCGTGGAGGTAATAATTTTAGTTATACTTGGGTCACCAAAACATAGAACTGATTATGGTAGGTGTATAACTTCTTGGAAGCATGTTACTGTGTCTTGCTATCTGTGTGTACTTTAGTTAACACTTTAACAGGTCTTAACAATCTTGCTAAGATGGCAATTGAGTAAAATTTAAACCGTATTTCCAGTCTGAGTAAGGTACTTTTATTATTTTTAATCTACTCTTTGAGGGCAAGAAAAGCACAATTTTAAAAAAATTTTTTGGCACATTTCAGGTATTCTGTTCAAGGACAGAAGCAGCACAGCTTCCTTTTCAATTTTGGTACATTTCAGGTATTCCGTTCAAGGATGGGAGCAGTACAGATTCCTTTTAAATGTTGGTACATTTCAGGTATTCTGTTCAAGGACAGGAGCAGCACAGCTTCCTTTTCAATTTTGGTACATTTCAGGTATTCCGTTCAAGGATGGGAGCAGCACAGATTCCTTTTAAATGTTGGTACATTTCAGGTATTCCGTTCAAGGATGGGAGCAGTACAGATTCCTTTTAAATGTTGGTACATTTCAGGTATTCCGTTCAAGGATGGGAGCAGTACAGATTCCTTTTAAATGTTGGTACATTTCAGGTATTCCGTTCAAGGATGGGAGCAGTACAGATTCTTTTTAAATGTTGGTACATTTCAGGTATTCCGTTCAAGGATGGGAGCAGTACAGATTCCTTTTAAATGTTGGTACATTTCAGGTATTCCGTTCAAGGATGGGAGCAGTACAGATTCCTTTTAAATTTTGGTACATTTCAGGTTCCAGCTACCAGTACCAACCAAAGGGTTTAATTGCTGCATGGATGACTAGGTATGAGAAACATGCTTAAGATACTTCTGGGATTCTTTACAGGTCTTGGAGTCATCGTCGTTTGCCTGAGTACAGTGGTAACTGTCTTAACAGGTATCTCTATGTCAGCCATTTGTACCAATGGAGTTGTTCGAGGAGGTAATGTAAAAAAAAATGTTTGCACTGTTCTGAAAGTTTGTCAAATGAAGTAGGTATAAAGGGAAAATAGCGCCCATCATAGCTAATGTGTGTGTGAAAGCTGCCTTCTTCACATCGCCACCAATAAAAATCAATGGAAATTGCAATTTACTCACATTTTAAATAGACTTGCAGTTAGATTGAAACTTATATTTATAAGTTGTGTTGCATGAAAAGAAGGCAAACCATGGTTATACTTTTCCCTTCATTAAATTACTTGACAAATAAATCTTAGGTACCTGAATAAATACATTAATGTAGAATGATTGTACCGAATGTTCTCTCAAACAAAATGTAGGCTTTTAACATTTGTAAATATGTTAAGTCTGTTTTAGTTAACTAACATACTTATTAGTCACATTGTTTTAGTTGAACAAATAAACTTCAGTATTGTATTTACAAGCAAAAAACTGGGACTCAGTGTAAAGTACCAACCACTATCAGTTAATTTTATTTTATCCTTATGAATTTAAATTCAGGAGTTCAAGGAGAGGATGAAAGCACTTATCATAAAGTACTCTTTCCCTATTTCCTCCCCCCAAACAAGTTTTTACAAAAATAGTCGGAGAATGTGCCCTTGCTAAGAGATCACCTCTGTCTGTCTTTTGAAAAGGTACCCCTGCATATTGGGTCTCCTGCTTAGACGGCTTATCTAGATCCATCTTGTGCTTTTATGCCTCCACGCAGAATATCTTTTGAAACATTTCTATTTGCCCCTCTCGGCACGCTACATGGCTGCTGGTAGGTGGAGGATATTGTGAATTGTGATGTTCAAGGTATACTGATTTAGGAAGCAGACCTGGATGCATTCTAAACCGCATTCCCCATTTTGACATGAATTACCTTGTCTGTCTTTTTCTATCTTGAGGTAAAGTCACTTGATAGTTTAGATTATTTCATAACACAAGACACCTGGAACAAATGTTCCAGCCATCACTATTTTTCCCTACCTATCTCTTCCAGAAATATTAACTTGAGTCTTGTCCAAACCTGTCATGTCTCTGTTATATTTACTGTGTTACTCCAGAGCTATTAATGCTTCTAACACTCCAATTTTATTTTGAATATTTTGTACATCCACACAGTTCTGATTCCAAAATAAATGAACAGTGGGAGTACTGTCTAGGGCACTGGGAGCATGGGTCGCAGGGCTTGAAATCTGAGGAGCAGAGCAGAAAGACTTCTGAAAGGGGAGTTCCTAGATATAGCAAGACTGAGTATTTTTGAGCATGGGGTGGAAAAGTTGAGGGAGGGTGCACAGTATAGCTTCTTTATGGTAGATGGGGGCCTGGAACCTGGGACCTGAATTCTCCCCATCTCAACTGTATTCCCATCTGCCACTTGCTCCTTTTGGTGTCCTGGATCAGTGCCAGCATTCTCACCTCTAAGTTAGGTAATAGATTCAAGCCCCATTCCAGAGACTTGTGCACATAATCTAGACTGACACTTCAGTGCAGTACTGAAGCAATGCTGCACTGTTGGAGGTGCCATCTGTGGGATGAGATATTAGTAGCGGTCTTGTCTGCTCTCGGGTAGTTGTGAAGCGTCTTGGCACTCTTCGAGGAAGAGTCTGGTGATCTGGACATCATTTATTCTTTAACCAACATCAAAAACAGATTATTTTACTAATCTGTCCGATCTTTTTACTATTTGTGGGAGCTTGCTGAAGGCAGATTGGCTGTTGCATTTCCCTACATTGCACCAGTGACTATATTCCACGTTCCTTCGTTGGTTATGGAGTGTTTTGGAACATCCTGAAATTGTGACTGCTATATAAATGCAAGTTCTTTCTTTCTGATTCATCTACAGCTCATTTTGTCCCACTTTCTCATGCTTTCTCTATCCTCTTGGAATTATTTCTTTACTGCTTTAAAAGCATTTGTTGCACTATTAGTGGGTTTGTCAATTTATACAGTATTTTAAATAAGTTTCCATAAATAAAGATTACCTTAAAACATTCAAAAGTTCATTATTTGCAGTTTCCTAGTTTAATTTTTTTTAAATTACCCTTGAACAGTAGTAATAATTCTGAAGAAAAAGATTTTTCAGCTGAATTTTCAATCTTTCTAAGAAAAAGAAAAACAATCTTTTGACAGTTTGAAAGAAAAAGCAAGACATTACAGCTGCTGATAATCACAGGTGTTGTCTAAGTGAGCAGTTCTTATAAGAGCAGTTATTAATATGATGTCAGACTTGTCCAAAGGAAAACTTTTTGACAAGGTTCTGCAGTTTGTGCAGCTTTGCTGTGCCAGTAGCAGTATTGTAGGATTTCCAGCTACAAGTCTGGTCCCACTCTAATTCTGGGAGAGGGTCATTTAAACAAAGGCATTGTGTCCATGCATTTTCTTTCTTTTTGCTCTGGAGGGTGAGGGTTGTTGGAGTGACACTCTGCCCCCCACCCCCCCTGTTGAGGGAAGCAGGCAAGGTCAAATATTCTGAATTTTTCTGGAGCCTTTCCTAATAACGTGATGCTAATGAGCATGAATTTTAAGTTAATTTTAGAGAGTTAAGGGGAGATTTGATTGAGGGCTTTTAGATAGAGTAGATGGGGAGAAGCTGGCAGGAGGCTCGGTAACAAGAGAGTACAGATTTTAAGACAATTGGTATAAAGTCCGGTGGGGGGGGGGTGGGAAATGAGGATTTTTATTTTACGCAGCGAGTTATGATCTAGAACGCACTACCTGTAAATGTGTGGAAACAGATGCAATAGTAGCTTTCAAAGGGGAATTGAATATAGCATAGAATGGTTATAGCACAGGAAAAAAACCATTTGGCCTGTAGTGTCGTGCCAGCTGTCTGAGCTACTCAGCCAGTCCCACTCCCCTGTCTTCCTGTAGCCTTGCTAAAAAAATTTCTGTTAGATAGTTATCCAATTCCCTTTCGAAAGCTATGATTAAATCTGCCTCCACCACACTCTCAGGCAGTGCATTTCAGATCTTAATTTTTTCTTTTTAATTCATTCATGGGATGTGGGCAATGCTGGCCAGGCCAGCATTTATTGCCAGTCCATAATTGTCCTTGAGAAGGTGGTGAGCTGCTGCCTTGAACCGCTGTAGTCCATTTAGGGTAGGTATACCCACAGTGCTGTTAGGAAGGGAGTTCCAGGATTTTGATCCAGCGACAGTGAAGGAACGGCAATACAGTTCCATGTTAGGATGGTGTGTGACTTGGAGGGGAACTTTCAGGTGGTGGTATTCCCATGTATTTGCTGCCCTTGTCCTAGTTGGTAGAGGTCGCGGGTTTGGAAGGTGCTGTCTAAGGAGCCTTGGTGCATTGCTGCAGTGCATCTTGTAGATGGTACACACTGCTGCCACTGTGTGTGTCAGTGGTGGAGGGAGTGAATGTTTGTAGATGGGGTGCCAATCAAGCGGGCTGCTTTGTCCTGGATGGTGTCGAGCTTGAGTGTTGTTGGAGCTGCACCCATCACACTCCTGACTTGTGCCTTGCAGATGGTGGACAGGCTTTGGGGAGTCAGGAGGTGAGTTACTCGCCACAGGATTCCCAGCCTCTGACCTGCTCTTGTAGCCATGGTATTTATATGGCTACTCCAGTTCAGTTTCTGGTCAATGGTAACCCCCAGGATGTTGATAGTGGGGGATTCAGCAATGGTAATTTAGTTTAGAGTTTTAGTTTAGAGATACAGCACTGAAACAGGCCCTTCGGCCCACCGAGTCTGTGCCGACCATCAACCACCCATTTATACTAATCCTACACTAATTCCATATTCCTACCACATCCCCACCTGTCCCTATATTTCCCTACCACCTACCTATACTAGGGGCAATTTATAATGGCCAATTAACCTATCAACCTGCAAGTCTTTTGGCTGTGGGAGGAAACCGGAGCACCCGGGGGAAACCCACGCAGACACAGGGAGAACTTGCAAACTCCACACAGGCACTACCCAGAATTGAACCCGGGTCGCTGGAGCTGTGAGGCTGCGGTGCTAACCACTGTGCCGCTGTTGAATGTCAAGGGGAGATGGTTAGATTCTGTCTCGTTGGAGATGGTCATTACCTGGCACTTGTGTGGTGCGAATGTTACTTGCCACTTATCAGCCCAAGCCTGGATATTGTTTAGGTCTTGTTGCATTTCTACACTGACTGCTTCAGTATGAGGAGTCATGAATGGTGCTGAACATTGTGCAATCATCCGCGAACATCCCCACTTCTGACCTTATGATTGAAGGAAGGTCATTGATGAAGCAGCTGAAGATGGTTGGGCCTCGGACACTACCCTGAGGAACTCCTGCAGTGATGTCCTGGAGCTCAGATGATTGACCTCCAACAACCACAACCATCTTCCTTGGCACTAGGTATGGCTCCAGCTAGCGGAGGGTTTTCCCCTTGATTCCCATTGACCTCAGTTTTGCTAGGACTCCTTGATGCCATACTCTGTCAAATGCTGCCTTGATGTCAAGGGCAGTCACTCTCTCCTCCCGTTTTTTTAAAAAAAACTAAATTTCCTCATCTCGCCGTTTATTTTGTCAATCACTTTTTAAATTGATGTCCTCTGGTTCTCAACCTTCCACCAATGCGAACAGTTTCTCCCTATCTACTCTGTACAAATCTCATGATTTTGAACATCTCTAACAAATCTCCTCTCAGCCTTCTCTTCTCTAAAGAGAGCGACCCCAGCTTTGCCAATCTCTCCTCATAACAGAAGTTCCTCATCCCTGGAGCCATTCTCAAATCTTTTCTGCACTCTCTCTCCAATGCCTTCTGTTACAAGTGCTTCCATTTTTTTTTGTTAAAATTTTGAGAATTTATGTTTTAATATTGAGAAGGAGTCCATGGATTTTTTTTTTTTGCAAGGATCACTGAGGTCTGGATTGTAAACAGTTACTGGAAGGCACCTGCCTTCAAATAATTGCCCAGCAGGGGTGGTTTCTGATTTGGGGGAAGATGTTTACACAGGTTAAGGTTTATAGGGGTCAGGAGGTTTGACTCTTGTGACATTGTTTTTGGTTTCACTTTGGACAGTGAGTTGGGATATGAACAATGGTTTGAAAAGACAGTTGGAGAAAACTTGCCAAGGGAGAAAAATCCAGCTCAGTCTGTTACAGCTCTTTGAAAAAGCCTGCCAGTTTTCCACCTCTTGAGAAGCTGAGAAGCAAGTGTAAGAAACTACCTGAAACCCCTGTTACTACATTTTCCTTGGAAAGCCTGCCCAAACTGATCTTCAACATTGCCTGTCAAGAACTGTTCTCGGAAGATCCCAGTGGCAGCCATCTATACGTATTTGGGATACCAAACAAAAAAAAGGACATCTGACATTTTTTGAATTTTTTCTTCAAGAATTAGCACGTATTCGGCCAACGTTTTTCTTTGTACTAAAGTTCTAAAGAGTAAATCTCTTCATTTTTTTCGGTTAACCAGAAGCGGTGGCAGTGAGAGTGGGAACAGGCAAGAGGAGCCGGGAGATGAGAGCAGAGACCAGAAGCAGCGGCGAGAGCGCTCTGTTCTGTTCAGTGGACCTGTTTGACCAGCAAAAATTGAAATGTGAAGTCACAGGAGAGCTGGTAAGTGATTGGTGGGTATTTCTTCCGTGTCTCTTTTTTTTGTTTTGGTCAAGTGATTTAAATCGGGAGACGTCATTACAGGTTAAGAGTACACTTAACTAATTCTTTTTTTCTAAATACTGAGATCCAAATTAATTTAAATATAATGGAGATGGCTGGGCAGGTGATGTGTTGCAGCTGTAGTATGTGGGAGCTGGTGGACGCTGGTGCGATCCATGGTGACCACATCTGCAGCAAGTGTTGGCTGCTCGAGGAACTTCGGCTCAGAGTTGATGCGCTAGAGTTCTATCTGCGGACACTGCGACACATCAGGGAGGGGGAGAGTTACCTGGCCATTGTTTCAGATTAATTGCGTGCAGGGTCAGGAGGGTGTGACTGTGAGTGAGGCAGGTATGGGGATCCAGAATTTAGCTGGAGGAGCCTCAGTCAGTGCCCTTATCCAATAGGTACGAGGTTCTTGCTCCCAGTGTGGACAAGAGCACAGACTGCAGGGAGGATGAGCGAACTGACCACAGCACTGAGGTTGAGTGCCATTCAAGTGGGGGGAGAAATGAGAAATGTTGTTGTAATAGGGATAGCATAGTTAGGGGAATAGATACTGTTCTCTGTAGCTAAGATAGAGAGTCCCGATGGCTGTGTTGCCTACCTGGTGCCAAGATTAAGGACATCTCTTCTGGGCTAGAGAGAAACTTGGAGTGGGAGGGAAAGGATCCTGTTGTTGTGGTCCACATAGGTACCAACGACATAGGTAGAACTAGGAAAGAGGTTCTGCTGAGGGACTATGAGCAGCTCGGGGCTAAATTAAAAAGCAGAACCACAAAGGTGGTAATCTCTGGATTACTACCTGAGCCATGTGCAAATTGGCATAGGGTAAATAAGATTAGAGAGGTAAATGCATGGCTTAAAGATTGGTGTGGGAGAAATGGGACACTGGCACTAGTACTGGAGAAAGAGAGCTGTTCCGTTGGGATGGGCTGCACTTGAACCATGCAGGGACCAGTGTCCTGGCGAATCGTATAACTAGGGTTGTAGATAAGGCTTTAAACTAAGTAGTGTGGGGGAGGGTTCAATTGAAGGGAAGTTTAAAAAGTTGAAAACTAATGAGAGCAGAGGTGCAGGGTAGTGAATTATTACATTAATCAGTGTGACAGGAAGGGACAGAGAATACAAGCATAAGAGTACAGCAGAAATTAGAACCAGAGTAGGTAAAAATGGTAAAAAGTCAAAGCTCAAGGCTCTTGTTACAAATGCTACGTGCATTTAGATAAAGATAGATGAGCTGACGGCACAGATACCTATCAAATCATATTCATTTATTTCTATCAGACGTGGTTGCAGGATGACCAGGACTAGAATCTCAATGTTCAAGGATATTCGACATTCTGGAAGAATAGGCAGAAAGGAAAAGGAGGTGGGGTAGCTTTGTTATTAAAGGAAGGGATCAGTGCAGTTGAGAAATGATATAGGTATAATAGATCGTGATGTAGAATCAGTTTGGGTGGAAATAAGGAATAGCAAGGGAAAGAAATCACAGGTGAGTGGTCTATAGGCCCCCCAAGGAGTTGCCTCTCCGTAGGACAAAATATTAATCAGGAAATAATGGAGGCGTGTAAGAAGGGCACTGCAATTATCATGGGTGATTTTAATCTGCATTTAGACTGGACAAATCAAATTGGCAAGGGTAGCATGGAAGACGAATTTGTAGAGTACATCAGGGATCGTTTCTTAGAACAATACATTGTGGAACCTACCTGGAAACAGGCTATTTTAGATTTGGTAATGTGTAATGAGATAGGATTAATAAGAGATCTATTAGTTAAGGATCCTTTAGGGGGAAGTGATCATAACATGGTAGAATTTCAGATTCAGTTTGAGGGTGAGCAACTCCAGTCTCAAACCAGTGTCTTCAACTTAAACAAGGGCAATTGCAGAGGTATGAAGAAAAAGTGGTCTAAAGCGGGTTGGGAAAATAGACTACGGGGAAGTCAGTAGATGAGCAGTGGCAGACCTTTTAAGCAGATGTTTCATAACACTCAGCAAACATTTATTCTGGTCAGAAGGAAGGACTCGATGAGAACGATGAACCACCCGTGGATAACAAAGGAAGTTGAGGAGAGTATCAAATCAAAACCAAAGGCGTACAAAGCGGTGAAAGCCAGTGGTAGGCCAAAGGATTGGTAATTTTTTAGATTGACTAGCGGATGATTAAAAAACTAATAGAGGGAGAAAATTGGGAGTAAATTAGCAAGAAATATAAAAATAAACAGTAAGGGCTTCTCTTCTTTTGGGCCTCCTTATCTCGAGAGACAATGGATACGCGCCTGGAGGTGGTCAGTGGTTTGTGAAGCAGCGCCTGGAGTGGCTATAAAGGCCAATTCTGGAGTGACAGGCTCTTCCACAGGTGCTGCAGAGAAATTTGTTTGTTGGGGCTGTTGCACAGTTGGCTCTCCCCTTGCGCCTCTGTCTTTTTTCCTGCCAACTACTAAGTCTCTTCGACTCGCCACAATTTAGCCCTGTCTTTATGGCTGCCCGCCAGCTCTGGCGAATGCTGGCAACTGACTCCCACGACTTGTGATCAATGTCACACGATTTCATGTCGCGTTTGCAGACGTCTTTATAACGGAGACATGGACGGCCGGTGGGTCTGCTACCAGTGGCGAGCTCGCTGTACAATGTGTCTTTGGGGATCCTGCCATCTTCCATGCGGCTCACATGGCCAAGCCATCTCAAGCGCCGCTGACTCAGTAGTGTGTATAAGCTGGGGATGTTGGCCGCTTCAAGGACTTCTGGGTTGGAGATATAGTCCTGCCACCTGATGCCAAGTATTCTCCGAAGGCAGCGAAGATGGAATGAATTGAGACGTCGCTCTTGGCTGGCATACGTTGTCCAGGCCTCGCTGCCGTAGAGCAAGGTACTGAGGACACAGGCCTGATACACTCGGACTTTTGTGTTCCGTGTCAGTGCGCCATTTTCCCACACTCTCTTGGCCAGTCTGAACATAGCAGTGGAAGCCTTACCCATGCGCTTGTTGATTTCTGCATCTAGAGACAGGTTACTGGTGATAGTTGAGCCTAGGTAGGTGAACTCTTGAACCACTTCCAGAGCGTGGTCGCCAATATTGATGGATGGAGCATTTCTGACATCCTGCCCCATGATGTTCGTTTTCTTGAGGCTGATGGTTAGGCCAAATTCATTGCAGGCAGACGCAAACCTGTCGATGAGACTCTGCAGGCATTCTTCAGTGTGAGATGTTAAAGCAGCATCGTCAGCAAAGAGGAGTTCTCTGATGAGGACTTTCCGTACTTTGGACTTCGCTCTTAGACGGGCAAGGTTGAACAACCTGCCCCCTGATCTTGTGTGGAGGAAAATTCCTTCTTCAGAGGATTTGAACGCATGTGAAAGCAGCAGGGAGAAGAAAATCCCAAAAAGTGTGGGTGCGAGAACACAGCCCTGTTTCACACCACTCAGGATAGGAAAGGGCTCTGATGAGGAGCCACCATGTTGAATTGTGCCTTTCATATTGTCATGGAATGAGGTGATGATACTTAGTAGCTTTGGTGGACATCCGATCTTTTCTAGTAGTCTGAAGAGACCACGTCTGCTGACGAGGTCAAAGGCTTTGGTGAGATCAATGAAAGCAATGTAGAGGGGCATCTGTTGTTCACGGCATTTCTCCTGTATCTGACGAAGGGAGAACAGCATGTCAATAGTCGATCTCTCTGCACGAAAGCCACACTGTGCCTCAGGGTAGACGCGCTCGGCCAGCTTCTGGAGCCTGTTCAGAGCGACTCGAGCAAAGACTTTCCCCACTATGCTGAGCAGGGAGATTCCACGGTAGTTGTTGCAGTCACCGCGGTCACCTTTGTTTTTATAGAGGGTGATGATGTTGGCATCGCGCATGTCCTGGGGTACTGCTCCCTCGTCCCAGCACAGGCATAGCAGTTCATGTAGTGCTGAGAGTATAGCAGGCTTGGCACTCTTGATTATTTCAGGGGTAATGCTGTCCTTCCCAGGGGCTTTTCCGCTGGCTAGGGAATCAATGGCATCACTGAGTTCCGATTTGGTTGGCTGTATGTCCAGCTCATCCATGACTGGTAGAGGCTGGGCTGCATTGAGGGCAGTCTCAGTGACAGCATTCTCCCTGGAGTACAGTTCTAGGTAGTGCTCAACCCAGCGGTCCATCTGTTTGCGTTGGTCAGTGATTATGTCCCCCGATTTAGATTTGAGGGGGGTGATCTTCTTGATGGTTGGCCCAAGAGCTCTCTTCATGCCATCATACATTCCTCTGATGTTTCCGGTGTCTGAGGCCAGCTGAATATGACTGCATAGGTGTTGCCAGTAGTCGTTTGCGCAACGCCTAGCTGTTCTTTGTGCAGTACTTCTGGCTGCTTTAAGTGCTGCGGATGTTAAATCGCTGGGGGCTTTCTTGTAGTTCAAAAGTGCAATGCGCTTAGCGGCTATGACAGGTTCCAGCTCTTCATTATGAGATTGAAACCAGTCTGCATTTCTCTTCGCACTTTTGCCGTAGGTGGTCAAAGCTGACTCATAGATGGCGTCTCTGATGTGGGCCCACTTGGTCTCAGCATCCCCTGTGGGAGTGTTTTGAAGGGCTGTTACAAGTGAATTTAGAAATTTTTGTAACAGCTGTGGGTGAGAAATTCTGCTCGTGTTGATGCGCGGGTGGCCCTTCTGCTTGGAATGATGCAACTTCTTTGGTCTGAGTCTAACCTTGCTGCACACCAGGGAGTGGTCGGTGTCGCAGTCCGCACTGTGGAAGCTGCGTGTGATTTGAACACTGTTTAAGGCGGCTCGCCTTGTGACAATGAGGTCTAGCTGGTGCCAACGACGTGATCTTGGGTGCCTCCATGAAACCTGGTGACAGGGTTTAGTGTGAAAGAACGAGTTGGTGATGCAGAGGTTATGATAGGTACACAACTCAAGCAGTCTCTGCCCGTTCTCATTCATCCTTCCAACGCCATAGCGCCCAAGGCAGGAGGGCCATGAGTCATGGTCGGCCCCAACCCTGGCATTAAAGTCCCCCAGCAGGAATAGGTGTTCGGTGTTGGGGATGCTGCTAATGATGTTATGGAGTTGTTCATAGAACTGGTCTTTAGCTTCAGGTGCGGAACAGAGTGTTGGAGCATAGATGCTGAGTAGGTGTACTGGACCAGAGGTGGTGAGCAGTCGGATGGACAGTATGCGTTCCGAGCCATTTGAGGGAGGCTCTATCATGCTGAGCAAGGAGTTTCTGATGGCGAAGCCCACTCCATGCTGTCTTGGTTCTTCAGGATCCCTGCCCTGCCAGAAGAAGGTGTAGTCTTGCTCTGCTAGAGAGCCACTCGCGGGGAGGCGAGTCTCCTGAAGTGCTGCAATGTCCACATTGAGTCTACTGAGCTCGTTGTTAATGATGGCGGTCTTCCGAGAATCGTTGATTTGTGTAAGGTCTTCCGACAGGCCAGGACACATAGTTCTGACGTTCCAGCTTGCAAAGCGAAGGGCTGGTACCTTCTTTCCTTTTTTCATGTTGTTTGGTGCGGTGTATCAGTCCACCTTTCGGGCAATGACCCTGAGCTCCAAGCACCCATTGAAGCAGGCAGACTGTGGCGGGACAGAACCTTATTGACCGGGGGCTGCCCGGTTTGAGGCGGGCGGTAGCTGTCCAGTGAGGTGCAATGACCTCTCCCACCGACAAAGGCAACCCGTGGCGCCCAGTTTCTACGCCAATTTATCTGGACTTATAACCCGTAACTGCTGCCTTCCGTGTTGTTTCAGTCGCTGTGAGGCAACTATGGAGTGACCTCTCCATGGCGCATGCCTGGGCAAATTTATGGAGGTTGAGAGTTGCCCAGTCGTCAAAACCCCCCTCTCGGCCTTTCTGGTGGGGTCCAAAGGAGTGCAGGACACGACGTTTGGCACCAGTATGGCTGCAGGAACTGCCGGAAACATGCCAAAGGTGACACATGACCGCCTACGGGGTTCCGCTCCGGATTTTCTGTTAGGGTTTACTCCCTTAGCCTTGGTCTCTCCCGAGACGCCCACAAGGCAGTGGGGTTGTTGGGGCCCCTACACAGGTGTAGGATGGTGCCGGTGGGAGGAGGGGATGCAAGGGGGAGGGGTAGAGGGAGGGGGTGGGGGGGGGGTGCAGGGGAAGGGGGTGCGGGGTGAAGATGGTGCGAGGGGGGGGGGCGGGCTGGGACGGGGTTGTGAGGGGGTGAGCTGAGAGGGTGGAGCAGGGAAGGGGACGGGGGTGGGGGGGGGGGGGGTGGAAGGGGGGGGAGGGGGGGTGGAATCTGGTGCAGGTAATAAGCCATTTCCTCAGTGCCCACCATCGACGTCCGGAAAGCTCATCCACGTCCTTCGGGAGGTGAAGCATCATTTGGCAGACTTAGAGGTGATTACATTTGCTAAGGGTTTTTTTTTTTTTGCAGTGGTTTAAATAAAGGCATGCAGCATTGCCGACAGTGCGCTGCAGATGCTCTCCGAGCCATCTCCCGCGGCCGGTTCTACGGATATATAAAAATTAAGAGTAGCTAAAGTAAGTGTGGGACCTTTAGAGGGTGAGACTGGGGAATTAATAACGGAACAGGGAAATGGCAACAGATAATTTAAAACAATATTTTGCATCGGTCTTCATGGTGGAGGACACTATAAACATCCCAACAATAATAGATGAACAAGGTGTAAATGGGAAGGAGGAACTTGTAACAATCTCTATCACGAGGGAAAAGGTGCTGGACAAACTGGGACTAAAGGCAGACAAGTTGCCAGGACCTGTTGGCCTGCATCCAAGGGTTCTAAAAGAAGTGGCTGCAGAGATAGTGGAGGCATTGGCCATAATATACCACAATTCACTGGATTCCAGTAGGGTACCAGCAGATTGGAAAACTGCGAATGTGACGCCCCTATTCAAGAAAGGAGGGAGACAGAAAGCAGGAAATTATAGACCAGTTAGCTGAACATCTGTTATTGGGAAAATGCTGGAGTCCATTATTAAGGAAGAAATAGCAGGACATTTAGAAAAACATAATGCAATCAAACAGAGTCAACATGGCTTCATGAAAGGGAAATCATGTTTGACAAATTTGTTAAGGTTCTTTTGAAGAAAGAACAAGCAGCGTGGATAAAGGGGAACCGGTAGATGTTGTGTATCTGGATTTTCAGAAGGCGTTCATGAAGGTGCCACATAAAAGGTTATTGCACAAAATAGGAGCTCAGGGTATTGGGGGGTGGGCGGGGAACAGGTGTAATGTTTTGGCATGGATTGAAGATTGGCTAACGCACAGAAGGCAGAGTCGGGATCAGGTTGGGGTGCCACAAGGATCGGTCTAAGGGCCTCAACTATTTACTATCTATATTAATGACCTGGAGGAAGGGACTGAGTGTAGTGTATCCAGATTTGCTGACTATACAAAAATAGGTGGGCAGGCATGTTGTGAAGAAGACACGGAATCTGCAAAGGGATATAGATAGGTTAAGTGAGTGGGCAAAAACTTGGCAGATGGAGTTCAATGTGGGAAAGTGTGAGGTAATCCACTTTGGTAGGAAGAATGAAAAGGCAGATTATTATTTAGATGGAGAAAGACTACAAAATACTGCAGTACAGAGGGATGTGGATGTTCTTGTACATGAAACACAAAGTTAGCATGCAGGTGCAGCAAGTAATTAGAATGGCAAATGGAATTTTGGCCTCTATTGCTAGGGGGTTAGAGTTTAAGAATCGGGAAGTCTTGTTACAACTGTACAGGGTGTTGGTGAGGCCACACCTGGAGTACTGCGTACAGTTTTGGTCCCTGTATTTAAGGAAGGATGTACTAGCATTGGAGGCAGTTCAGAAAAGGTTCACTAGGCTGATTCCTGAGATGAAGGGGTTGTCTTATCAAGAACGGCTAAACAGGTGAGGCCTTTATTCATTGGAGTTTAGAAGAATGAGAGGTGATCTTATTGAAACATAAGATTTTAAGGGGGCTTGACAGGGTAGGTGTTGAGAGTATGTTTCCACTGGTGGGGGAATCTTGAACTAGGGGGCATAGTTACAGAATAAGGGGGCACACATTTAAAACTGAGATGCGAAGGAATTTCTTCTGAGGGTGGTGAATCTCTGGAATCCTCTACCTCAGTTGTGGAGGCTAGGTTACTAATGTGTATTTAAGGAGGAGGTAGATAGATTTTTGAAATCTGAGTCGAGGGTTATGCGGAGCAGGCCCAAAAGAGGAGTTGAGGCCTGGGACAGATCAGCCATGATCTTATTGAATGGCAGGGCAGGCTTGAGGGGCTGAATGGCCTACTCCTGCTCCTATTTCTTATGTTCTTGTGTGTGTGAGAGGCACAAAGGTAGAAAGGGAACTTTAATATTTCAATCTGAGTTAATGCTTTGCTTCGTTACTGGTTAAGACTTGTTTTATAATGCCCTGATAATTTTGTTTGTTCAAGAAACCTAGTTGGTGTGTTTTATTCTGTGATTAAAAATAGAGACTTTGTCTGTCTCTCTATCGGTAAGTGGGGAAAAATTTGCATACATGTTGTGACCTGTGGAGAAGTGGAACTAGAATAAACCGTGCACTCCTCCTGCTTCAGTCATAACACTTCACATCCTTCCTAAAGTGTGATGCCAGAATTGGGCACACTACTCCAGTTGAGGCCGCATCAGTGTTTTATAAAGGTTCACCGTAACTTTCCTGTTTTTGTACTCTGTGCCTCTATTTGTAAAATCCAGGGTCCCAAATGCCTTTTTATCCACTTTCTCAACCTGTCTTGCCTCCTTCAATTTGTGCACATATACCCCCAAATCCCTCTGCTCCTGCACTTACCCCCCCCCCTTCCCCTTTAAGAATTGTATACTTGAAAATGCCTCCTTTTCAGGGCTATAGGGAAAGGGCAGGTGAATGGGATGAATTGGATAGTTCTTTCAAAGAACTGGGACAAACTTGGGCAAAATGTTCTTTCTGTACTCTGATTCTATAATGGAATCTGGAGAGGCAGGCCTACTTCTTGGCTCCACACAATCCTGCATGTTAGTATTTTGACTTGTAGCTTTGCCTCGCTCTGCCTCTCCAGACCTAGGTGTTAAGTTATGATGAGATTACAAAAACTAGGCGTGTATTTCCTGGAACATCATCAAAGATTGTGAGTTGATTTGATTGAGGTTTTTCGGATTTTGAAAGGAATTGATAGAGGAACTCAGCAAAATTGCCATTATTGGAATCATTACGGTACTTCATTGGATGCCCAAATGCATCAAGAAGTTCATGTCCTTTCCTCTTGAGTAGTACTGAGAAGACCCTGTGTGGAATTGGTTTGTATATTTGAAAATTCTGTTCCAATTACATTTTTGTTAATACAGCAAAAAACCTAAAAATTAATTTGTATGATTTACATGAGAAGTAAGATTCAAATTTTTTTTATTTTCTTTGGAACAATTTTTGCTTTGGAAATAATTTCAGTGTCCAGTTCTCTAGAAAGTTAAATGGCCATTTCCATTACTTCAAGTTACCTCTAGCCAAGGGCAACAGTATAGCTGAGTTAAACATATAATTGCCATAACTCTAAGGAGCCCTTTCCCTTAACTATAATTATAATTTGGCCACAATCTTGTGTCCACATGTGGTTTTAGTTTTTTTTTAGAATTAACTATCTTCTGACCTAAATAGGTGGTGCCTACTATCTCATATCCAGGAGTCTAGGGCCAGAATTTGGTGGATCTATTGGTTTAATCTTTTCCTTCGCTAATGCTGTAGCTGTGGCCATGTATGTTGTTGGATTTGCAGAAACCGTAGTGGATATCCTGAAGGTAATCCATGATTCCAGTTTGTTATGTAGCTGTATCATTTTTACGAACTTACTTCAACATAGACCAGAATGTAGCATAAATTAATTCACTTTTCATAAAAATTCTGTTGTTGAACTTCATTACTATTTTGGGCAATAATTTGTCATCCTTTTGTAGGAAAATAATGCACTTATGGTGGATCCAATCAATGATATACGAATAGTAGGATGCATTACAGTAGTAGTACTTCTTGGTATAACTGTAGCTGGCATGGAGTGGGAAACAAAGGTAAGGTTTTAGCTGTATTTTTAAAATAGCTTAAAATAGAAGTTACTTTAATGAAGTGTCTTGTCTTATTTTGATAAAACCCAAATGATATTTTGTCACTTACTTGCTGTGATGGCAAGTGTGGTGTTGATGCAGAATTAAGCAGCCACTTTTGTCTTTTAACAGGCTCAAGTTATTCTTCTGATAATTCTTCTTATTGGTATTGCTAACTTTTTTATTGGGACTGTCATTCCAAGTACTACTGAAAAAAGAAGCAAAGGTTTCTTTAACTATCAAGGCAAGTTCTGTGCTTTTTTGTTTTAAAAAAGCAAGTTTGGTGGGAGAGTTTAAAAACTTGCAGATCCGTTAATTTTGAGTGCTAGATTTATCAGTTTCCTATAATTATTTTTAACCTATGCAGCTAACCTATTTGCAGAGAATTTTGGACCATCTTTCAGGGATGGAGAAAGCTTCTTCTCTATCTTTGCCATCTTTTTCCCAGCTGCTACTGGTATCCTTGCTGGTGCCAACATCTCAGGTGATCTAAAGGTATGTTCCTGTTGAGAAATAAATTGATTACTTTTTATATTAAGATTATTTATTTGCAAAGCAAAGCTTTGTGACTCAACTTTATATTTCAGGATCCACAAGTAGCTATCCCTAAAGGAACAATGTTGGCTATCTTCATAACAACTTTGACTTATATATTCGTTGCCATCTGTATAGGTAAGGTAAATAACTCTTTCTTGAATAATTGTTTAGAAACTGAAACATGAGCACACGAGATTGTAGACAAATGAACACATACAGAGTACTTCATGACCAGGATTTTCCACTTTTACATTTGTCAACTTGGGATACTGCTGAGTGGGTACTGCAGGCTTTGAAGTATAGAAGTGGAAAGCACTTGCCCAGATCTTTGCGCATACAATATAAAAATACTAAAGTAATATATAACAGGCTTTTATTTTCACAAATTGATCAATACTTTCATCATAAATACATTAATGAGATAGCTACCTTAACCCTCAGACTGCTGAAAGATTTTGACTTTAATTCCTGTGTAATCTTGTAAGAAAACCTTTAGGGATGAATGACCATAATATGATAGAATTTTACATTACGTTTGAAAGTGAGGTAGTTCAATTTGAAGCTAGGGTGTTAAATTTGAACAAAGGACATTATGAAGGTACGAGGGCAAATTGGCTGAAGTGGATTGGGAAAATGCCCTGTATTAGGTAAATTGGCCATTGTAAATTGCCCCTAGTGTAGGTAGGTGGTAGGGAATATGGGATTATTGTAGGGTTAGTATAAAATGGGTGGTTGTTGGTCAGCACAGACTCGGTGGGCTGAAGGGCCTGTTTCAGTGCTGTATCTCTAAATAAATAAATTTCCAGCATCTGTAGTATGTTGCCTTTATTTTAGTGTTTTTCTGGTGTGGCCAATATTCATCCTTCAGTTAGTGCTACCAAAATAAATTATCTGGCCATCTGCCTCATTGTTTATTGTGGCACCTTGCTGTGTGCAAATTAATTGCTGTATTTGCCTCCATTACAACAGTGTCTACACTTCAAAAGCACTTGATTGATTTAACACCTTGCATGAAAGCACTATATAAAAGCAAGCTTATATAAGCAGAAAGCTTCTTGAGCTATAACCTCCAAAAGGTAGTTGAACTATTTATTTGAGACGAGCTGTACGTAACAGTAAAATCTTTTTTGCTTGCTTTCCTCTTAGGTGCTACTGTTGTACGTGATGCTACTGGAAGTGTCAATGATACCATCAGTTCTTCAATAACGTGTAATGGTTCAGCAGCCTGTATGCTGGGATACGATTTCTCTGTCTGTAATACGGAGACATGCAATTTTGGTTTGATGAATAACTTCCAGGTAATTACTTAATGTGGTCAATTGAAGCATAGTTTAATCTGAGTGTAGAAGTTCCCACCAGTACCTGAGATAATGGGAGTAATTTTCAATTTATCGCTGGAGTGCAAGTCTGGTGCCTATTACAAAAATGGCCCAATTTTCCTATCCAGCGGAGTCATTTGTAGGTGGACAGTGTAAATTTTTGCTTGGCACACACTCTCTATTTTGGAATTTTTCTGTTGTAAGGATGTAGATTGGTTAAAAGGTAGTCGCCAGTTTAGGAAGGGATGACTAGAATCTAAATCTAGCCTCTGTTAATGTGGGGAAATAGTCATTGAAGTTCATAGAATCATAAATTTATGACACAGAAGGAGGCCATTCAGCTGTTCATGTCTTTGTCGGTTGACAAAGCTACCCAGCCTAATCCCACATTCTTGCACTAGGTCCATAGCCCAGCAGATCATAGCTCTTCAAGTAGACCGGGTTTCCTCTGGGTGCTCCGGCTTCCTCCCACAGCCAAAAGACTTGCAGGTTGATAGGTAAATTGGCCATTATGAATTGCCCCTAGTATAGGTAGGTGGTAGGGGAATATAGAGACAGGTGAGGATGTGGTAGGAATATGGGATTAGGGTGGGATTAGTATAAATGGGTGGTTAATGGTCGGCACAGACTCGGTGGGCCGAAGGGCCTGTTTCAGTGCTGTATCTCTAAATCTAAATCTCCTCTGAACCCTCTCACGTGCAGTCATATCTTTTCTGTAATGCGGTGACCAGAACTGTATGCAGTACTCAATCTGTGGTCCAACATAGTGTTGTATACTGTTCTAGCATAACTTCTCTGCTTGGCTAATAAAGGAAAGCATGCCATATGCCTTCTTAACCACCATATCAAACTGTCCTGCTGCCTTTAAGGATCTGTGGGCATGCACTCCAAGGTCCCTCTTCCGGTCTACTCTGTTTTCTCCCATTTATTGTGTATTATTGTGTATTCCCTTGCCTTGTTGCACAACTCATAGTGCATTACTTCTCTGGATTGAATTCCATTTTCCACTTTTCTGCCCAACTGACCAGACCATCTATATTTTCCTGCAGTCTAAAGCTTTTTTCCTCACTGTCAACCACACAATGAATTTTTGCATCATCTGCAAACTTCTCAATCATACCCCCTACATTCAAGTCTAAATCATTAAATATAAATTCTTGGCGGGTGGCGTGCGGGGGGGTGATGTGGGTGGTGGTTGCTGGATTGGAGCAGTAGCGGCCGTCACAGAACCTGACGCTGGAATTGCCAGGCCCAATCTTCCCTGCAGTGGGGAAGCTCCGTGGCGGCCCCTCTGCTGCTCTGCGACAGGACCCGAGATAGCCTATTTAAATTGCATCTTTGTACGAATTAAAATGTAAACTGCAGCGATCTTCCCTTCAGTTCCTGATCTTTAGTGCAATGTGCAACACTCTCACGCCTTCGCATTCCCATTCAGGGAAGTTGGCGCCACCGAGGTGGGGAAGTAATGAACTCTGCATTCTGATGTGCATGGTGGAGAGGAAGGGGTGAATTCTGCATTATGCTGTGTTCGCAGAACTAGTAGCTTTTAAAAATGGTGCCAGCACCTGTTCCTTCAATAAGTGACGCTGTTGTTACAACTGAGGCGAGAGGAGTGCAATGTTTATTCTAGTTCCACTTCTCCATAGGTCACAACATATATTTAAATTTTCCCACTTACTGATACGATCAATCATATTTTTCCCAGAATAAAACACTAACCAGGTTTCTTTAACGAGCAGCAAAATTATCAGTTTATTATAAAACAAGTCTTGACCAATAATGAAATAAAGCATAAACACACATATTGAAATTTTAAAGTTCCCTTTTTACCTTAGCCCCTCACACTCTCACATATACTGGTTAACCAGAAAAAAAGGGATTTATGTTTAGAGCTCTGTTACAGACAAAAAAAAATCACTTGGGCTGAATACTTGTTCATTCTTGAAGAAACAGCAGATGAGATATGTTCCAAAACTGGCATACAGTCTAGCCTCTCAGTACATGTAGATGGGTCCCTGGGATCTTTTAGAACAATTCTTTTCAGGTGGTGTTAGAATTAATTTAGCAGACTTTTCTTCAAAGACAGAAGACAAGATGAGTTGACACAGTTGGATTCTCAGGGTCTTTGAGAGGTGCTGGAAGGCTACGCTGGCTTGTGATCTTCTCTCCTTCCTTGGGAATTCTCTTCTCTCCTTAGAAGTTCTCTTCCTTTTTCTGCAGGCTTTTTAAACAGATAGAACAGGCTGGGCTGAGCTGGGGTTCTGTCTTTCAGTTTTATTTTTTAAAACTCCAACCCCTTTTAAACAGTTCATTCCTAACTCCAGATGTTTCAACAGTGAAGCCGGAAACAGAAAGTCCAGCTTCTGACCTGTCACTTCTCTGCACATATCTCCATTACCAGGGTTTCTGTTCTATTTTTAATGAGTCACGTGACAACCAGTAAATGTTCTCTTGATGAACTTCTTTGGGGGTGGGGAAACTGGTCCAACATTTCTTCAGTTTGGCTGTGAATTCTCAAAATATTTTTAACAAAAACAAACTTTTGTAACAGTGAAAGGTGTCGCCGAGGTAGCCCCCGCCACGTGATTGGGGGTGGCGCCGTCAATATGTAAAGTGACCGCCTGCTGCGAAATTGCGGCAGCGTGGGTCCATGGAGGGCGGCCAGCATGTTCCGCGTCCACCGCTGCTTCTGCTGGCGGGACTACAGAATTCTACCTATCATTTTCCAATATGTACTGGCTTTGCACAAAGCCTAAGGCCTTTCTGATGACTTAGTGCCTGGCAGCATTTATCCAGAATTTACAGATTCAACCAAAGTCCAGATTATTATAGCATTTTCAGTTTAACAGTCAAAAGTTCTGAATGCTAGTTTTGTAGCAATGTATAGCATTAATGATGTAAACCTAGAATGAGGAGTAAGAGAATCTTTTTTTTTCAAATTCAGTTTTTTTTTATTTTCTTGGAACATTTAATGCATCTCGCAACAGGGAGATGTGCTACTATTTATTTTCTGTCTGACACTTGATTATTTCAACCCATTTATCTCTTAAAATAGCTCCTTATATGTTGTAGAAGTGATTAAAAAGTTTACAGTTGGCATTTGATGTTGCATACTGTAAGAATGTAAAATTTTACCACATTTCGATCAAATGTGCCTGTAAAGAAACCAAACATCAATGAAAAAGATGCATGGACATAAAGAAAACCTTTTATTAAAGAAATGAAACAAATATTTGAGAAAGGGTCTACTTGGGAACCTGCAAATTACAAGGTTAGAGAATAGAAGAGCTGTTAAACATTATTTTCTTGTGTTGTAGGTTATGAGCATGGTGTCTGGTTTTGGTCCCCTCATCACTGCAGGAATCTTTTCAGCCACTCTTTCTTCTGCCCTGGCCTCATTAGTCAGTGCACCCAAGATTTTCCAGGTAAGAAAGAATAGAAGTTAGTTGTTCAGTGATAAAAATATAATGGAGAAACCAGTTTTTCTTGTTTCATAAACACATTTTACTGAACATGAAAGTTGTTTGTACTAATAAAGTAAAACCTGAAAATTCATATTTATAGCAGACAAATAACAAATAGTATTTTTATTTGTAATAGACACATGTTATGTTACTCACTAGGTAACTGGAATGTCATTCCACATACTTTATATGACCCAAAATATAGTGTGAAATTACAGGCATATCTCACATTTGTAGAATACAAGAAAGCCACTGCCAGTTGAGAAATTAAACTGTTGAGTGCACACTTGTCAGTGAGTTTCAGTTGTACTCATGGATATTCCCTTGCCATAACTATAAAGATACTTGTGCAAGTGCAAACATAATCGAAGTAAAATGGAGTCAAACATTGCTCTCATCAAAGTGACATTCTAACAACTAGAACCCAGATACCATGCTTCCTCTTAAAGCAAATTCACATCATTAATGCCATCAGCTTCTTGATGACAAGTATTCTTGAATACATTGTATAAGTTCCACACTGCAGCAAAACTGCCATTCTGGACAAAAACTCCACTCTCAACAAACCAGTTGCTCTTTCATAGTTAATAATGTCACAGGTTGTACAGGTGCATTGTATAGGTAGATGTTGCATAGGAAGTTGAATACATTATTTGTTCCAAGACTGGAAAAGACTTCTTGAATCTTTTTCATCCATGGAATAATTATTGCGTGCGACACGTGCAGTGCTGTATTGTCTATTCCATCAATGACGCCAACTTTCTTAGCTCACCTGTGACATTGTCATTTGGCTTGTTTCATAGGAACAGGAGAAGGTTTGGGTACAGTCTAGATATATTCCCACAAGGAGGAAAGGGAGAGCAACCAAAGGTGGGGCTTTGATGGAGTTAGAGAGTAGGATAAAGCAGAAAAAGGGGCGCATGACCGATGTCAGCTTTATAATACAAGGGAGAATTTGTCTCAATGTAAAAGATACAGAGGAGAACTGTGAAACGAAATAAGAGGGACAAAGACAGTGCAAGAACAGACTGATTGCTAACAAAGACGAGGATCTAAAAGTATTCTATAGGCATATTAACAGTTGTCACAGGAGTGGTAGGACCAATTAGGGACCAAAATGGAGATCTCTAGGTAGGGGCAGAAAATATGGCCGATTTAGTCAATCTGTACTTTGCATCGGTCTTTACCAGGGAAGAGGATTTTGTCAAAGCTACAGTAACCGAGTAGGTTGCCGGGATACTGAAATAGATTAAAAATAGAAAAGGATGAGGCACTAGAAATACTGGCCTTACTTAAATTGAATAAGTCACCAAGTCCAGATGGTGTGCACCATAAGTTGCTGAGGGAAGTAATGGTAGAAATTGCAGAGGTGCTGGCCACAAACTTTCAAACCTCCTTCGATACGGAGGTGATGCCAGAGGACTGCAAATGTTACAACCTTTTTCAAGGTGGCGGCGCAGTGGTTAGCACCGCAGCCTTACAGCTCCAGCGACCCGGGTTCAATTCTGGGTACTGCCTGTGCGGAGTTTGCAAGTGCTCCCTGTGTCTGCGTGGGTTTTCGCCGGGTGCTCCGGTTTCCTCCCACAGCCGAAAGACTTGCAGGTTGATAGGTAAATTGGCCATTATAAATTGCCCCTGGTATAGGTAGGGGGATATAAGGAAGGTGGGGATGTGGTAGGAATTTGGGATTAGTGTAGGATTAGTATAAATGGGTGGTTGATGGTCAGCACAGACTCGGTGGGCCGAAGGGCCTGTTTCAGTGCTGTATCTCTAAATAAAATAAAATAAAAAATAAAAAAGAGTAATAAACCTGGCAAATTACAGGTCAGTCAGTTTAATATCAGTGATGGAGAAACTTTTAGAAACAATAATCCAGGACAAAATTAACAGCTGCTGAGACAACCCTGGACTAATAAAGGAGAGCCAGCGTGGATTTGCTGGGGCAAATAGTGTTTGACAAATTTGAGTATTTTGATGAAGTAATGACAGTTGGATGAGGGCACTACAGTTGATGTGTATATGAACTTTCCAAAGCAGTTTGAAGTACTTCATTAGGTTTTTTTAGCAAAAGTGAAGCCTGGGGGTTAGTAGCAACACTAATACAAAATTGACCAAGTGATAAACAGTTTTAATGAATGGCTGGCTGTTTTTCTAGACTGGAGAGGGATATGCAGTGGTTCCCCAGGGTTCAGTACTAGGACAAGTACTGTTTTTAATGTATGTTATTGACTTGGATTTGAGTGTACAGAACACAATTTGCAGATTTGGAAGTGTAGTAAACAGTGAGGAAGGTGGTAATAGACTTCAAGAGGGCAGTGATTGGCAGATGAAATTCAACATGGGAAGGTGTGAGGTGATGCATTTTGGTAGGAAGAATGAGAAGAGAGAATGCAAGCTAAATGGTACAATTTTAAAGGGTGTGAGAGAAGAGACACCTGGGTGTGTTTGTGCACACAGCCTGTCCTGCCACCTTCAAAGATAACAAAGCATATGGGGGCCTAGGCTTTATAAAATGAAGGTATAAGAGTACAAAAGCCAGAAAATTATGCTGAACCTAAAACACTAGTCAGGCTCCACCTGGAGTATTTTGTCCAAATCTGGACACTATGCTTTAGGAAGGAAGGATGTGAAGGTTTTGTAAAGGGCACAGGAGAAGTTTACTAAAATGATTCCAGGATGAGGGAATACAGTTATCTGGGTAGACTGGAGAAACGGTGATTCTTCTTGTGGCAGAGAAGGCTAAGAGGAGATTTGATAAAGGTGTTTAAAAATGTGAAGGGTTGATTAAGTAAATAAAGGAAAACTTTCTGGTGGCTGAAGTGTCGATAACCAGAGGCAGCATGAGGAAAAGCTTTTTTTTTAATGCAATAAATTGCTAGGATTTGAAATGCACTGCCTGATGAGGTGGTGGATGCAGATTTTATGAGCTTCAAAGGGGAATTGATAAATGCTTGGAGAAAAATATTGCAGGGATATGGAGAAAGAGTGGGGAAATGCTCTTTGAAAGAGCTGGCACTCTCAATGGGCCAAAGTGTCATTTCCTATGCTGCACAATTCTATGATTTTTATAGGCCATTCAGCCCCTTGAGCCTGTCTACCTTTCAATTAGATCATTACTTATGTTTATCTTAACTTTATCTACCTGCTTTGGTTCTGTGGGATTGAGCACAACTGCTTTCAAAGAGCCATCAGACACAAAATGGGCAGAAAGGCTTTTGTCAGATGCCTTCCAAAAGTCCATATATACATCTACTGTACTCCATTGATCAACATTTTCTGTTATGTTATGAACGAATTCAATCAAGTTATACACTATTTGCCTTTAGCAAATCCATGCTCACTTTCCTTGATTAACCTATGCCTTTCCAAATGAAAGGTTATTTTGTGTCTGGTTTCCAATAACTTTCCCACCACCATTGTTGGGCTTATTGGCCTTTTAGTTTCTGGTTTATCATTCTTCCCTTTCTTGAATAGTGGTATAATATTAGCAACCCTCCAGGACCAGTCGTATATCTAATGAGGACTGAAAGCTTGTGACAAATGCCTCTGCTATTTCTACCTTTGCTTCCTTCGGCAACCTAGAATGCATTCCATCTGGACCAGGTGACTTACCAAATTTCAGTAATATTTTTAGTTTGTCTTCTCCGTCTATTATTCTGTCCATAACTTGCCCCTTCTCTTTTAGTGTAACCTTTACATCTTTCTTTGTGAAGACAGATGCAAAGTACTCATTTAATACTTTAAACATGATCTCTACCTCTACATAATTTCCTTTGTGGTCCTTAATAGGCCCAACTTTTTTAGTAGCAAACTGCTTACACTTTACAAAATGTTTTTGGGTTCAATTTAATGTTGCCTGATCTTTAAACTTTACTCGAAACCTCTGTTTTTTGTATTAACTTTTTCAATTCCCTCCTGTACTTCTCCATAATCTTCCTGGTTGTTAATTGAGTCCTGCTCCTGACATTTGTCATAAGCCTCCTTTTTTTATTTTAAATTCTTTTGAATGCTGTGCCTTTTTTCTTCAAAGGAATCTGACAAGTTTTTAACCTGATCTATCTCTTCCCTGAATGCCCTCCATTGCTGCACTGCTTTATTTTGGAATCCCCTTTTCCAAATG
This sequence comes from Heterodontus francisci, assembly GCF_036365525.1. NCBI lineage: Eukaryota > Metazoa > Chordata > Chondrichthyes > Heterodontiformes > Heterodontidae > Heterodontus > Heterodontus francisci. The sequence continues at coordinate 35,688,391 of NC_090405.1, read as the reverse complement.
TTCTTAAATCCCTTAAATTATATTTTGTACCTATCCACCAGATGTTAGTGATCCTTGTACTTGGATCCCTAAATCTCTCTGCCCCTCTAGTTCTACAAAGGAGTAAAGGGTTATGGGGGGCAGGCAGGAAAGTGGAGTTAAGGCCATGATCGATCAGCCATGTTCTTATTGAATGGCAGAACAGGCTCGAGGGGCCAAATGGCCTACTCCTGCTCCTATCTTATGTTCTCCTTCTTGTCATTTAAAAAAAAAACTGATTTATCTTTAATCCCTTTGCAACTTCCTGCTCCCATATAAACTTTTACTGTGCCACTTAACTTATCAGAAAATTTGGATATATGGCTCTCTTCTTTCATCTAAGTCATTTATGAATTTAGTGAAAGTTTGATTATAGCTTGTTTATTTTGCAAAATAGATGGCATAATTGGAGGTGGCGCAGTGGTTAGCACCACAGCCTCACAGCTCCAGCGATCTGGGTTCAATTCTGGGTACTGCCTGTGTGGAGTTTGCAAGTTCTCCGTGACTACGTGGGTTTTCTCCGGGTGCTCCAGTTTCCTCCCACAAGCCAAAAGACTTGGTAGGTAAATTAGCCATCATAAATTGCCCCTAGTATAGGTAGGTGGTAGGGAAATATAGGGACAGGTGGGGATGTGGTAGGAATATGGGATTAGTGTAGGATTAGTATAAATGGGTGGTTGATGGTCGGCACAGACTCGGTGGGCCGAAGGGCCTGTTTCAGTGCTGTATCTCTAAACTAAACTAAACAGTAATAAGGACAGATGCATCTTGAATTTGATCATAGAGGTAATTGGGGAGCAGGTAGAAATACCTAAATTGCATTGTGATAGCAACAGGTAAGTCAGATTTTCCCAGTCAAATAGATGGTTGGGTATCCTGGTTCACTAAGCAGTTAGCTGTGCATTAACTTTGTACTAGTCGCAGTTCAGTATGTCGGTGTTCTTTGGGGTGGGGGTGGGGGGGGGGAAAAGTTCCACGGGCAACAGCAGTGCATGATCTTTCCAATTTTTGGAGTGGCACAAATGTAGTGGTGCTTCCTCAGTCATGTAGAGGACTAATCACTCAACTGCATCTCAATGTACCATGTTGATGTGGTGTACGTGGACTTCCAAAAGGCATTTGATAAAGTGCCACATAATTTGCTTGTCAGCGAAGTTGAAGCCCATGGAATAAAAGGGTCAGTGGGTACGAAGTTGGCTGAGTGACAGAAAACAGTAGTGGTAAATGGTTTTTTTGGACTGGAGGATGGTATATAACAGGATTCCCCAGGAGTTGGTATTAGGACCACTGCTTTTCTTGATCTGGTTTAATGACCGAGATTTGAGTGTTCAGGGCACAATTTCAGAATTTGCAGATGACTCAAAATTTGGAAGTATTGTGAACAGTGAGGAGGATAATGACAGACTTCAAGAGGACATAGGCTGGTGGAATGGGCGGACATGTGATAGATGAAATTTAATGCAGAGAATTGTGAAGTGATTCATTTTGATGGGAAGCATGAGGAAAGACAATATAAAATAAAAGAAACTATTCTAAAGAGGGTATAGGAACAGAGACCTGGGGGTATATGTGCACAGACTGTTGAAGGTGGCAGAGCAGGTTGAGAAAGACGTTAATAAGACATACAGGATCCTGGGCTTTATAAATAAAGGCATGGAGCACAAAAGGAAGGAAGTTAAGGTGAACCTTTACAAAACACTGGTTCATCCTCAACTGGAGTATTGTGCCTAATTCTGGCCACGACACTTTTAGGAAGGATGTGAAGGCATTGGAGAAAAGACTTATGAAAATGTTTCCAGGGATGAGAGACTTCAGTTACGAGGATAGATTGGAGAAGCTAGGGTTCTCCTTGAAGAAGAGAAGGTTGAGAGGAAATTTGTTGCTCAAAATTGAGGGGTCTGGACACAGGGAGAAACTGTTCTCATTGGTGGAAGGTTCAAGAACCAGAAGACAATGGATTTTAAAGCAATTGGTGAAAGAATCCGAGATAACGTGAGGGAAAAGCTTTACACAGTGAGTTATTTAGGAAATGGAATGCGCTACCAGAGTATATGGTGGAGACTGATTTCAATCCTGGCTTTCAAAAGGAATTGGAAGGTTATCTGAAGAGGAAAGATTTGCAGGACTACAGGGAAAAGGCAAGGGAGTGGGACTAGCTGAGTTGCACTCTCATAGAGTCTGCACGGACACAATAGGCTGAATGGCCTCCTGTGCTGTAACTGTTCTGATTCTATCTCTGATATGGCAAAGTAGGAAATCCTCAAATCAAGCCCTGCATAGCTTTGTGCTGTAGTGTCAAGGAACAAGAGGCAGATATCTTTACAGCTTCTAAAATAGGACTACAATATTTCATCAGGTGGTAGAATGTTAAGGTGTTCATGTTGGCATGTGGCACCAAGTTTTCCTTCATATTCATCATACATTTTCCTCAAAAGCAATCACATTTGTTTACAAAATCTAAGATGTAAATGTTTTACATATTTTAAATTTGGGTAAGTATTCTTTGATTCGATCTCTGATATGGCAGAGTAGGAAATCCTCAAAACTCTGGTTAGTTTACAACTAGAGTATTGTGTCCAGTTTTATTCACTGCACTTTTAGGAAGAATGAGTGTCTTTTGAGAGGATGCAGAGAAGGTTTACCAGAATGATTCCAGGGGTGATGGATTTTAGCTACAAGGTTAGGTTAGAGAAGCAAGGTGTACTAGATTATGACAGGTTTAGATTAGGTAGACAAAGAAAACCTGTTCCCATTAGCTGATGGTACAAGGATGAGGGGACGCAGATGAAGGTTTTGGGCATGCAGGGGGATGTGAGGAAGAACATTTTTACACAGCGAGTGGTAATGACCTGGAACTTGCTGTTTACGAAGATGGTTGAAGTGGAGATAATTAATGACTTCAAAAGGACAATGGATGGGCACTTGAGGGGAAATAAACTTGCAGGGCTACAGGGATAGAGCGGGGGAGTGGGACTAACTTGATTTGCTCTACAGAGTGTTACCTGGATTTGAAGGGTTGAATGGCAACCTCCTGTGCTGTTATGACTCTGACATGATATTGTCTTGTTTTTCTAAGTAGTGAAGATGAAACAACATTTCTCCACTCACTGTCCACTTCAGCTTCTCAAGCTGCAGTAATGCAGTCAACAATTGTCACTCGGTTGATGGCTCATTTAGCTTCAGGAGAATGGTATCCTGAACAAAGATGATCAGTTTTGATAAGACCCACTAGGCACTGAAGATGAGAAATTGAATCATAGCATCAGGGACCTCCGTTTAGGTGTTCTTAAAAAGGAAAATGTCTGTTTATTGTCACCCAGTATTTGTATATTCTGAGGAAGTTGGTTATCTTTTCAACTTGCCTGGTGTTTTGTACTGTGATTTCTGTTTTAGGTGTTTGACCTGGCAGAGAACAGGGAAAATTTGGGTAGCGGTGTCAGCTATGCTGTAAACAAAGTTGGAGAGTGCTTTTTGCTCCAAACTGGATTGTCAGGATTTTTCTTTTGCTTTTATAAAATTTCTAAGACCCTTTTATACCTCTGCACATTGGTGATTCCACTTCTGCTAATCTCTACTTAATATTCAAGTCCTACAGGCCCTCACTTTAAAATGGAGTTAAAATAATGCTAAAATAAGGCTCTAAATGCTGTAGTTTTTAAGAGGGTGAGCACTGCTTATGTTTATTTTATATTTGGAACACTGTGCCAAAGGCAGAAGTTTATAAGGGAGACTAGATTGCATTAAACTCTGACAACCCCTGGCATTAGGCACCTATGACTGCACCTAATGCCTCAGGATCAACACCCTGGATGTGACTGGAAAGAAAAACAAGCAAGCACTACACAATGCTTGCACTTACCAAGGGATATGATCACTAGTTTATGGTGTTTGAGGTGGTGGAATAATCCTCTAAGTACAGGTATACTTATATTGGAATGTTGTCCAGTTTCCTTGCATACCTCAGAAATTTGGGAACCAGACACTCAGAACTTTGTGGCTAAACCAGAGTGTCTCTAACTGTGCCATCCCTGTAGGTGGACGATGCTTTGCAATTCAGTGGTCAAGAGTTTGGATAGTACTTGGACCTGCATCAGTAGGTGTCAAATAACTCTTACATTTCAATCCCTGATGTTTGCATTCTTTCTTGCAAAGAATCAAAACTAACTGACTCCATCCACAGCAGCTACTAGTGCAGGCAGTAAGTTTGAATTCTACAGCGCTCAGAAACTGAGCGTGCTCTCAAACTGTGCTCCTTAGCATGGGAGAAACTTTCTATGCCTCCAACATGCTTGGAGATTCTCTTTTCCAAATTATCTGTCATAAGTCCCTGTCCCTAGACAACACAATAACGACAGCAATGAAATGGATTTTCCGCTGCCCCCTCTAAAGGACTGCCTTATTATCTTATCACTAAGAAGATATCCAGTGGCTTTAAGCCTAAATAGCCATACTGTCCTGTTATTACAACCACATATAAACTTGGCAGATGTTTGGTTACAAAAGAAATTGAGTTGGGAAAGCATAGGTGCACATAATCAAATATTCTACCGAGCTAAATGTGTCCTTGACCAGAAAATGTACCCGTGCTGCAATGGCAGGTGACTTTAGATAAGACAGAACCGCACCATGTTGCCCGCCACCTATAGGATCTCAGCCATCAGGTTACATCGTGCACTGTGCATAGCAGGCAAATTATGTTGACCATTAGGCTCGCTACAAGTGGTGGGGACAGTATTTAAAATTTGCGTTGTCTGGAGGTTTGGAAAGGATTGTTTTTAGTGCTATTGCTTCATGGGCTGTTGTACCTAAAACTGAACACTAATTCATTGAACACTAAGCTGTGGACACAGATTTTAGTGAAACATGTAAATTAAGTGGGAATAATGATTCATATTTTGAGGCTTCATGCTATGTATCTAAGTGGCCAAAGTACGGACAATTCTCCCTTAAAGTATAGAACATTGATTGAAATTCATTGTTGCTCATTTTCAGACGCGCACAACTGGCATGCTTCCAGAACATGTCCAAACTAGGAGGGTTAAAGTAAATTGGGCTTCATTGTAATAGTACCAGCAAGCTGTAGACACCAGACACACCTTTGAAGGCAACTTGCTGGATACTGTGGAACCAATATGGGCCAGCTACCTCATTGGCAGTAGTTTTCCTGCTCATCCTGTCTCCACAGGAAAGTTAAGTATTTTTTTTTAAAAAATTATCCCAGTGGTCCCTTTTAAGGACCAGTAGTTAGGCTGCTGTAGAACTGGATAAAGGAGCCTGAGCATTCATTCATGACTCATACTTTGACTATTTTTTGACCAATTTCTGGAAGTATGTCTAAAATGGGCTTTGGGACACTTATTTGCATAAGAGTGGCTTAATGCTTGTTTCAGGTGGGTGCCATGGATGCCTGGGAAGCTGCCTTTACCAACATGTTGACAAGATAGAATACCCCAGACTGGTTCATATTTGTCCTCGTTTTATGCCTGGGAGAAGAAGAGGAACCATGAAATTAATTTCCACCACCCCCACTTTATTTCTGCTGTGCATCAAGTGTTACGACTGAGGCGGGAGGAATGTACTGTTCATTCTAGTCCCACTTCGCCACAGGTCACAACATATATTTAAATTTTTCCTCTTACCGATACAGTTTTTCATATACTGTGTTTTTCCCAGTATAGAACACACTAACCAGGTTTCTTGAATAAACAGCAAAGTTATCGGTTTATTATAAAACAAGTCTTAACCATGAATGAAATAAAGCATAAACACGCATTGAAATATTACAGTTCCCTTTTTATCTTAACCCCTCACACTCACACATACACTGGTTAACCGGAAAAATAAAAGGGATTTTTGTTTAGAGCTCTGTTGCAGACAAAAAAAAACACTTGGGCTGAATACTTGCTCATTCTTGAAGAAAAAGCAGATGAGGTGTGTTTCAAAAGTGGCATACAGTCTGGCCTTCGAGTACACGTAGACTGGCCACTGCAATCTTTTAGAACAGTTCTTTTCAGGCGGCATTGAGAATTAATTTAGCAGGCTTTTCTTCAAAGACAGGAAACCAGGTGAGTTGACACAGTGGACTTCTCGGGGTCTTTGAGAGGCGCTAGAGAGCTGAGCTGAGTTGTGGTCTTCTCTCATTCCTTGGGAATTCTCTTCTCTCCTTGGAAGCCAGAAAGAGAGTCCACCTTCTGACCTGTCACTTCTCTGAACACATCTTCTGCAGTTACCAGGGTTTCTGTTCTATTTTTAACTTGAGTTACGTGACAACCAGTAAATGATGTTGTCAAACAAGTCCTTTCAGTGTCCTTTTGATGACCCACTTGGGGCAAAAAAAACTGGTCTCACATTTCTTTAGTTTGACTATGAATCCTCAAAAAATATTTTAAACAAAAACAGACGCACCTTCGTAACAAAAGCAACAGGAAGCTTCTAACACTAACATAAAATATTTCACCGGAATACAGAAGGTTGGAAATGTGGCAGGTCAGTCAACATCAGTGTGGAGGTGGGGGGTCGTGGGCGGGGGGGGACGGACAATTTAATGGACTGAATCTTCACTCTCAAAAATGGATGCATTGGGTTCAGGTCAGAGGTTAAAATTCAAAATAGGAACCCAAGCCACCTCAAACCTGCCCACTTCTGGTTTGATGGGATTAGGGGAAGGTGACCAATCTGCTTAAAGGAAGTGGGTTGGTTATTTAAATATTGATGCTGCGTGCCTTCATTTTAGCAGTCATTCTATTTTTAACTCCAGTCTGTCAGGTTTCCCAAGCCACAGGAAATCCGGCAGGAGAAAGACTGAATCCATGAAGTAAGTGCCATTTATAGCAATTCTTGTGGAACAGGAGTACTTCTTGCTAGCAGGCCCAACAAGCTACCCAGTAAGCCCGCTCGCCCCCTTTCTGTGGTCTGTATGCTCCCTCCACCATTAAGAACACCAGCTACTGCCCTCCCCGATCACTAATGCATCTCTCCCCACCCCCACCTCTGGACCTATCTGATCCAGCCCAGCATGACTGCATTAATATGAAAGCAAAATACTGCAGATGCTGGAAATCTGAAATAAAAACAGTAAGTGCTGGAAATACTCAGCAGATCAGGCAGCATCTGTGGAAAGAGAAGCAGAGTTAATGTTTCAGGTCTGTGACCTTTCATCAGAACTGGCAAAAGTTAGAAAAGAATTAGGTTTTAAGCAAGTGAAATAGAGGCTGATTGGTGGGGAAGAGAACAAAAGGCAAGGTGTGTGATAGGGCAGAAGGAATTAAATAACAAAGCTGCCATGGACAAAGGCAAAGAGTGTGTTAATGCTTGTGGTGAAAGACAAAGTATTAGTCCAGAGTGTTAATGGCAGAATAATGAGCAGCTCTGTCTACATGAAAAACAGGCTCATGGTTTAAAAAAATATATATTTAAAAAAAAAAAGGCCATTCATGCTCTGAAATTATTGAACACCGTGTTCAGTCTGGATGGCTGTAGAGTCCCTAATTGAATGATCATGTGCTGCTGCTCGAGCTTGCATTGATGTTCACTGGGACAGGCCAAGGACAGAAATGTGGGCATGAGAGTAGGGGGTGTGTTGAAATGGCAAGCAACTGGAAACTCGGGGTAATGAACGCCCTGCGTCATTTTGACAATTTCCGGTTTCTTGGCCCTAACCACCACCTCTTCACTATGGACGTCCAATCTCTCTACATCTCCATCCCCCACCAGGGTGGTCTGAGGGCTCTCCGCTTCTTCCTTGAACAGATGCCCAATCAGTCCTCATCCACCACCACCCTCCTTCGCCTGGCTGAACTTGTTCTTGCATCAAACAACTTCTTCAACTCCACTCACTTCCTTCAAATAGAAGGTGTGCTTTGGGTACCTGCATGAGTCCTAGTTATGCCTGTCTTTTTGTGGGATATGTTGAACATTTCTTGTTCCAGTCCTATTCAGGCCCCCTCCCTCATTTCTTTTTCAGGTACATTGATGACTGTATTGGTGCTGCTTCCTGCTCTCCCCCCGAACTGGAAAACTTCAACTTTGCTTCCAATTTCCAACCTTCTCTCACCTTTACATGGTCTATCTCTGACACTTTCCTCCCATTCCTTGACTTCTCTGGGGATAGGCTGTTTACTAATATTCATTATATGCCCACTGATTCCCATTGCTACCTTGACTACACTTCCTCACACATGGTTTCCTGCAAGGACTCCTTCCCACTCTCCCAGTTTCTCCATCTCCGCGCCTGTTCTGATGATGCAGCCTTCCACAACAGCGCTTCTGACATGTCTTCCATTTTCCTTAAGCCAAGATTACCCTGACCGCCCCTCCCTCCCCCCACGCTAGTTGATGGGGCCCTCAACCGTGTCCGATCTACTTCCCACACTTCTGCCCTCACCCCATTCCCTCCCTCCCAGAACTGCGACCGGTTTCCTCTTGTCCTCACTTTCCATCCCACCAGCCTCCTCATCCAAAGGATCATCCTCCACTATTTCCGCCACCTCCAGCGTGATGCCACCACCAAATACATCTTCCCTTCCCCTCCCCTGTCAGCATTCCAAAGGGATCGTTCCTGCCACAACACTTGATCCGCTCCTCCATCAGCCCCGACGACTCATCACCTTCCAATGCAATTGCAGGAGGTGTAATACCTGCCCTTTTACTTCCTCTCTCATCATCCAAGGCCCCAAACACTCCTTCCAGGTAATACAGCAATTTACTTGTACTTCCTTCAATTTAGTATACTGTATTTGCCGCTTGCAATGCGGTCGCCTCTACGTTGGGGAGACCGAATGTGGATGGAGTGACCGCTTGCGGAGCACTTCACTCAGTTTGAAAGCATGACCCCGAGCTTCTGGTTGCTTACCATTTCAACACACCCTGTGCTCTTATGCCCACATTTCTGTCCTTGGCCTGCTGCAGTGTTCCAGTGAACATCAATGCAAGCTCAAGGAGCAGCACCTGATCTTTCGATTAGGCACTCTACAGTCTTGTGGACTGAACAGAGTTCAATAATTTCAGAGCATGACTGGCCATTTTTATATTTTTTATTTTGTTTTTGTAACTATGTACCTGTTTTTCATGTAGACGGAACTGCTTATTATTCTGCCATTGACATTCTCTGGACTACTGCTTTGTCTTTTATCTCGAGCATCAACACACCTTTTGCCTTTGGCCCATGACAGCTTTGTTATTTAATTCCTTCTGCCCTCTATCATACACCTTCCATTTTGTTCTCTTCCCCATCAACCCTCCTCCCAACCCTTCACTTGCTTAAAACCTAATTCTTTTCTAACCTTTGCCAGTTCTGATGAAAGGTCACAGACTTGAAACGTTAACTCTGCTTCTCTCTCCACAGATGCTGTCTGACCTGCGGAGTATTTCCAACACTTTCTGTCTTTATTTCAGCTTGCCTGCAGTCTTGTGCTGTAGGCCTCCAGTGTGTCAATTAGGCTGACTATGGGAGGGAAACAATCACAAAAAAGTTTTACGTCATTTGCAGTTTTTAACTGGGTTTCCTGACCTCAAAACTGCCCTTTGGCAAAGAATGTGCCGCCAGGCTAAAATACAGTTTCAGGTGTGGACCTTTCTTCAGAAATGAAATGCAAGAATGCTACAGTCGTGTTAATGCAATCAGGAAAAAGGTAGAGGAAAAGTTATGTAAAGGAGTGGAATGATGTAGCAGATCATCCCAGTCAAGTAATGAATAGAAGCATTAAGACATTAAAGGGGGGAGAAAAGTATGTAAATAGCTAAGGAAGTGGGAGGCATGGGAGAAATGTCAGGTATGAAATTTAAACCAGTTTGGAAATGAAAATATAGTTAAAATTTCACACTATTGGAGTCTTTGTTCAGAGCAGAGGGTAACTGAGTTCCAAGGAGAAAGATGACATTTTTGTTGAAGCACTACTGAGTTCTGTTGGAACAGTGTACGAGGCCAATAAGAGGTCAACGTGTGAGTCAGAAGTGGCAAGCCATACATGGCTCGGGATCACAGTTGTGGACATAAGAACATAACATAAGAAATAGGAGCAGGAGTAGGCCATTTAGCCCTTCAAGTCTGCCCTGCCATTCAATAAGATCTTGGCTGATCTGTCCCAGGCCTCAACTCCTCTTTTGGCCCTGCTCCGCATAACCCTCGACTCCGAGATTTCGAAAATCTATCTACCTCCTTAAATACATTTTCGTGACCCTTTAGAACCTCCACAACTCTGAGGTAGAGAATTCCAGCGGTTCACCACACAGAGGAAATTCCTTTGTGTCTCTGTTTTAAATGTGTGCCCCCTTATTCTGTAACTATGCCCCCTAGTTTGAGATTCTCCCACCAGTGGAAACACATTCTCAACATCTACCCTGTCAAGCCCCCTTAAAATCTTACATGTTTCAATAAAATCACCTCTCATTCTTCTAAACTCCAATGAATAAAGGCCTAACCTGTTTAGCAGTTCTTGATGAGACACAACCCCTTCATCCCAGGAATCAACCTAGTGAACCTTTTCTGTATATCCTTAAATACAGGGATCAAAACTGTATGCAGTACTCCAGGTGTGGCTTCACCAACACCCTGTACAGTTGTAACAAGACTTCCCTATTTTTAAACTCTAGCCCCCGAGCAATAAAGGCCAAAATTCCATTTGCCATTCTAATTACTTGCACCTGCATGCTAACTTTGTGTTTCATGTACAAGAACATAGAGATCCCTCTGTTACTGCAGTATTTTGTAGTCTTTCTCCATCTAAATAATCTGCCTTTTCATTCTTCCTACCCAAATGACCTCACACTTTCCCCCATTGGTCTCCGTCTGCCAAGTTTTTGCCCACTCACTTAACCTATCTATATCCCTTTACAGATTCTTTGTGTTCTCATCACAACGTGCGACACAGTGGCGCAGTGGTTAGCACCGCAGCCTCACCGCTCCAGCGACCCGGGTTCAATTCTGGGTACTGCCTGTGTGCAGTTTGCAAGTTCTCCGTGTCTGCGTGGGTTTTCGCCGGGTACTCCGGTTTCCTCCCACCACCAAAAGACTTGCAGGTTGATAGGTAAATTGGCCATTATATATTGACCCTGGTATAGGTAGGTGGTAGGTGAATATAGGGACAGGTGGGGATGTGGTAGGAATATGGGATTAGTGTAGGATTAGTATAAATGGGTGGGCCGAAGGGCCTGTTTCAGTACTGTATCTCTAAATAAATAAAAAAAAAAACATGCCTTGGCACCTTTTTTGGATCGTCAGCAAATTTGGATACACTACACTCTGTCCCTTCCTCCAGGTCATTAATATAGATAGTAAATAGTTGAGGCCCTTGGACCGATCCTTGTGGCACCCCACTAGTTACGGCTTTCCAACCTGAAAAAGACCCATTAATTCCAACTCTCTGCCTTCTTTGTGTTAGCCAGTCCTCAATCCATGCCAACGCATTACCCCCAATACCCTGAGCTCTTATTTTGTGCAATAACCTTTATGTGGTACCTTATCGAACTCCTTCTGAAAATCCAAATACGCTATATCTACCAGTTCCCCTTTATCCACTCTGCTTGTTATATCCTCAAAGAACTCTCTAACAAATTTAGAACAGAACAGGTATGCAGAAAAGTGGTCACCTCACCTGTGTTTGGCTTCCCCCAATGTACCATCAACAGTGAACACAGTATACATTGTAAGATTGGCATAAGTATATGTAAGTGCTGTCACATGGCAGCTTTAGACAGTGGTGCCAGAGAGAGTGTTGGATCCCTTGTGTTTTCAATGAAAAGGGGAAGGGCAGGTGGAAGTAGGACTGGTGAAAGTGTGAACCAGGATATTGCGGAGGGAATGATCCATCTGGAAAGTGAGGGTAATTTTTTTTTTCGGTTGTGGGATATGGGTGCTGCTGGCTAGGACAGCATTTTTGCCCATCCCTAATTGCTCTGGAGAAGGTGGTGGTGAACTGCTGCCATGAACTGCTGCAGTCCTTGGGATGTAGGTACACCAGCAGTGCTGTTAGGAAGGGAGTTCCAGGATTTTGATCCAGGAACAGCGATATAGTTCCAATCAAGATGGTTTATGGCTTGAAGGGGAACTTGCAGGTGGTGTTCCCATGCATCTGCTGCCCTTATCCTTCTAGGTGGTAGAGGTTGCAGGTTCGGAAGGTGCTGTCGAAGGAGCCTCAGTGAGCATTGTTGTCTTTGGTGCTGGGATAATGCAGTAAATGGTAGGTGATGATCTGTAGGTTGGAAGATGAGGACCATGGTGACTCATTTGTGAGAGGAGGTGGAGGAGGGGTCTAGGCAAATCATGGGAAATGGGACAGACCTGGTTAAGGATCCTTTTGACTGTATCAGTGGAGAATCCTCTGAAGTAAAAGGAGGGCATTTTACAAGCTTTGCGGCAAAAGGCAGAGTCATCTCCTCTGGTCTCCTTTTTCTTCAGCTGAGAAATCCCATTTACTGTGTTCAACAGGGTTGATTGGCTCTGTCTGTTTAATTTTGTTCACTCTGGTGCTTCCTTTTAGCTTGTTTCTCTCCAATCCTGTCTTATTAAATTTATTTTTTTGCCTCTTTTGCTTTTTCACAGCCTAATGCTCACATTTTTAATTCTTCACTTTTTTAAAATTAGTCAATTTCTTTTGCTATTTTATGTTTGAGTGTTGTGGAGTGCAGGTTTTTATTTTAAGTGTTACCCTGCCTTAAATACTGACAGTTCTAGATGAGCTAGTTTTAAAGATTTTGCAATGACCTCGTTGTAGTTTTGATGTATATGGAGTGGATTGACAGGCAAATTGTTTACAATAAGGCAGGGTTGGAAGAGCAAAGGAGCAAATTAAAAGCTGAGTAAGAACAGATGTCAGCTGAAACTTTTTCAGCAAAAGGGTAATCAAGTTGTGGAATAAGTTACCAGGAATGTCGAATGAAGCGACTCGTATAAATGGAATTAAAATTAGATGCATTTCTGGAGAGAGAATGGAATGAGTGATACGATGAGAAATCATGGAGGCTGAGTTGGCCAATCTCATTAGGCCAAATAGTCTTTTCCTAAAACTGAAACCTATTGTTTTCTCCTGCTCAGCTGATTTTCCTTTCTGGAAATAAGCTTCACATTATATGTATGTACAAAAGCACAATACAATGGATGCTGGAAATCTGAAATTAAAACCAAATGCTGGAAATATTTAGCAGGTCAGGCAGCCTCTAGTAGCAGAGGGAGAATTAACATTTCAGGTCAACAACCTATTGTCATAATGAAAGGAGTTCTGTGGAAAGGTCATTGACCTGAAACATTAACTCTGTTTCTCTCTCCACCGATGCTCCCTGATCTATTGAGTATTTCCAACATTTTCTATTTTGATATATTATGAGTAACTGAATTTATTGTCCCTACAGGCTCTCTGCAAGGATAATATTTACAAGGGGCTGTATTTCTTTGGCAAAGGATATGGGAAGAATAGTGAACCAATTAGAAGCTACATTTTGACCTTCTTTATTGCTGTTGCATTCATTCTGATTGGTAAGTGAGATGTAGTTTTAAAAAAAAAATTAGTTGCTTTAAGTTATGTTTGGAAAAGTTGGTTGACATTTATGCCTCTATTCAATAAAGCATTTTAGCCTTTAAACTGCTCACATGCTCAGGGAAACTTTCATCTCCCTGGGCCAACTGTGTTTCAGCTCAAGGAGGCAGCTCATCACCTTCTCGAGGGCAATTAGGTATGCTCAACAAATCCCATGAGAAGAATAAAACAAATGCAGCGCTCATTCCATGATATTGAAAAAATCTTACAGTAATAAATTCAAACATTCAAATTGATATTGCTGCAAGCTAAAATAATGTTGAATACAATTTTGTATAAAATTTAAAAATTGACACCACCTATGCTTGTTGAATTTTTTTTTTTACCCCTCACAAAGCGGAGAACACCAGCCTCGAGGACTTAAACTATCTGAATGCAAGAAGACCTTCCAGGATTGTTATAAAACAAGACACTTACAAATTTCATCCTCCTTTGGCTCTTAAACAGGTTGACAATTAATTCTTAAGTGCCGGGTGCCTGGCAAGTACTTGCTGGTCAGCTGTCTGAACAATCTCTGGCCAAGGATCCAAAGAAGAGGCATATAAATTTGCCAGAAAAAACAACAGACCTGAGGATTGGGAGCAGTTTAGAATTCAGCGGAGGAGGATATCTTAGGATATCTAAGGATATCTTACAAAGCAAGTGTCTAAAGCGGGTAGAAGTATAAGCTCAATAGTCTGGGTTCAGTTACAATAATGGTTAGACATTTGTGAACATCCTGGGAGCTAAGGGATGGCCAAAGAGAGCACCCTGTAGTGGTAGCTGTGACTGAAAATTGAAGCAGAGATATTTGTAGGAATAAAGTTGAATGGGTATGTGGAAGCAGCTAAATTTTGGCAATCTGGTTCCTTGGACAGATCAACTAAATGACGAGGCAGTGTTACTATCTTGAAGCTTCTGAAAGATTCTGCTTAGTGTTCTCAAACAATTTAAATAAAACTCTTTTTGGGGTCAATTTTCTTCCCTGTCCAGCTACATGCAAGTCAGGCAAACAGCTCACAAAACACAGATGAGCATACATCCTGAGAGGGCACTTTCTAGTAGGGGTCTTTGGGCACAGACCAAGGTGTCAGCCTGACCTCTGTTCCACCAACAATTCCTATTTACATGCCATCTAGGGACAGCTCTGAAAGTTCAGATGCTCAACCACAGGAACCTTTAAGCACTGATATAGGAAAGCCAGGGGAATGTATTCCTAAAGTCAGGGAAACCAGTCGTGGGTGCCAACTATTCATGCAAGCTACTCCTTGAAACCGTTTGGTCACATTGGACTCTTCTGTGAACAAACTATGTACTCTTAGTAATGTGCATTGACAAATGATTTGAGCTGTTGTCATTACATATGCAACCTTGTGTCGATAGCTAGTAATTGAACAGTGTGTGCAGCATTTTCAAAATGGCAGTGCTTTGTTGGAGAAAGTTCAGGTGAGAGCAACAAAGTTTTGAATTATGAATTCATATAGCTGAATTTGTTTGAAAAGTGGCTGGGAAATGTGCAATATTTTTTAAGAAGTGAGCTATGGCTAATCTAAATGGAAAAACCTATACTGATAAGAGTACAATGTAAAATTTGCTTCAGTTAAGACTGGATAGAGGTGATGAGAAATGTTCCTCTATCCGAGAGGAGATGTTCCCCATCATGCAGAATACTGGATAGTGAACAAGCTGCCAGCAAAAAAACTGTTAATGTAGTATTGGTTAACTCCTATAGAACTGAAAAATATCTGGTAGGGAATGTGATTGAAAAGTTGATTGGTAATCAAATATAGTATGGGACATGGTTGCTATGCTTCTGTGTTTTAAGGAAATATCTATAGAAAGAATCTAGCCACAGTTAATAGTCAAAATGTGGGATAGATTAATGTTGAGTTTTATTTGATTACCTTTTGGGGCTATTTTTTCATAGCTTTCCCTCAAAAGGATAAATAGTTTCAATAGAGTTTAGGGTGAGGTGGATTGTACCTGTGAAGGAGCAGACTTGGTGGATGATTGGCTTTTTCTCATTCCATATGTAGATAGTTCCTGTGCTTGTGTACCCCACTACTGAAAATTTTAGGTTCCACAGTACACATAAGAACATATGCACGGAATAAGAAAAGGCAAGAAATTAAGTGCATGGGAGAAGAGGTGTGAAAGATTTCATTACAGAAATAATTTAGAATGCTCAAATCCTATGTATAAAATAGAACTGTAAATATTTTATATACACACTTTGTTTTACTTAAAAGTACTGCAAGCTGTACTGTAAAGAGGTGACTATCTCTAATTCTGCTTATCAAAATTTGAAAACCTTCTGATTTGCATATTAACTTGACCCATTCAGTTTTGAAAATGGTACATCTTGGGCACAGCCACATTGTGCCCAGAGAACTGTCACTATTGGTGGGACTTTGAGATGAATAGAAGGATTATGGTGAAGAAAATAGCTTGGCATTTAAGATTACATTCCTATAGATGTTATGTTTTTGGTAAGAAGCTTACTGAAATTTATATTTTGATGAAATCTGAAATGTAAATATTGACAATTTCCCCCTTTTTTTTTCTAGCTGAACTGAATACTATTGCTCCTGTTATCTCAAACTTCTTCTTGGCCTCATATGCACTTATCAACTTTTCATGTTTTCATGCTTCATATTCAAAAACTCCAGGTTAGTATTGAAGTGCGACCAGAAGGGTAACATTAGTAGAATTAGTGTTAGAATGTATTAAGTTTAGAAGAATCACTGTAGTTGTGAAGGGCCTGTTGAATGATTGGATACTTGACCATTATGATGGGATTGTACAGCTTTGTATTTAATTGCCTCCAGTCTGTGTAAACATGCTGTCCTTGCCTCACTAAACAAAGAGATAAGGGGAAAGGCTGGAGACAAGACAGGATGCAGTAAACTATGGGAACTGGCAACTTCACTAGCAGCTTCGGGGTTTAGGGAGGAGATATGGGAGAAAGTTTGTAGGGCAATACAATCCAGTGTATTGATGAAGTTGTAGATCTGGATTGTGTTGGGCTATTGTGAACAGTCAGTAATGGTTATTGTATTCTATAAATGTAATTGCAGACTGTTTCACTGAGAAGCTCTTTGGGTGAGCCAGAAGCTTCTACCTTGCATATGCTTGAATAAAGCCTTTATTTGCTTTAATCCCGTGGACTCGAGAGTGGTTAGATTTTCTCCAACAGTTTAAGTATGGACTGAATCTGAATATAAATTTACAAGAACTCGAATCCTCATGCCAGTAATTACTATGAAGCATAATTTTAAAATTTAAACACTACAGTGTTCTTCATGAATTATTAATTTTGCAGTTCAGCATAAGTTCGCATCTTGAACACAATCTTTGCATTGCCAACTTTTAAGATTTTCTTTTGTAGTTTAAAATGAGCAGAATGTGTATCCATTATTGATGTAATCCCATTTTGTTTTACCAGGGTGGCGTCCTGCATTTAGATTTTACAACATGTGGGTGTCGTTGCTTGGAACTATATTGTGCTGTGCTGTCATGTTTGTCATCAACTGGTGGGCAGCTGTAATCACAGTTGCAATTGTAATATTCCTTAATATTTATGTGATTTACAACAAACCAGGTGGGAGCTTTTGGCTATCTTTAGTGAGTATGCATAAAATAATGAATAATGTACCTTTTCAAACATTCTTAAAGTATTTAGACTAGGTTTTCTGGCTTCACTGATATTTTCCAGCAAGTCTAAGATGAACCGAGCTGAAAATATGGGCAAATTCATGTCAGTGACATGACATTGGGAGATATATGGTGTTATGACCAGGTGAGAAAGAGTTCTAGGGTTCCCTTTCTGCCTTCACCTGGTCTTACTGTAACAGGGTTTAATTTTAAACATGCTGTGTTTTTAGCTCCCCCTTTGTGAATCCTTGTTCACCGCTTTCTAGTTATAAAGCAAAGAAACCAGCACAAACAGACTTCTTAGGTTTAAAGAAGTGAAGTTGAAATTTATTAAACTTAAACTCTAATTAGGTTAACGCCTATGGATACACGCCGAGCCCCACGCTAGCATGTATATGCGATACACACTTGCAAATTGAGACATAAAAGAGTGGAAGAAATATAAAGTGGAAAGGTTTGAGGCAATATCTGAAGAGTTGTTACAGTTCTTTGACCTCACAGTAGAGTCCTTGATTATAGGTAGATCTTGCTTTTCGTTGGGGCCCAGTATTCTTAAACCTTGTTCACTAGGAGATTTTTCTGTCTTGGGGTTCATGTGTCTTCAGTGGATTCAGAGGCTTTTGAGAAAGAGATGGGAGCAGACAGGAGAGAGATCTTCTCAGTCCAGGAGCAAATAGCTTTCTGCTCAAACTGTTTGTACAAATTCAAAAAAACTCAGGTTGGCCAGCCGGTTTGTCATGTGACTAACTGGTTTGACCATGTCCATTTGTGTATTCGGCCATCTTAGTAATCAGCCTGGAATGCGAGCTCCCCCACCTTCAATGTCTAGCGATCAAAAGTCCATTGTGGTTGAATGTCAGGGAATGGCTGCTTTGTCCTTCCAAACACTCTGTCAAAATGCAAATATCTTTTCCAGCCACGGCTGATCCGTTCATCAAGTCCTCCCCTCACTCCAGTAACAGCTTAAAATCAATGTTCATGACAATCAATGTGCCTCATTCTTTGCAGTTGGGGTCCTAGCATGACAATGGCCTCTGCCTGCTTACCATTTGCCCTGTGAGTGTAGTGGTCATGAGGGCCACCATTAGGCCTTGGTGTTCTGCATGCATTGGCCAACAGCAGATTCATCCAGAGTTTAATAGTAAAGGAGCTAATGCAGTCATATTCTGAGCACAGCCATGCACAGCCCCAGGAAAGCAGGAGAATATTTAGCCAACATTTTTTTTTTTAAAAGGTTCTTCAGACCGCTCCGAGGCCTGCCTTACCCCAGTATGCAAATAACTCCAGGTCAGAAAGTTCACTGGAACTCTACCAGCTCCCTCTGGTGCTTTCTGGAAAGCTTCAAATGGAAGATGTTGATGCAGTGGGAAATGAAGTAATTCCTAAATAAATCTATTATTCCATACTATTGATTAATAAGCCAAAAACAAGCAAAATAAGGAGCACGAATAAAAGTCAATTAGCAGAATCTTGAGATTACTGCTCCTACCTCGCACTCACAGAAAATTAAAACTTGAGAAAATGTCAAGTCTTGAGCTTCAGCTATGCTTCCAGCAATTTTTTTTCTGTGCAATATATGGGTATCTATTTGCTTTGGGTAGCAAAATAGGCCTCCTATTTTTCGGTATGCTCAAAATGCACTAGGGGTGAATTACAATGAGGGATTGAAGTGCAGATTTGTGAGGATTAGCTAAGGTAGGCAAAATTGAAAAGTTTCTGCATCTAAAGATTGTGGAAGGTTTGAGTGGTGATTACAGCACCTTTTGGAGTGTAATTATTTTTGGCATTTTGCCTACCCAGCTTTGGTCTTATTTTTGAGAGTCTGAAACCACAGGAAAATTTTGAATCCACCCCCCAGTAAGGGTTTCTCAGGAGAAGGTATGCTGTTCTTTATGGTCATACCATTTAATGCCATTATAGTGGTGGAGCATGAGCAGAAGATGGAGAGGAGAAGTGATGCAATTTTCAAGGAAGCTGCCTCTGACCAGATTTGATCCCCTTCCAATATATGTACAGGCAGCACTGGTTCTTTGAGGGCCTTAGTGAGGCGATGTGTATTAGATTGTGCTTCACCAAAAAAGAAATAAAGGAGTGCTGCTACTTTTATTTCATGAAAGCTTGTAGCCATGCTCTGAATTACCACTGTCTGTAGCTAAAAGGTGACCAACGCTACAACTTTTATGGAATAGGATAATTTCTGTCGGCCATGGGAGATCTCTGATATCAACCAGGCTGAAGCATGGTGACTGTACTTTACAGGAGAGCTATTAAATTCTTCAACTTTTGCATCATGGCAAGAGATAGAGCCATCCAAGTTTTGCAGGTTTGCTGACTTTCCAAGAGTCAAGGGTGCAATCATTGATGCCCAGAAAAAACTCAGGTTTCTAAATATGAAGAGGTAATATCTCAATGTCTGTCTGGGACAAAATGCAAAGGATTCTAATAATTTAATGCAAGGTATGCTGGAAGTTCTCACAATCCATTTGTCTATGTCTAAGTAGTCTGGAAAGGCTGAAGATCAGGTTAAAGGGTGACTTGTGTGTGACCAGGCCTATCCCCAAACATCAGCAAAAGGACTCTACAACAAGGCACTGGTTAGGTCATTCTTCTTGCGGTGTTGATCTGCAGTCCTGGAGAGACTGTCATCTTGACTTGAACTGAGTAGCCAAGTGCTTTGGTCCTTTACTGCTCCTCCCCAGACTTTTAAAGGCTGCAGTCCAGTGTATTTTTCCTGTTTTTGCATGGAATTTATGCCAATGATTCCTCCAGTGGATATGGAAATGAGCTGATCCAAAAAGGCCTGGTGCAAACAGCTCTCCAGACTATTGGTAGGTGTAACTCATCTTGACACAAATGTGAAAAGACTAATTTTGGTATAAATCAGGAAAACTATTTTGCATCAATTTTTGATACTGACTTATTTTTAAATATTGTTTTAACAGAGGTGAATTGGGGCTCTTCAGCACAGGCCATGTCTTATGTCACTGCCCTTCAAGATGCCCTTTCACTGACTGGGGTGAACGATCATATTAAGAATTTCAGGTATGATAGGAACAGGCAAACAATGACTTTTATAAATCAGGCCCTTAAATTCTGTTGTGTTTCTTCCCATTTCCTTTGTAACTTCAGCTGGAGATTGGTCAGACTCCTAGAGAAATAGCTGAAAGTTGGACAGGAGTTTGAGAGAACTGCTGAATTTCAAGACTTGAATCTATCAAGCTTTGTATTTTTTCCCTTTTACAGGTTAGTGCCTTCTGGCACATCCGTTGAGGAAGCTTAAAGTTTATATAGAAGTTAATACTCTAAAGCTTTTGTTGGACAAAACTCTGAAGTATTTTCCTCATCAGTTTCTTGGCTTTAGTACTTTTGATAAACTTATTAGATACTCTTGAGATTGTTTGTTTGTTTTTATTTAATGAATTTTGATAGAGAACTAGAAGTGTCATAGCCTTTGATCAAATTTGAAGGAATTAGTAACTATGATTCAACTAACTTGAATAAGCTATTCTTTCCTAGTTAAAGAAATCTAATAAAATAATCTCAAGATATGTTGGAAAGCATTATTCGCAGATTTTGGACAAGTAACAAAATAACAATTTGCAGATAGTGGTTTTTAATTGTTAAATGTCACTTGGGGGAAAAAAAGTTGCATAATAAATTTGGTTGAGTGAAATTGTAAGTAATAAGGGTAAGAACTGACTGGAGGACCAAAATGCTAGAAATACTTAACAGATCAGGCAAACTAACCGTTTTAGAATGGGTCTCCCATCAGAACATAATGAGGTGATTGGTGACTCATTGTGGTTCTGGAGCTATTTGTGCAAGATCCTCTTGTTTGTAGGTGCAGTTAGATGAAACAAGAAGTCTTGCAATCTGAAAGACTGAAGTTGTGCTGAACACAATTGATTAGGGAGCAAATGAGAATGCAGAGAAATGGTGTAAGCAGTTTGGTATTGATCGTCTGTTAAAACCTAATCTACTGCATAAATTATAAAAGCATTTAAGGTGATATATTGACCTTTCTAAATGTATGGAAATGTAGTATAGCTATCAGCTTGATGAAAATGTGAACCTGCAATTTAGGAAAAACAAGGGGTCTTGTAAAATCTATTTGTATTCATTGAAGAATAGGTCAAGTTGTTGGACATTTTCATTATTACTGCTTTTCTATTAGTCATGTTGCCTCGCCTCTGAAGAACTTCATGATATTTGAGGCACAAGAACAGTCTACAGCAGAACCTGCGATGAGAAGCATGTCATCTTGTAGTGTAATGCCCTAGATATCCAAACATGTCTGGAATGTTTTTATGTTGCTGGCTCAGAAGAGGATTTCGCTGAAGAAACAAAGGGTTCGTGGTTAGCTGTAGGGCTAACAGTTCCACTTAATTATGGTCTCTCACAGCAGAATCAGTAATTTGACATGAACTTCAACTTTTTAAGCACTATTTTCGCTATAAAAAGCACCGAAAAAGTCGAACCTTGTTGAATGAGGTGTAACTGTTTTTTTTTAATGGCATACTAAGATCTAATTACTGCTGAACAACCTCAAAGCCCTGAAAAAACTAATTTTAGAAGCCTGCAATGTCATTCACTCCATTCCATGTTGATGATTCCATAGATTTTTAGAATAGAAATATTTTAAATTTGTTTGATATTTCAGCTAATCAAATCATGTATGTATCCCTATCATTATTTTGCTCTTTGTTAGTTATTCTTTTTTTTAAATAATCTGTTCTATTTACTTCCTGGTTTACTGTCTGGGAGAATTTTTGAAGCTGACAACTCAGCTTGTTTGACTTCATTGTTCCTGGACACTAAAGATAACCTACAAGTGACATTAGAGCAAAATTGACATAATGGATTTTTTGATGCGATAACAGAAGGTTGATGTGTACATGAGCTTCCAAAAGGCATTTGATAGTGCTACATAACAGGCTTATCAATCTGACATCTGTCATACACATCCTTTTTCTGTTTCATCTTGCACTCTCTTTCATCATCTAGGGAGCTTGTTTGTCCTACTTTTCCCCCTCGTGGGAATGTACCTCAACTGTACTCGAGCTATCTCCTTTTTTAAAGGCAGCCTATTATTCAGTTACAGTTTTGTCTGCCAGTCTTTGATTCCAATTTACCTGGGCCAGATCTGTTCTCACCCCATTGAAATTGGCCCTCCCTCAATTAATTATTCTTACCCTGGATTGCTCCTTGTTCTTTTTCATAGCCAGCCTGAACCTTATGATACTATGATCACTGTCCCCTAAATGTTCCCCTACTGACACTTGATCCTTCTCATTCCCCAGAACCCGATCCAGCAATGCCTACTTCCTTGTTAGACCGGAAACGTACTGCTGTGGAAAATTTCCCTAAACACACTTTTTAAAAACTCCTTCCCATCTCTGCCCTTTACACTACTGCTATCCCAGTCTATATTAGAATAATTACATTATAACTACTCTATAGTTTATGTATATTTCTAATTTCCTTGCAAATATGTTCCTCTATATCTTTCCCATTACTTGTGGCCTATGAATCCATCCAGTAGTGTAATGGTACTTCTATTGTTTCTTACCTCTAACCAAATAGATTCTATCCTTGACCCCTCTAGGGCATCCCCTCTCTCCAATGCTGTAATAATATCCTTATCAATACTGCCACCCTCCTGCCTTCTTTCCTTCCTATCTTTCCTGAACACATTGTATCCTAGAATATTTAGTGCCCAGTCCTGTCCTTTTTTGAGCTAGGTCTCTGTTATAACTGTGACATCATATTCCCACATGGCTCCCTGTGCCTACAGCTCACTAACCTTATTTCCTGCACTCCATGCATGCACCGTAAATGCAATTTAGGCCATATTGCATTTTCTCTTAAATAGCACAGATGCTGCCTGTCCTGTTGAGTATTTCCAGCACTTTTGTTTTTATTTCAGATTTCCAGCATTTGCAGTATTTTGTTTTTATATTGTTGCATTTCTTCTTCTGACCCCACCTAACTTTTACTATTTCTTGCTCTGGTGCTGTCTGTTTGTCTCCCAATTCTTTGTGTATCTTTTTGTTTTTCCCCTCTAATGCCCCTCGTGGGTTCCATCCCCCTGCCAAGTTAGTTTAAACCCTCCCTAATGGCACTAGCAAACAGAGTGAAAGGAAATTGGTCCCAGCTCTGTTCAGGTACAACCTATTTGGTCTGTACAGGTCCCACCTCCCCAGAACTGATCCCAATGCCCCAGGAATCTAAAGCCCTCCCTCCCTCCTGCATGATCTCTGATGTATCAATTTGCTTTATCTTCCTGTTTCTATACTCAGTAGCCCATGGCACTGGGAGTAATTTGAAGATTGCTATCTTTGAGATCATGCTTGATAGTTTCTTTCCTAGCTCCTTAAAATCTGCCTCATCCCTCTTTTTCCCTCCGTCATTGGTACCAGTTTGGACCATGACTGCTAGCTGCTTATCCTCCCCACTCAGATTACTTTGCGGGCGCTTAGTGATGTCCCTGACCCTGGCACCGGGGAGGCAACATACCATCTGGAATTCACATCTGCGGCCACAAAAATGCCTGTCTGTTCCCTGAGCTATAGAATCCCCCATCATTGTTGCTTTCTTAATCTTTTCCTGTCCCCCTGTATGGCTGAGCCTGCTGTGGACTTGGCTCTGGCTGCAGTCCCCAGAGGAACCATTACTGTCACCAATATTCAGAATTGAATACCGGTTAGAGAGCACGATGCACTCTGGAAACCTGCACTACTTGTCTGGTCGTATTCGACTGCTTGGTGGTGGTCCATTCCCTCTCTGCCTGCAACTATTTAGCACTGGGGTGACCACATCCAGAAAAGTGCTGTCGATGAAACATTCAGCCTCTCTGATGCACCGCAGTGATGCCAACTGTTGTTTAAGTTCC
Organism: Heterodontus francisci; assembly: GCF_036365525.1. Classification (NCBI taxonomy): domain Eukaryota; kingdom Metazoa; phylum Chordata; class Chondrichthyes; order Heterodontiformes; family Heterodontidae; genus Heterodontus; species Heterodontus francisci. Next base: position 35,664,319 of record NC_090405.1, on the reverse strand, counting down.
GAAACCTGGAGCTCAAGCTGTTGCAGTTGCCAACAGTTCCTGCACATGTGATTGTCCGGGACGCTTGAGAAGCATCCTGGAGTTCCCACATAGAACAGGATGTGCACTCCACGGGTCTGAGATGCCCTGCCATGCATCTATGTATTGGACTACTAACTGACTTAACAGAAATAAACTTGAGACTTAAATATATAAACATTCACCAGCTACTCACCAATCAGTTACTTGTGCTAACGTCAGTTTGCTTTAAAGAGAGTTAATTTAAATGTTTTTACTTAACTCTTATTAACTATATAACTCATTTTAATTTACTAAAAAATGCAGAACCCTTTAGTGTTTCCATCCCTTGCTATTTAATTTTAACTTTATCTCCTTGATCTGATTACTTAATTGAATGCTGATTTTAATTATATGGTAAATTCTTGAAATGGCTTTAGATTTTATACTAATTAATTGATCTCATATTACTTTTGTAGTTGATTAATTTAAAGCTTACCAGTATACTCACCCAACGTGACTGTCCTTTGGCGTCATGTCAGGATTTTTTTTTTTGTAGTCTCATTCAGATTCAGTCCACTTAGTGCTACTCCCCTCTTGGGCCTGTCGTTTTGTGCTGCTCTTCTCCAAAGCACCCCCCCCCCCCCCCACCTTGTGTTGCTCTAGAGCTTTTGCCATTTCAATAATTTACCATTATAATTAAAATCAGCATTCAATTAAGTAATCAGATCAAGGGGATAAAGTTAAAATTAAATAGCAAGGGATGGAAACACTAAAGGGGTCTGCATTTCTTAGTAAATTAAGATCTGATATATATAGATAATGAGAGTAAAGTAAAAACATTTAAATTAACTCTCAAGAAAACTGAAGCATTGAAAGTATGCTTCCACCTGATTTCTGACCCAGTGATCTCACCATTTTAATTTTTGCTACTTCAGACTTGTTCTTCAAACACGTCTCCCCTGAGAAGCACTGAAAAATCAAATGAAAATGTTATACTTTTTAAAGTAAAAGCTAAGCTACTTCAAAATATTATAATTGAGGAGAAAATAATGTAGATAATGTAAAGCAGTGAATGTACTCAAACATTAAGTAATTCAGTGTATGATTTCATGATTTTTTCCCCCAAAAATAGTTTACCATTTCCTTTCTCCCCATAGGCCACAGTGTATCGTATTGACAGGATCACCTATGTCCAGGCCAGCCTTGTTGGATTTAACACTTTCTTTCACCAAGAATTTTAGTCTCTGCATCTGTAGTCAAGTATTTATGGTAAGTACTATATCAGATTTCTATGAAGCAATTTTGTTTTGATCACTTCAAAAATCAGCACAATGCTAAATGGTCATAGATTATAGTGGCAGCAAGTATGTTTTTTTTGTGGGGGGGGAACTGGATATATTTCCTTTTGCAAACTAATAATCTTCAGCATTTATTCAACCTCGACATACTAATGAAATAATTGCATCATCTCACCATACAAATCTCTTGGGACTGTGGTTACAGCTCGCCTTATACTGGCACTGGTCATCAGTGCTTCTGTGTCAGGATGATATGTCTCCATCAGAGAAGCTTGGACAGAAGTGAAGTCCCTCCCTTTGATCAAATGTTATGGCTGACCCTAAATTATTTCAAACACAGATGCTTGTCCAAACAACCTTCAGATGTGTGTTGGAGAACATAAAAAAGTCAGTTGACATTTGACGAGTGCAGAATTAAATGGTGGACTCCCTCAGCAGGGCTTGAATGTAGCCACATAAATGGACCCTGCAATGGGTGACAGTTCAGGCTATTTCCGAAGATGGGGCAAAGATGGGTATTACATAAGATATACTTAAATTTATGCATTGATGTATGCACAGAAAGCACTGGAATGTTTGAGGATTTGCTGGAATCTTAATTTCCTCTCTAGTGTTTCAGCAGACAACAGAACCAAGGATGTAATGATAGCAAGGTCAGCATATTAGCACTTTGGGGAGAGTTATATGACTAACTGAAAATGTGAAATTTAAAGGAACAGTAACAACAACTTGCACATAGCACATTCAAGGTGCTTCACAGATGGGAGTAATTAAGTGGATGTCTAATCAGGAAGAGAGGATTGAGGATTGACAAAGTTTCATTTTGAGAGTTTTGAGAAGGTTTATAAAGATGAAGATACTTGAGGAGTTTCAGAAAACTAGGACAAAGGCAGCAGAAGATTCTGCCATCTGTACTAATTTTAGTATCCTGTCTGCATGTGGTTGAATGAGATATTAAGAATATGTGATCACGTACTATAGGTATGATCTTGTATGTATTAAAGTTCAAGCTCCACATACATTATTGTGACCCAGCTTACACCTCATTTCCTTCCTCACATGCCACTACTTGGGCTGTTCATTCTCTGAGTATCTGAGTCTCAGTACAGTTGCCAGGTGTTCTGAAGTCTTGTATCTAGCAGAGTTGAGAGAACACCTAATGAAGTTAACTGCATGTGGACAAAGATCTTGGTCTATTTTCACTGCCTCATCAGACTATGATCTTTTTTCTTTTGTGGAAGTTGAACTTCTTATTGTGGGTAACATTTATTGAGTTAATTTTATATGAAAACTAAAACTTATACATCTGTTTAGAAATTCTATTCAAAGCATATTTTAAGTTTATACATATGATTTTAATTCTGTCACTGCATGGTTTTTTTAATGCCAGACCAGAAAACACATGACTTTCCAGTAAAGGAGTTTTTTGTATGGGTAAAGTAATTTTCTGGGAATAGTACATTGGCTTCAATGGTACAGCATTGGAGCATTACGCTTCCAACCAGATTATCACATGCTTAAATCTTGAAGCATTTATTACCGGAGCAAGAAGCTTATTCAGTTGAACCTTGTTAGCCTTTGCAGGTAACAACAATGAGACAAAGGAATTCTATCATAGATTTGATCACTGGTTTGTGGTAAATTGCCAGATCTCAGTTGGATTCTATTATCAGCATTTCTGGATTGGCAAGTTGAAAAATTAGCTAAACTTTTACTCCCGAAGGCGATCAATAAACTGACTTTTCTGAAAGTCACATGCTGACCTCATGGCATTGAAATCTGTCATTTAAAATCATGCTGTGATGGGCTGAATTGGCTTATTTTCAGCCAAGATACTGGGGAGGGGTGGGGGGAGGGTGTTGGGAGAAGAGAAAAAAGAAAAGCAAACTGGTAAGTTGGAGCTTCTCCTGAGAAGAGTTTACATGTTGTCAACATTAATAGGAAAGTCCAGAATATCCTGTATGGAAGTAGAAGTAAAGTTTAGCAATCGGATATTTAAAATGAGTTTAAGCAGTGCACAAAGTAATACAGTTAAACTTGTCCATATAACTATTGCATTACTGTTTTCTGGTAGGGCCCACGAAAGCAAACAGTAAGTGAAATTAACATGAACATGGATAAATACCAGCAGTGGCTTTCGAAGAACAAAAAAAAAGCCTTCTATGCAGCTGTGGCTGGAGACACCCTACGGGATGGAGTAAAGTGCTTACTTCAGGTTGTTGCTCGAAGTCTGTATTATCAAGTCTTTAATGCACCAGAGATTAACCGCTGAATTTATTGTCAGTCTAGTTATATTTGATTTGGTAGAAGTATATACACTGTTTTAAGTTGAGTAGATTTGCATCAGTTATCAGGGACCAACATTTTTAAATGCATTACAGATTATAGAATTTATGCTGTTTACTAACTATGTTTGTTCCAAACAAGTGACTGCATTTACATTACTTAGAAGGAAGTTGATGACCTATCTTATTAGGAAAGCTGGCTTAATTGGTTCGTGAAGTGTGCTAGGTTGGTGTTAATGCAATGAGAATCTCAAATAGTTCTCGGCTATTGAATTCAGAGTCAGGAATTATGTTGAATTTTACAGCAACAGGCCATTCTGCTGAACAGATCAATGCCAGTGTTTATGCTCCATACCAGCCTCCTCCCACCTTACTTCCATCTCCTTATCAACATATCCTTCTATTCCTTTCTCCCTCCCTTATTTAGCTTCTTAAATGCATCTATGCTATTTACCTCAATCAGTCCATGTAGTAGCGAATTCCACATTGTCACCCCCTCTGAGTAATTGTTTTCAGCTTCATCTTTGTATAACATTTTACTTAAATGTAGTTTTATTGGAATTGGTCGCTAGTAGCAGTACAGCAATTAGGATAATTGTTAGTTCTCTGGTTATGGGGATTCAGTAGGAGCAGAAGGTGAGAAAATGCAGATTTCAGGTCGGAAGAGACAAAGTATGCTTACAGAAATTACTGCCAGACCATTGAAAGAAATTTGATGTGAAGAAAACTGAAATGATAGCAACATGGCATTGCAAAGCAATGTATCACCAATATGAAACTTGAACTTGTGTCCCTTTGTCCTAATCAATTTTCTGGAATTACTTTTTCCATATCATTAATATTTCTATAAGATCACTTCTTACACATTATTCCAGGCTGAAAAGTTCATGCTTCTCCAGCCTTTGCTCATAACTCAGATCTCTTTACATTAGGGATCAGCATTATGGCTTTGTTTTGTTGCTGGTAGTTGTTGCTCAGGGTTGGTACACTTGCCTTGGAGCCAGAAAGTTAAGTTCCGCTTCAGAGACTTGAGCACAAAATCTAGGCTGACGCTCCAATGCAGTACTGAGGGGGCGTTGCTCTGTTGGCAGTGGCATCTTTCGGATGAGACGTTAAACCCAGACCCCATCTTCCTGCTCAAGTGGTCATAAAAGATCCCATGACACTATTTGAAGAAGACCAGGGGAGTTCATGCCCCTGTCCTGCCTAGTATTTATCCCTCAACCAACATTACTGAAATGGATTATCTGGTCATTATCACATTGTGAGACTTAGCTGTGTGCAAATTGGCTACCACGTTGTCTACATTGCACTAGTGACTATACTTCAAAACTACTTCATTGGCTGGAAAGCATTTTGGGGTGTTCTGAGGTTGTAAAGGTACTGTATAACTCTGATTTTCGTTCTACTTTGAGCTTCTTCTAATGGTTAAATGTCTCCATGACCAGAACTGGACACAGTTCTCAAAACCTAGTCTTTGCTACTCTTTGAAAGCAATTCATTCTGCCACTGTCTCCTGCCTCCACATGCTCTAACACTGTTCAGTAGTCTAATATGTGGTGCCTTCTCGAAGGCCATTTAGAAATCTCGATATATTGCGTCACTGCATTACCCTCATTTACTCGCTGTTGCCTCTTCAAAAAATTCAATTACATTAGTCAAGAAAGATTTTTCCTTTTGAAATCCTTTGGCTACTCATTATATTTTTGGTTTCTAGATTTTATTTTTTCTATTTTCACCTTTAGCAGGGATTCCACGTTTTCTACCACTGATGTTAAGCTGAATGGCCTATAATTCCCTGGACATGTTCGGCTGGATTTTACTAGCGCGCTGCAACTTGCGGCGGCATGCTTTGAAGTCGGTGGTCTGCCCATGTGCAGCGGCTGCCGCTGAGCCCCCACGATATTTCGCATTGGGGCTCATTAGCATCGCGGTGACACGCCCTCCCCGCACCCCCCCCCCCCCCTTGTTATGTGACAGGAGGTGCGACATCTGGCGCTGTGATGATGGCTCAGCTGTGCAGCAGGTGCTGGGGCCCTATTTAAAGCACCCCAGCCCCTGCTTCCTGACAGCTGCCAAATAAATACTGAGCTCACTATTGAAGAGCGCAGATGCTGGTAATCTGGCAGCAAAGCAGAAAGTGCTGGAGAAACTCAGCAGGTTTGACAGCATCTCTCACCACAAATGCTGCCAGACCTACTGAGTTTCTCCAGCACTTTCTGCTTTGCTGCCACATACTTTATTTTGTCAGTGTCCTGTGCAGTTGAGATCCTCCTCTTCCACTCAAGTGTGACATTCCTCCTTGTAGACTTGCTGCACCTGGGTGAATAATCTTAATTTTGCACATACAATTCAGTCTCCCGTTCTGGTATCATAAAAGGCAACTATACTATAAGAAATAAAAGCATAATTTAAGAATATCTCCATACTATGGGCTTTTAATTACCTGAATATGAAAAGCCACAGACTAATGTGCATTTGGAATCTGTAATTAATTTTGCTGCTGTTATGTGAAAAGACATTTAACTAGAATTAAAAGTACTTCTTAAAGAACCGGGAAATATGTTTGTTCTAGCTGCATTGCAAACCAGAAATATTAGATCAATAATTATGATCAACTGCTGCAGAAGCAAAATCTACATGAACATGTGTCGATCTTTCATCGATGAAAACCCAGGACACCAGCACAGATTTCATCACTGGTCCTGTATTGGTGTTCAAACATGTGCAAAGAAAGCCTTGCAGCCAGAAGTTAGAGCAGTTACACTGTGGCAGAGGGGCCCTCTAGGGTGCCCCCACGTTTCAGCGATGCCTTCATGCTGACTCTCCTTGAGGCTGTGCGGGCAAGGCACGAGGCCCTTTTCCCCTGCGATGGTAAGAAGAGGCCCTCCCGCCTGACCAAGGCAGCCTGGCTGGAGGTGGCAGAGGAAGTAAATAGCCATGGGGTCATCCGGCGTGAAAGGGTTCAATGCTGGAAGAGGATGAACGATCTGTTTCGCACTGCAAAAGTAAGTGGCACTCTGTATCATGGCCCCACACAGTGGCACATGAGTGCCACTGCCATGCCAAAGACAGGAAGGTTGGGCAGGGATGAATGACGTGACATAAATGGATGAAAATATGACCGAACTCACCCTTGACTGCAGCTCACAAAATGGCACCTGCATGAGTGGTTCACTCAGTAGTGCACACCGAGCCTTCGCCACCTTTGGACCCAACACTCCTCTTGTTCCATGTTTCAGGTTGTTGCCTTTCCATCCTTAATCTCTGCCTCCTTGCTCCTTTGGGCAAAGAGCCCACAATGCTTGTGAGGCGAGTCTGACTGTTGGAGTGCCAGATATGCGGATGATGACACAGGCTGAGGAGGAGGCCCTTGAACCTACTGACACGTGGACTGTGCATTCAGTGCCTTTGAGCTCGGCCTCCTGGGCAATATGCATCCATTTGATATACACAATGATCAGTGTGAAAATCATGCTGTTTGACACAATGCTATCACAATTGTTACATGCTCAACATGAAGACTGACCGTTTGCCCTTCTCATTGTATCTTGCAGGTCAACGCTCTGAGTAAGCAGGCGGCCCAGGACATCTCCTGCACCTCAGAGGAAGAGAAGTCCTTGGAGAACGCAGCGTCCCATGACACTCCCGCACCTTCCACCAGTGCAGATACAGTCACCTCGGTGGGAATCCGGTCAGGCTTACAGTAGTGTTCACAGGCTGGTGAGAGCACTGCACACTCGCCCAAGTAGCTGACTGAGGCTGAGACAGTCGAGGCCCCTGTGGGTGGCCAGGCCCTTGCTGAGTCCCAGGCTGCTGATGACCCCCTCTTGTGGACAGCACAGGGCATGCTGGAGCTGCAGAGCAGTCATGGCAACATCTGGTGAAGATACCACAGGCCATGCGCAGCCTTGAGTGGACGATGTCCATCCAGGCCATGACAGTTTACGTGTCCCAGACATTTGAGTATATGGCATCTTGCAGCAGTGGCCCTCCTAGTGAGACACATTTCATTAATACGCACTGACTTGCATTCCCTCACCGAGGCCATCAGATCCACAAATCAGTAGCAAGGTGCAAGAGGGACCAGGGGCCTGGAGACAGCCCTGGTCCTTCCTGGGAGAGCAGAGGGGTTCAAATTGGCTTTGAGCTGGAGGAGGCAGGCTTGTGTGCCATATCTGGGGTCCACCCTCTAGGTGCATCCATTGTGGCCATCTACCCCTCCGCCAGTGAGTTAAGCTCAGCAGCCACGAAGTCTGAGGAGAATTGTGCAATGACGCAGGATTTTCCAGCCAGCCAGGGCCCTCCAGGTCTTGTGCGCACAGAGAACGACCGCCAAAGTTGTCCACAGCCAAAGGGCTATGTGATCAGCGGCCTTCCTCCAGTCAGGCTGTTAGCGCAGAAGTGTCACGGCAAAGGCGCATCCGCAAGTGTTTCCAACAAACACTGACACAAATAGGTCTCCACGGGTGAGACAACAATGTAGAAAGGTCAAAATCAAAATTTTCTTCACTAACTGGTGTTGCCTTTACTGTGTGAATGAAGTGTGCTAGCGTGTACTGATTGTGTCTCCTCCCATTACATCATTGGCCTTTCAGAGCTGCCAATGTATGGAATAACATCATTTCCATGTCAGTAAGGCTCATGTGTGTCTCCACAGATGCAGTGACATGGACAATAGCTCAGTATGCTGCTGCCAGTAATGGTGGATGCAAAGATGTTGCAGATGCGGACTGCTGCTCAACAGGTGGACAAGGGTGCTGTGTGGCTTGCAGAGCCTATGGTGGTTCCTATGGCATGAAGAACCTTTCATCAATGAGGCGCTGCCAGGCATCCCTGGCTAGCTGCTCGCCCTGCATGCAGTGCCTGGATGCTCTCTGTCCTCCCATGCGCCTTTGCTGCTGTATGTCTTCTTTGTCCAAGGATCAGTCCTGTCATGTCAGTCCTCCATCTTACAAGGCCTCCCCTCTATTGAGTGCATAGTTGTGCAGAGTACAGCAGACAGCAACGATGTGAGCTAACCTTTCCGGCTCATATTGCAGGGCACCACCCGACCTATCCAGGTAGCAGAAGCGCATTTACAGCATGCCGATCACCTGCTCAATGGTGGCTCTTGTAGCTCTGTGGCTGGTGTTGTATCTCTCCTCCAACAGTGATGTGGTGTCTGACTGGTGTCAGGAGCCATGTCTGTGAGGGGTAGCCCTTGTCTCCAAGAAGCCACACCGCCATCTGAGTCAGTATTTTTTAATATTCATTCATGGGATGTGGGCGTCGCTGGCTAGGCCAGCATTTATTGCCCATCCCTAATTGCCCTGGAGAGGGTGGTGAGCTGCCTTCTTGAACCGTTGCAGTCCATGTGAGGTAGGTACACCTACAGTGCTGTTAGGAAGGGAGTTCCAGGATTTTGACCCAACAGCACTGAAGGAACAGCGATATAGTTCCAAGTCAGGATGGTGTGTGACTTGGAGGGGAACTTGCAGGTGTTGGTATTCACATGCATTTGCTGCCCTTGTCCTTCTAGTTGGTAGAGGTCGCGGGTTTGGAAGGTGTTGTCTAAGGAGCCTTGGTGGGTTGCTGCATTGCATCTTGTAGATGGTATACACTGCGTCCACTGTGCGTCGGTGGAGGGAGTGAATGTTTGTTTGTGAACGAGGTGCCAATCAAGTAGGCTGCTTTCCTCCTGGATGGTGTTTAGCTTCTTGAGTGTTGTTGGAGCTGCACCCATCCAGGCAAGTGGACAGTATTCCATCACACTCCTGACTTGTGCCTTGTAGATGCTGGATAGGCTTTGGGGAGTCGGGAGGTGAGTTACTTGCCGCAGAATCCCTAGCCTCTGACCTGCTCTTGTAACCACGGTATTTATTTGGCGACTTCAGTTCAGTTTCTGGTCAATGGTAACCCCTAGGATGTTGATAGTGGGGGATTCAGCGATGGTAATGCCATTGAATGTCAAGGGGAGATGGTTAGATTCTCTCTTGTTGGAAATGGTCATTGCCTGGCACTTGTGTGGTGCGAATGTTACTTGCCACTTATCAGCCCAAGCCTGGATATCGTCCAGGTCTTGCTGCATTTCTACACGGACTACTTCAGTATTTGAGGAGTTCACGAATGGTGCTGAATATTGTGCAAACATCCGCGAACATCCCCACTTCTGACCTTATGATTGAAGGAAGGTCATTGATGAAGCAGCTGAAGATGGTTGGGCCTAGGATACTACCCTGAGGATTTCCTTTGCACTAGGTATGACTCCAACCAGCGGAGAGTTTTCCAGCTGATTCCCATTGACTTCAGTTTTGCTTGGGCTCCTTGATGTGTTGTAATTTTTTTGGAATTCTCAGTATCATCTTCATGGCAGGCAATAGATTTGGTATCTCCAATAGATTTTCCCATGACTTGTTTAACTATGGTGGCTATTGTAGAGGTTACAGGATGGGGGGGTAACTAGTCTGAACTAGAATCTGGGCCCAAACTAATCAAAAGCATGAGGTGATAGCCAAAGTTCTAATTTTTACATTCCGTACACCATCAACATTCTATGTTAGCAATCTGTCGAGATTGTAGTTCTGCTACCTTGAAGTCAAGAGCAGTCACTCGCTCCTCACCTCTGGAGGTCAATTCTTTTGTTCATGTTTGAACTAAGGCTGTCATGAGGTCAAGAGCTGAGTGGTTCTGGCGGAACCCAAACTGAGCGTCACTGAGCAGGTTAGGGCGAAGCAAGTGCTGGTCGATGGCACTGTTGATGACACCTTCCATCACTTTACTGATACTCGAGAGTAGACTGGGGCGGAAATTGGCAATGTTGGACCTGTCCTGCTTTTTGTGTATAGGATATAACTGGGCAATTTTCCACTATGCCAGGTAGATGTCAGTGTTGTAGCAGTACTGGAACAGCTTGGCTAGGGGCGTGGCAAGTTCTGGAGCACAGGTCTTCAGTACTATTGCCGGAATATTGGGACACTTTGCAGTATCCAGTGCCTTCAGTCGTTTCTTGATATCACGAGGAGTGAATCGAGTTGGCTGAAGTCTGTCATTTGTGATGCTGGGGACTTCAGGAGGAGGCTGAGATGGATCATCAACTCTGCACTTCTGGCTGAAGATTGTTGCAAATGCTTCAGCCTTATCTTTCGCACTGATGTGCTGGGCTCCCCCATCATTGAGGATGGGGATATTTGTGGAGCCACCTCCTCCAGTTAGTTGTTTAATTGTCCTCCACCATTCACGACTGGATGTGGCAGGACTGCAGAGCTTAGATCTGATCCATTGGTTATGGGATTGCTGAGCTCTGTCTATTGAATGCTGCTTATGCAGTTTGGCACGCAAGTAGTCCTGTGTTTTAGCTTTACCAGGTTGACCCCTCATTTTGAGGTATGCCTGGTGCTGTTCCTGGCATGCCTTCCTGCACTATTCGTTGAACCAGGGTTGATCTCCTAGCTTGATGGTAATGGTAGAGTGGGGGATATGCCAGGCCATGAGGTTACAGATTGTGGTTGAGTACAATACTGCTGCTGCTGATATCCCACAGCGCCTCATGGATGCTCAGTTTTGCATTTCTAGATCTGTTTGAAATTTATCCCATTTGGCACGGTGGTAGTGCCACACAACGCAGTGGAGTGTATCCTCAATGTGAAGGCAGGCCTTCGTCTCCACAAGGACTGTGCGGTGGTCACTCCTACCAATACTGTCATGGACAGTTGCATCTGTGGACAGGCAGATTGGTGAGGACAAGGTCAAGTCTGCTTTTTCCCTCTTGGTTCCCTCACCACCTGCCGCAGACCCAGTCTAGCAGCTGTGTCCTTTAGGGCTCGGTCAGTAGTGGTGCTACCAAGCCACTCTTGTTGATGGACATTGAAGTCCCCCACCCAGAGTACATTCTGCGCCCTTGCCACCCTTAGTGGTTCCTCCAATTAGTGTTCAACATGAAGGAGTACTGATTCATCAGCTGAGGTGGGGGGTGGTAATCAGTAGGAGGTTTCCTTGCCCATGTTTGACCTGATGCCATGAGACTTCATGGGGTCCAAATCGATGTTGAGGACTTCCAGGGCAGCAACTCCCAGCTGTATACCACTGTGCCACCACCTCTGCTGGGTCTGTCCTGCCGGTGGGACAGAACATACCCAGGGATGGTGATGGCAGTGTCTGGGTCATTGTAAGGTATGATTCGGTGAGTATAGCTGTCAGGCTGTTGCTTGACTCGTCTGTGGGACAGCTCTCCAACTTTGGCACAAGCCCCCAGATGTTAGTCAGGAGGACTTTGCAGGGTTGGCTGGGTTGGGTTTGCCGTTGTCGTTTCTGGTGCCTAGGTCGATGCCGGGTGTTCCATCCAGTTTCATTACTTTTTTATTGACTTCATAGCGGTTAGATACAATTGAGTGGCTTGCTAGGCCATTTCAGAGGGCAAAAAAGAGTCAACCACATTGTTGTGGGTCTGGAGGCACATGTAGGCCGAATCAGGTAAGGACAGCAGATTTCCTTCCCTAAAGAGCATTACTGAACCAGATGGGTTTTTACAACGATCGACAGTAGTTCAGTGAACAGCACCTGGGTCTGGCACAGGATGAAGGTGGCATGGCAGCTGCCTGGAAAGTGGGCAGATTTGCATGAAGCATTTCCAGTGATTACATAGGCAGTTGCACATTGAGTGGAAGCCCTTACAGTTTACGTATTCAGCTGGTCACCCGGCAGGAGCCTTGATGGCCACATGGGTGCAATCTATGACCCCTTGCACCTGTGGGAATCCCACAATGAAGCTGAAAATGATGGCCCTCTGGGCCTGGCTTTCAGGGTTCGTTATGAAGTGCTCATAGTCACTAGTCCTCTGGTACAGGGCATCGGTGACATCCCTGATGCAGCAGTGCACTGCTGACTGTGTGACCCACAAAGGTCTCCAGTGGGCCCCTGAAATGATGCAGAGGTGTAAAAAATTAAGAGCCGTTATCACTTTGAGGGCCACAGGGCATAGGATGTTGCCCAAAACCCATGGGCTGCAGGTCATCGTTAAGCAGGGCAGAGATGTCACTGCCTCTCTCGACATCTGCAGTTGCCACTGAGGTATGTCATGCGGGACCTGTAGATGCGCGGCGATCTGTAGTGGCAAGCTCTCCTTGGGTGCTGTTGCTCACGACCGGGGGCCTCTACGTGGGCTGCAACTGCCTGTTGGTTTTGCCTGTGGTGCATATGGATCCTCACGAGAAGTGGGAAAATGCATATAGGGTGAAACATCTCCCATCACAAAGTTACTTTTAAACTCAGTTACTTCTTCAAAGGTACCTAACAGGGCAGAGATAGATGTTGACTGGTACCTTAGGTGCTTTGATGCATCAACTGTGGCATGGCATTGCCTGTTGTGGCTCCCACTAAGAGTGGCACCATATGACCACACAAAGATTGTACCAGCTGCATCGATTGGCCTACCAGACATATAAGCTTTACATGCCTATCCTTTCTGGCACTCTCCCCACATACAGGGTGACATGTGGGCCATTGCTCCTTCACTGACAGAGGCAATCAGTGGCACAGAGCAGACTGCCTTTATGGAGGGCGGAAACGCAGTGTCTCCCTACACATCTGGCAGATGTGCCCCCTTTTAATACCATCTCTCCCCCGCCCCCCCCCCCCCCCCCCCCTCCCTCCCTTCAGGTATACAGAGTTGAGGCCCCGATAATCCTATTCCGCTCAAACCTCTATTCCAGTATGCACTTGTGCCCCCTGTAATACCTTCCCCCACCCCCAACCTCCCTTCCAGTCTGCAGTCTTGATAACCCTGTAATGCCATCCCACCTCTCATCAAGTATGCAGAGTTGAGACCCTGGTGTATTCGGACTTGCCCACACTGTGAGCGAGTACTCCTACTTCTGATGTCCTGTTGGCTTTTCATATTCGTGAACGGGACAGCATGTGACAGCCGCCCGTTCAATGAGAAATGTGGAACTGTGGAGCGAGAGACAGCGGGATGCATAATCAGGAAAGTTGAGTAGTGCTTTACATATGGTAATTGGGGTGCCGCCGCCGAGTGGCCGGGGGGTGGTGGAGGGCGGGGTGCTGCACCGAGGTCCTGCCGCTGGCAGTAAAATGCGGCAAGGCTTTCTCTGTCGGGTCAAGGCGGGCCTCTCCTAGCAGAATTTTCCAGACCCCCGACGTCAGGGGGCTGGTAAAATCCAGCCTGTTCTGTCTCCTTTCTTGAATATAGATATAACATTACTTCTGCCACGACATCTTTTTCTAACTAAATATTAAATGTATATTAGTGCCTCTGCTATCTCTGCAGTAGCTACACTGTGGGACAGAGTATAAATTAAGGGGGTCTTGGAGGAAAGGTAGCCCGGAGGATCTGTCCAAAATGTATTAAGAACAATTTCTTAGAACAATACGTTCTGGAACCAACCCAGGAGCAGGCTTTTTTGGATCTGATATGTAGTGAGACAGGATTAATTAATGAACTCATAGTGAAGGGTTTTGTGGACAAGAGTGATCATTTCACATTCAGTTTAAGATTGAGAAATTTGGTCTGAAGCTAGTGTCTTAAATTTAAATAAGGACAATTACAAGTGTACAAAGACACAGTTGGCTGCAGTGGACTGGGAAAATAAGTTGGAGAAGCAGTGGAAGACATTTAAGGAGATAATTCATGACTCTCAACAAAGATATATTCCATTGGTAAAGACTCTATCGGAAGGTTACACCATCTGTGGCTAATTGAGGAAGTTAAGGATGGTATCTATTTGAAGGAAAGACATACAATGCTGCAAGGATTAGTGTTAAGCCAGAAAATTGGGAAACTATTAGAAGATGACTTTTTTTTTTAAAAGGGGAGAAATTAGTGTGAGTAAACTAACCAGAAATATAAAAACAGACAATAAAAGCTGCAAATGTATAAAAAGAGAGAGTAGCTAAATTCCCTTAAGGAATGAGACTGGGGAATGAATAATGGGAAACAAGGATGTAGCAGAGACTTTCAAGTATTTTGTACTTGTCTTCACAGTGGAAGACACAAAAGGCATCCCAAGATTAGTAGAAAATCAAGAGGCAAAAGGGAGGGAGGAACTATCACTAGAGAAAGAAGTACTAGGAAAAATAACTAATGGGATCAAAGGCTGACAAATTCCCTGGACCTGATGACTTGTATCCTAGGGTCTTAAAAGAAGTGGCTGAAGAGATAGTGGATGCATTGGTTGTAATCTTCCAAAATTCCCTAGTTTCTGGAAATGTCCCAGAGGATTGGAAAACTGCAAATGTAACACCTCTTCAAGAAAGGAGGGAGGCAGGAAACCAGAGGCCAGTTAGCCTAACATCTGTGATTGGGAAAATGCTAGAATCCATATTGAAGTGGAAGCAGGGCATTTGGAAAATCATAATGCAATCCAGCAGAGTCAGCATACTTTCATGAAGGGGAAATAGTATTTGATAAATTTATTAGAGTTCTTTGAGGATGTAACAAGCAGGGTGGATAAAGGGGAAATCAGTAGATGTAACTTATTTCGATTTCCAAAAAGTGTCCAATAAGGTGCCATGTAAAAGGTTACTGCACAAGATAAGAGCTCATGGTGTTTGGAGTAATATATTAGCAGGGATAGAGGACTGGGTCGTTTTCAGGTTGGCAAATTGTAACTAGTAGGAGTGCCACAGGGATCAATGCTGGGGCCTCAACTATTTATAATCTAATTAATGACATGAAGGGACTGAATGTGTTGTAGCCAAATTTGTGACGATACAAAGATAGATAGGAAAGCAAGTTGAGGAGGGCATATAAAGTGTCTGCAGAGAGATATAGATGGGTTAAGTGAGTGGGAAAAAATTTGGCAGATGGAGCATAATGTGGGAAAATGTGAGCTTGTCCACTTTGGCGGGAAGAATAGAAAAGCAAACTATTATTTAAACGGAGAGAAACTGCAGAATGCTGTGGTGCAGAGGGATCTTTGTACATCAGGGTTGTCCAACATATGGCCTGCGGGCCAGGATCCGGGCTGGCAAACGTTTCCATCCGGCCCATGGATGTAAACTGTTCCCAGGGCCATTCCTCATCCTCACCGTGACTGGTGATTTAGAAATGTCCCTTTGTCTTCTCACAGAACGGCCTTTTTTAAAAAAAAATCGCACTGTCAGTTTCAAAGCAGATAGCACTGACATTAGGAACAGCCGTTTCACAACAGACTCTGGGTTTTCTGGCGGGTTTTTAAAAAAAAAGTCAGAACTCGCAGGAAAACCCCAAGTCTGTTGTGAAATGGCTGTTCCTGATGTCAGCTTTGAAATTGACAGCACGATGGTTTTTAAAACTGAGCTGCCCAACCATCTGTTGAGCGTTCCATTCTCTGCAACTGTGTTAGAGAGAGAGGGTGGGGGGGGAAAACAGAGAGAGAGAAAAAGAGGGCCAGAGCGAGAGTGGGAGAAAAAAGGGGACAGAGATGGCAAAAGGTGTAGAGAAGGGAGAGGGAATGGTGGGGGAGGTGGGTGGAAGAGACAGAAAGCAGGGAACACCGAATGGGGAGTGGGGAACACTGGGCAGCGGGGAACACGAGTCATGGGGGGAGCGGGGTGGGGGAGATGGAGAGAGGGTGGGTGAAGAGGGGGAGAGAGATAAAGAGACTGGGAGAATGTCAGTCATTTACTTATGACACAGAAGGAGGCCATTCAGCCCATCGAGTCCATGCCAGCTCTCCATGGAGCTATGCAGTCAGTCCCACTCCCTGCCTCGATCTCCATAGCCCTGCAAGTCTATTTCTCTCAGGTGGCCATCCAAATTTCTCGATGATGTCATTGATCGTCTCTGCTTCCACCACCCTTGTGGGCAGTGAGGTCCAGGTCATTGCCACCCGCTGCGTAAAAAAAAAAAAAGGTGTTTCCTCATCTTCCCCCTGCATCTTTTGCACAAAACTTTCAATCTGTGTCCCCTAGTCCGAGAGGGCGAGTGGGGGTGGGGGAGTGCAGTGGAAGAGAGAACGAGACACACACAGTGCAGGGAGAGGGGGTAGAGAGATCAAGGTCTCTCCTGAAAGTTAGACATCTATCCATAATGCTCTGCATTGCTACATAGAGTGTGGGGCAGAAACTGACTACTTATGCAAGTAAAAACAATGCCAGGTATGTCACTATATCAGTTTTCAATATAGTGATGAGAAAGTAAGTCAATAAATTAGTTTTCTCATTTAAAGCTTCTTCACAAATGCGCATTTGTTGTTTTTATTAGTAAGATAAATTTTTAATACCTTTATCTTTTGAAATTTGCTCACCTGCCCCCCCCCCCCCCCCCGGGCAGAGCAAAAATCATAATGCGGCCCTCTGCCCGAAAAGGTTGAACAACCTTGTTGTACATTAATCACAAAAAGCTAGTATGCAGGTACAGAAAGTAATTAGGAAGGCAACTGGAATGTTAGCATTTATTGCAAGGGGATTGGAGTATAAAAGTAAGGAAGTCTTGGTACAACTGTACAGGGCATTGGTCTCTTTAAGGAGGGATGTACTTGCATTGGAAGCAGTTCAGAAAAGGTTCATAGAGTTATACACTGGGCTGATTCCTGG
Source organism: Heterodontus francisci (assembly GCF_036365525.1). Taxonomy (NCBI): domain Eukaryota; kingdom Metazoa; phylum Chordata; class Chondrichthyes; order Heterodontiformes; family Heterodontidae; genus Heterodontus; species Heterodontus francisci. The sequence goes on along the minus strand of NC_090405.1, from coordinate 35,647,224 downwards.
GATGAAGAGGTTGCCTTATGAGGAAAGGTTGAGCAAGTTGGATCTATGTTTATTGGAGTTTAGAAAAATGAGCAGTGATCTTATTGAAACATTAGATTGAGGGGGCTCAACAGTAGATGTTGAAAGGATGTTTCCCCTCTTGGGGGAATCTAGAACTAGGGGACGCAGCTTCAGAATAAAGATTCTCCCTTTTAAGACGGAGATAAGGACGAATTTCTTCTCCGAGGGTTGTTAACCTTTGGAATTCTCTACCCCAGAGAGCAGTGGAGGCTTGGTCATTGAATATATTCAAGGTTGAGTTAGACAGATTTTTGATCTACAAGGGAGTCGAGGGTTATGGGGTGCAGGCAGGAATGTGGAGTTAAGGCCACAAACAGTTCAACCATGATCTAGTTGAATGACGGAGCATGCTCAAGAGACCAAATGGCCTACCCCTGCTCCTATTTCTTATCTTCCCTAGATTCTTTTAAAATGCATGGATGCAATCTGTCTGGACCAGGAGTTTTATTTTGAGGTTGATTATTTAATATTTCTCTTCTCTTTATTTTAAATTAATTTCTAATCTCACCTTCCGATGTCATCTCCACCTGATCTGTGTCCCTGATAAATACTGAAGGAAAATAATTATTTAATATATCTGCCATTTCTCTATCACTGCTTGTAATGTTATCTTGAATGTCCCTTAGCAGCCCTATTCGAATCCTGACTTATTTTATTTGTGTCTTTAGCATTGTTTACTATTTTGTTTTACGTTCCATGACAGTTTAATTTCATACTTCCTGTGCCTTCCTAAATTATTTTGACTTCTGTCTGTCTCTTCGTATTCTCCTGTGTCATGCTGTCCATGTACTTAGTGTATGACCCTTTCAGTGCCCGACCCTTTCAGTGCCCTCCATTTTTCCTTTTTGTCTTCATTCATGATGTCTTGTTAGTGTTTAGTTTGTTCCTGTTTTCTGGCAGAATATATTTTTTCTGAGATCTGTTGACACTTCTTGTTTCCCATTGCTGTACTAAATGTTAAATACTTGGAAGACAGAAGGCATTGTCTGTTTCTGAACTTGGTGTTGTACTTAATGCTGTGATGAGCTTCTGACCATCACTTACTCAGCCTATTTCCACCTCTGTAACCTAGCCCAACTCCATCCTGCCTCAGCTCATCTGCTGAAACCTTCATCCATGCTTTTGTTATTTGTAGACTTGATTATCCCAACGCACTCCTAGCTGGCTCCCACCCTACATCCCACCCACATTTCTTCCGCCTGTGTCCTAACTCTCATTAAATCCTGTTTTTCCCCATCATTCCTGTGCTCACTGACCTACAATGGCTTCCAGTTAAGCAATACCTCTCATTTAAAATTCTCATCCCTGTTTTCAAGTTCCTCCATAGCCTTATCCCTCCCTATCTCCTACAACTCTCTTATCTGTGCCCTTCTAATTCTAGCCTCTTAAGCAACCTGATTTTAATCACTCCATCGTTGGTGGCCGTGCCTTCAGCTGTCTGGACCCTAAACTTTGGAATTCTCTCCTTTAAACCTTTCCCTCTCTACCTCGTTTTGCTCCTTTAAGAAAAACCTACTTCTTTGACCAAGCTTTTGGTCACCTACCCTAATATATCCTTGTGTGACTCGGGCATATTTTTTATAATGCTGCTGTGAAGTGCCTTGGAGCATTTTATTATGTTAAAGGCGCTATATAAAACATAGTTGTAGTACATCGCTGTTTGCCAATATTGCTGTCCAGTTTATTTTCCCAACTTCTCTAATCCCAGCCCCTCAAAAATCAGCTTTTCTCCAATCTATTAACCTGGTCTTTTTCAGCTTATGTCCTTTTCAATTATTATCCTAAACCATGTTATGGTCGCTATTGCCTATTCCTCCACTTATACTTCTCTAGTCTGCTCTAGTTTATTCTCCATTACCAGATCCAGTAGTGAATCCTCTCTTGTCAGACCTCTTGCATACTGGGTTAGAAAGGAGTCCTGTAAACATTGTAGGAATCCCATTCCCTTATCTTTGCCTGCCTACCTCTAGCCAATTTTAATTTTAGGGTGGTTTAAATACCCCCCGCTCCCATGGTTATTCATGTTTTTTTACTCATTTCCCTAATTTGTTTGCTATATAATTTAACATTGTTAGTTTAGTCGATTTACTGTTCTGCATTAGTTGGGTATAGGGAGTATTGAGTCCATCAAGACTTCTGGTCAGTTTTTAAGTTCATCCTACAATTTCAAACTATTTATGGAGTGCATTCAATCATTTATTGTATGGAAGCAAGAAATTCTGGTCTTTGAACCTAAAATTGGATTATTGAGTATTAGAGATCACTTCAAACAGCTTATTTCCCTTGTCCCATCCAATGTCGTCATTTTGAGTTGTCAGTAGCAATGAGGGATAAAGAAATCAGCTTGTACATCTGATGATCATTTAGCACAGTGATTTAGTTACTTGAGTCGATGAACTAAAACAAGAGACTTTAAGAATTCACCCAGAGTTAATTTTTTTTCCTTCATTTTTTCCTTCCCCCGCCATTGCTAGAGTTAATATTCTATCCCTGCCTCCAGTCCTGAGCTCTGCAAGATTGGGTCTCTATCTTGGAACATGGATTTGAACAATCAGCCCTGTAGCAAAGTTTGGTAGAAAGGAGACTTTGAATAGGTTGAGTTTTGGCCCTTTTCTAATAGAACTAAATGGTGGCTGAAGACCTGCGAGTAAAAATGTTCATTTTTATTCACAAAACGAAACACTGATCCCAGTAATAGTTATAAGTTACTTTTACCTAGAACTAAGCTGGATACATGATCTTTCATTCACAGCTAGAGAAGTGGCTCCCTTTGCCTTCATGGTTGGAAAGTTATTGATCAGTTGTCTATGCATTCTAAAAACTACCATATTTTCACAGCATCTACAATAATCTGTGAATATTCATCTATAACCCAGAATTTGTACTCCATATACTGACACTATTTTCCGCGAGAATTTTGCACCCCACAATTTGGTTTGCAGTGCATCATTTATTCGAGTTAAGGGATTGTCCAGTTAAGTAGCATTATTGCAGTTGCTAAAATAAAAGCAAAATACTGCGGATGCTGGAAATCTGAAATAAAAACTAGAAATGCTGGAACCACTCAGCAGGTCTGGCAGCATCTGTGGAAAAAGAAGCAGAGTTAACGTTTCGGGTCAGTGACCCTTCTTCGGAACATTCCGAGGAAGGGTCACTGACCCGAAACGTTAACTCTGCTTCTCTTTCCACAGATGCTGCCAGACCTGCTGAGTGGTTCCAGCATTTCTTGTTTTTATTGTAGGTGCATTTGGTTTGGTTACTCAGTCATACATTAGGGTGTGCTAAAGATAATATACACAATCACTTCTAGAATGTGCGCAGAGTATATTTGTACACTAAAAGGGTGATTGTAAGTAGGGCTCGCAGTGTGGCGCATTTGCACGTACTGGAAGCTACATATGTTAATCCACAGGGCTCTATTCTTTGCAGATAGAAAGAACATGTACAAACATTGTGCCTGTTTCCGCTAAACAAAATAAGTGACAGCCATTTCCTGGTTCATTCCTCAGGACAATGCCTTAACCAATCAGAGTCGAGTTGCCTGGTTTAAATTTCTAACTGTCAGTCACTGTAAACTGGTGCATTCTCCATGGCAACGCCTCTACCAATCAGCGCACTCTTCTCTTTGACAACATGTCTCTATTTTCAGCAATACTCAAAAGGGTGAATAGTTGAATAGCCATTTAACACTGCCCCGAGAAGAATTTCACCCTAAATTATTAAATATGATAAATCATGGTTAATTAAATACACTTTAACATGAAAAATACATGTACAACACTTATACAAAGAAATGATTAAACACTGTATGAGGTTATTAAGACTGTTGTTTATTACCAAAATGTTAATTTTATCTAACTTTTCAATAAAGATGCTGGTTTTCTAGTCAAATCTAAGGAAAAATCTCTGACCATCTGAAGATAATACAGGTAGGTGGTAGGGGAATATAGGGACAGGTGAGGATGTGGTAGGAATATGGGATTAGTGTAGGATTAGTATAAATGGGTGGTTAATGGTCAGCACAGACTCGGTGGGCCGAAGGGCCTGTTTCAGTGCTGTATCTCTAAATCAAAAATCCTTTACCATAAATGATTAATTGAACACTTGTATCCCACTAGGCTTCAGGATTGGGTCGTATGAAACCGAATACACTTGTGATTGGATACAAAAGAGACTGGCATACTACTAATTCTCAGGATGTTGAGAATTATGTTGGCATTTTGCAGTAGGTAGTTCTTGCTATGTATGATTAAAGTGTGGTTCTTAAGAGGTAGTGATTTTTGCGATTGAGTAATCGCAGCAAATGCTGCGGAATAATTTCTGTACCTTTTATATGTAATCCAAGAAAAATCCCTTCTCTAAAAGCAAAGTATCTTTAGAGATCTGTATAAATTCAGTTATGGCTGCAGTGGATAACCTTAGTCATCCTGCAGTCAGTCCTCAAATTGTTGATTAGAACCAAGTGGGCATTGTGAACTTTGATTGGATTCCATTCCATCGCATATTCAACAAAGTTCAGTTTGTACTTGACCATCGGTTTAGAAGTATGCGATTGAATGCTAGTCTCCCTGGCAGTAATAACTTCACATGTCAATTTAGGGTGGTTCGCCACAGAGCATGTAGAGCTATATGCTCCCATCACTGACACCTTGGATTTCGATAAACTTGCTTTTCAGCTGTTATATTGCTTTTTCAATCCTTTGAGGGAAGATATAAAATTGTTAGCTTGTGCAAACAATGCATCAGTTACCTGCTTTGGGTAGCAATACACTACTGATTGACTGACTGATTTAATCCTACTGATGTCTCCATTGCCCCCAGAAATAATCTGAGACCTTCTGCAGCACATTATACAACTCAGTGATAGTTTTCCTCCATGAATTTGACTGATTTATATTCAGTTGGCTGGGTACTTGTGGGTAGGAATTTTCCTATTACAATATTGCCTAATTTTCTTTTTGCATCGTGCATTTCTTTCTCATCCTCCTCCTTCTCCCTCCAGCACCATACATGTATACTCCAATTGTGGAAGCCTTGTGGTGCCTGACCAAGAATATTCCCCACAAAGCAGTCCAATTAATCACTTTTACGTAGTGAAGGGTTACTTCAGCAACAAAGTTGGAAATGCATTCTCCTTTTCCTACTCATTGGAAGAAAATAAGACAGACAATTGGTGACTACTCCTTTAAACTTTTTGTCATCAAGCACTGCCAGCTATGCCTTAATTCCTTCTTTCTCTGAGTGCTTCTTAGACTTGACTCCCATCTTGGCATTAACTGAGGAAATGATCTTAACACCTGTTCTGCATCATTGGCGTACCATTTAACCAAGTCTGTTGAACTCCGATGTAACAGTCCCAGAATCATCCCATAAAGATGGGGCTTGTGTTACTGGAAAAGAAATATAGTGTTATGGGTTTCTGTCCCATTCTTCCTGAGTTATGAACTAGATCCAGGCATTGCAGGGTGCTAATATGAGGAAAATAGGCTCCAAGATGCCACCAATACAATGGTGAATATCTAATAGAAGACATGAATCATTAAATGTTCCATCCAACATACATGGAATAAATTAAATTTTTCCTGCTAATAAGATCATTGAACTAAAGATACAATCTAATCTTTAAATAAACAATTAGTGCAGATTCAGCACATTACCCAGTGGACAGTTTTTTTTACATTTATTCAGTAGGGATAAGCACTCCCCACTAGTTGAAGTCAGTGCTTCTGTTTTTATTTGCTACGTTTCACCATCGAGTAGGAATTTCTAGCGTGTGATTTCAGAATGGTCCAAGGGCGGTCTTCATCTCTAAACATTTTTCTCCATTGAGTCCCTTAAAATATTATCAATTTCCATAATGAATCTGGACTATTATATTTTTCAATTGTACTACATGTAGCTAGAGATTAATTTGATTTAATAGACCATCGCTATAATATGCAGTACTCTAGTAGAAAATTCTTTAATGACAGTAAATTAAAAAATTTGCGGCAAAAGTTCATCTTGTAATTTTTCATGGTAGTTAATAAAAGTATATCTTATTTATAGGGTCCAAATCACTTTCAGTCAACGGTGTAATGGTTGTGTTGAGTTAAGTTAAATTAAATGAGAATTTAAGTACTATATTTGAAATGTTAACGAGTATGAATTCCCAGCATGGAGCTTTGCATGCCGGGTGTCCATATTTAGAAATTCAGACACGAGTCAGTAGGCCCTACAAGATTTTCCATCAACTGGATTGGAAAAAATCTGACCCCTTCTGCTCAAATTGTTGATCTGAACGCCTGGCATGTGAAGCTGCGAGCATGGAGTGTGCATTTATAAAGTCTACCTGTACAACATTCAAAAGAAAAAATTAGTATGGCAGCACAGTAAATTTCAGTGAAATTTAAGCACATCCATTGCCCTGTTTTGAAGTATGATATTGTTTTTGTTTGCAGTGATGCCTTTGATTTTGAATATGGTTTGATGATTCTTAGGATTAGTCAAGGGCTTGACATCTCTCGCATGCTTCAGATTCGAGGTAAGATAATGCAGCAGCTACACTAACGTCAAAATAAAAAGCAATAAACTACAAATGCTGGAAATCTGAAACATAAATAGAAACTACTTAGAAACACTCAGCAGGTTGAAAGCAGCTGTGGCAAATACGTAAGTTAATGTTTCAGGTGTAACTCTTCTCCAGAACTGGCCACCAAGCTGTTAATAAAGCTTCTCTTTCCCAAGAGATTCTTAACAATGAATATAAATAGCAATGTGAGTAAATAAAATACTGGGGTAAATTTTGACTTTGTAATATAGTATAAAATGGGATGACAGCGAATTGGCAGTCCATTTTACTTCTGATTTTAATTGGGAGAGATGTAAAATGGGCTGCCAGTTTTACAGTACCATGCAGTCAAAAATCTAACCCACTCTTCCTTATTCAAGTATCAAATAATATATACTAATGTGTCACCTAGGTAGGTCTGTTATAATCCAGAAAGCCAGAATGTTACAACAAAGGCGGGAGGAGTGCACTGTCTTTTCTAGTTCCACTTATCCACAGGTCACAACATATTTTTTTTTTTACTGTTTACCCAGTTACAGATGCGGTCAATCATAAACTCTTTATCCCAGAATAAGATACACCAACCAGCTTTCTTTAATAAACAACAAAATTATCAGTTTATTATAAAACGAGACTTAACCAGTAACATATCAAAGCATTAACACACAGATTGAAGTATGAAAGTTCCTCCCTCTCTCTTTTCTCTCTTTCCTCTGTTACGAAAAAAATACGAAAAAGAATACTTTGGACAAATACTTGCTAATTCTTGAAGAAAAAAATAGAAGATGTGGAAAGATGTCAGTTGTCCTTTTTTTTGGTCTGGTGTCCCAAATACGTGTTGATGGCTGTCACTAGGATCTTTCTAGATCAATTCTTTTCAGGCGACATTGAGGATCAGTTTGGCAAGCTTTCTCGGAGAAATGCGACATCAGGGGTTTCTGGCAGGCTTTTCATGAAGTGCAGCATCAGTTTCTCTATTTCTTACACTTGATTCCCAGGAAGTTCAGAGATGGAAGAGGGTGAGCTGATGGTGGCTGCTCTCTTGGCTGGTTTCACTAATTGAAAAACAATTCACACCCCAATACACTGTCCAAAGCAGAATCAAAAACAAAATTAGAGTCAAGCCTCCGGACCCCTATAAATCTTGACCTGTCACTTCTCTGTAAACATCTTCCCCAGGTCACCAAAGTTTCTGTTTATTGCTTAAAGCACATGACTTCCAGCAAGGTTGTTTTTAAACAACATCTCTGTGTCCTTTCAATGAATTGTCAACAACAAAGCAAAGTCCAGCTTCTATGAAATCTTCAACCTTCCAGTGAATCCATCTGCACAATTTAAATACAAGTTCTCAAAAAATATACTTAATAAAAATATATGTGCTTTTGTAACAAGGTAGTGAAGGATAGAATGAAGCCAATCTTTACACACTTTTATAAGCTTAAGAGGGATATGGGCCCCGGAAGTGCAGAAGGTGTTAGTTTCGGCAGGCATCAAGATCGGCGCAGGCTTGGAGGGCCGAATGGCCTGTTCCTGTGCTGTACTGTTCTTTGTTCTTAAGCTTTTATTGAAAGTTACACATTACAAACATGCACCTGCTAACTGAGCCACCACAGTTCCAGTCTGTTCCTATTTATAGGAGCTCAAGTGAATCCCCAGTTAATGCACCCCCCCCCCCCAACCCACCTGCATACAATTAAATAGAATTAATATACAATTAACAGGACTAAGCATCTTGCTGAAGGATGTGGTGCTGGTAAATATTATGCTAGTATTGTCTGGTCCCCTGCATAAATAAGATGAAATGTGGCATCTCCTTACCTTGCCCCTTGAGTTCTTGTGATGACTGGAAGCAGAACAGGTAATTCATCAAGAAGCGAACTGTATGAAAAAACTAAAACTTGTGAAATTTAGTTACTCGTACTTGCTGTACAGGCTCTCTGTCCACCATGACAAAATGAACTTGACGGCTAAAGAAATTGAGTTAAATGTCGAATACAGTCAGATGCAGTTGGCGCCAACATGGGTCTTGCATGGCTTCTAATATTGTCATTTCTTCGCTGTTCCAGACTTTTCCTGTGAGTCATAAAATCCAGCCTTGTGCACTATAAGTACACTGCAATGCTTTATACATTGAATAAAATTTGCCAAAAATGTGCAGTGCATAAACTGGTAAGGAAAATTACAGCACCGTACTCTGATGTGCTGGCTGTCCAGTATGATGAATGTAGGATGTGGAGTTAGACTTGTGAATCTCAATGAGCCAAAGTTCCTGGTCATTATTGAGAAATGTCTATATGGAGGCCAGCTGCTATCCCATTGGGAGGGAGAAAGGGCAAAGCATTGAAGTTGCTCAAAACTGCTGTTGTGTAGCTCCTGGCAAAAAAAAAAGAACAGCAAGAGTGACAAATAGGTTACCAGGCCATTAATCTCTGGCATAACGTTACATAATTTTCTGTCAGCCATATGAAGACCTTTCTGTGCAGGGGAAGAATTAAACTTCAGAAGTCTTGTGAAATTTTACATTCAATCAACAAATAATGATTACATAACCGTAGAGAAAATGTATGCAACAGTTTAAATGCCTTGTAGGAAGTGTTTGATGTTTTGGTTAAACAGATTGCTAAATAGTTTCTAAACTTAAATATTAGTTCATAACTTGAGTGTGCAGCTGGTGAAGAGTCATATTTTCATTTGTTTTATAGAAGAAATGCAGAGGAAGGAACAAGAAAAATTAGCATTGGAAGCTGCGAAGAGAGTCGAACAAGAGGATAGAAAACGAGGAATCCGTTCACTGAAATTCTTGAACAAAGCTGTCAAATATAGTAGTAATACGTTAGCAGTGAATGCACAGAAAGGTAAAACATATCCACGTACACTAAAGGTAGCTAATACACAAACATCTAGCCCATAACTTCAGTAGGAGACCATTGGAATCCCCAAGGAAATGGGTGAAAACAGGTATTTGTCGTCATTGTCCCATCAGTCACTTGCTTGCCAGAGTTACCGTAGAAGTAAATTTAAGAAGGTTTTTTTTTAAACTCGTGATGAACGAGTTGACCTTACGTACTAGTGCACATGTTGAATGAAAACCAAGCATAGTCATCAGGTGAGGTTGGAGGGTGGGATGTAATGCAATTTCTCGCTGCTGATCGTGAACTAAAAGCGATGGTGGGGACAGAGTTTCACCTGGAAGGCCCCATATTATCCCCAGCATAGCTCTACAATAGTGTTGTGCAACATGCCCATGGACCAGGATCCGGCCCACCAAAGGTTTCCATCTGGCCTGCTGATGTATTTCAGAGATGAGAAATTTTCCCTTGCCAGAAAATCCCGAATCTGTCCGAAGTTCAGAAACCGCTGTTCCCAATGTCAGCCGTGAAACTGACGGCATGATTTTTTTTTTTTTGCAAAAATGTCTAACCACAAAGCTGCTCTGCATGACTGTTCCTGCAACTGAGAGAGTGTTGGGGGGGGTGGGAAGCAGAGAGGGAGAGAGAGTGGGGGCGGGGGGGTGCTGCAGAGAGGCAGAGTGGGGGGGGGGGGTGCTGCAGAGAGGGTGTGTGCGGGGTGGGTGCTGCAGAGAGGGAGAGTGTGGGGGGGGGTGCTGCAGAGGGGGGGGGGGCTGCAGAGGGAGTGTGTGGGGGTGGGGGGGTGCTGCAGAGAGGGAGAGTGGGGGGGGTGCTGCGGAGGGAGAGTGTGTGGGGGGGGGGGTGGTGCTGCAGAGAGGGAGAGTGTGTGCGGGGTGGGTGCTGCAGAGAGGGAGAGTGTGGGGGTGGGGGGGTGCTGCAGAGAGGGAGAGTGGGGGGGGTGCTGCGGAGGGAGTGTGTGTGGGGGGTGGGTGCTGCAGAGGGGGGGGGGAGCTGCAGAGGGAGTGTGTGGGGGTGGGGGGGGTGCTGCAGAGAGGGAGAGTGGGGGGGGTGCTGCGGAGGGAGAGTGTGTGGGGGGGGGGTGGTGCTGCAGAGAGGGAAAGTGTGTAAGGGGGGTGCTGCAGAGAGGGGGGGGTGTCTGCGGAGGGGGAGGGAGTGAGGGGGTGGGGGGTGGGGGCTGCAGAGAACAAAATGTATATGACTGGTTCAGTTAAGTTTCTGGTTAATGTTGATCCCCAGGATTTTGATAGTGAGGGATTCAGTGATGGTAATACCGTTGAATATCGTGGGGAGATGGTTAAATTCTCTCATTGGAGATGGTTATTACCTGGTGTTTGTCGATACGAACATACGAATTAGGAGCAGAAGTAGGCCACTCGGCCCTTCAAGCCTGCTCTGCCATTCAATCAGTTCATGGCTGAACTGATTACTTCACATTTCCACCTACCCTCAATAACCTTCCACCCACTTGCTCATCAAGAATCTATCTACCTCTACCTTAAAAATATTCTAAGACTTTGCTTCCACTGCCTTTTGAGGAAGAGAATTCCAAAGAAATGACCCTCAGAGAAAGAAATTCTCCTCATCTCTGTCTGAAATGGATGACCCCTTATTTTTAAACAGTGAACCCTAGTTCAAGATTTTCCCACAAGGGGAAACATCCTTTGCACATCCACCCTGTCAAGACCCCTCAGAATCTTATATGTTTCAATCAAGTCACCTCTTACTCGTCTGAATTCCAGCAGATACAAGTCTAGCCTGCTCGTTCTTTCCTCGTAAGACAGCCCACCCATTCCAGGTATTAGTCTAGTAAACCTTCTCTGTACTGCCTCCAACATATTTACATCTTTCTGTAAGGGTGAGGGCTTGCCCTGGTCCCAAAAACGAGCAATCTTTATTTACAAGCATGCAAGGAGAAATCCTACTATCACGAATGATTGTAGGGGTTCTGCTAGTACATTGTTCCAGTAGTCATTTTATACACTTTTGCAGGAGGTTTACTTGATAAACTCTTTCTTAATTACATCATCTCCCATCTATTGCCTTCCCTGATCTCATCCTGCCTTGGTTATATTATTCACCTTGTCAACCTCTTGATTACCCTATTCATAGGATTCTTAGGCTATTCATAGGATTCGGGTTCGGGTGTCTCCTTCCTGAGCTCGTTACCTTCTGATTAGGTATTCATATAATTCGAATGTCAAGCAGGCAAGCTTTCTCAAGTTGCAGGGACCTAAGTTACACCAAGTATCCCATGGTTCCCTATGCCAGTCTCCCTTACACTTCCTTAAATAAGGAGACCAGTACTGTACACAGTACTCCAGATGTGGTGTCACCAATGACACCTGAGTAGCTGAAGCATAACCTCCCTACGTTTGTATTCAATTCCCCTCACGATAAACAATAACATTCTATTAGCTTTCCTAATTACGTGCTGTACCTGCATACTAACCTTTTGCAATTCATGCACTAGGACACCCAGATCCCTCTGCATTTCAGAGCTCTGCAATCTCACCATTTAGATGATGTGCTTTTTTTTTATTGCCAAAGTGAACAATTTCACACTTTCCCACATTATACTGGCTTGGCCATGTGAGCCGCATGGAAGGTGGCAGGATCCCCAAAGACACATTGTGCAGCGAGCTCGCCACTGGTATCAGACCCACCGGCCGTCCATGTCTCCGCTTTAAAGACATCTGCAAACGCGACATGAAATCCTGTGACATTGATCACAAGTCGTGGGAGTCAGTTGCCAGCGTTCTCCAGAGCTGGCGGGCAGCCATAAAGACGGGGCTAAAATGTGGTGAGTCGAAGAGACTTGGTACTTGGCAGGAAAAAAGACAGAGGCGCAAAGGGAGAGCCAACTGTGCAACAGCCCCAACAAACAAATTTCTCTGCAGCACCTGTGGAAGAGCCTGTCACTCTAGAATTGGCCTTTATAGCCACTCCAGGCGCTGCTTCACAAACCACTGACCACCTCCAAGTGCGTATCCATTGTCTCTCGAGATAAGGAGGCCAAAGAAGAACTCCATTTGCCAGTTCTTTGCCTACTCACTAACCTATCTATATCCCTTTGTAGCCCCCTTACGTCCTCTTCACAAGTTACTTTCCTACCTCTCTTTGTCATCAGCAAATGTAGCAACCATACCTTTGGTCCCTTCTTCTAAGTCATTTATATAAATTGTAAAAGTTGAGGCCCCAGTACAGATCCCTGTGGCACACCACTCATTATATCTTGCCAACCAGAAATTGACCCATTTATGCCTACTCTCTATTTCCTGTTAGCTAGCCAATCTTCTATCCATGCCAATATGTTTCCCCTTACACCATGAGCTTTTATTTTCTGCAATAACCTTTGATGTGGCACCTTATCAGATGCCTTCTGGAAATCCAAGTATAATACATTCACCAGTTCCCCTTTATCCACAGGACATGCAACTCCCTTGAAGAACTCCAATAAATTGGTTAAACATGATTTCCCTTTCACAAAACCATGTTGACTCTGTCTGATTACCTTGACTTTTTTTCTAAATGCCCTGCTATAACATCTTTAATAATGGCTTCTAACATTTTCCCTGAGACAGATGTTAAGCTAACTGGCCTTTAGTTTCCTGCTTTCTGTCCCTCCCTTTTTGAATAAAGGAGTTATATTCGCTATTTTCCAATCTTCCCCGAATCTAGGGAATTTTGGAAAATTAAAACGAACGCATCAACTAACTCACTAGCCACTTCTTTAAACCCCCCCCCCAGGATGAAGTCCATCAGGACCTGGGGATTTGTCAGCCCGCAGCTCCAACAATTTAAGTGCCACTTCCCTGGTGATTGTAACTTTCTTGAGTTCTTCCCTCCCTTCCATTTTCTGACTTACAACTAATACTGGGATGTTACTTGTATTCTCAATAGTGAAGACCGATGCAAAATATCTGTTCAATTCATCTGCCATCTCATTATCCATTATTGATTCCTCAGACTCGCCTTTCTATTGGACCAATGCTCACTTTCTCCACTCTTTTTTTTTTAAAATATCTATAGAAACTCTTACTATCTGTCTTTATATTTTTAGCTAGCTTTCTCTTGTACTCTAATTTTACCTTCCTTATTAATCTTTTAGTCATTCTTTGCTGTTTTTTATATTCTGTCCAATCTTCTGACCTGCCTCCCATCTTTGCACAATTATAGGCTTTTTCTTTAACTGTTTTAGTTAACTACAGATGGCGGGTCCCACCCTTGGAATTTTTCTTTCTCGTTGAAATGTATCTATTCTGTGTATTCTGAAATATCCCCTTAAATATCTGCCACTGCATCTCTATTGACCTATCCCTTAACCTGATTTGTCAGTTCACTCTAGCTAGCTCTGCTTTCATGCCCTCATAATTGCGATTATTTAACTTTAAAATACTAGTCTTGGACCCACTCTTCTCTCCTCAAACTGAATGTAAAATTCAGTCCTATTATGATGGCTGCTACCTAGGAGCGTCTAACTGAGGTCATTAATTAATCCCATCTTGTTGCACAATACCAGGTCTAATACAGCCTGCTCTCTGGCTCCAGAACGTATTGTTCCAAGAAATTATCCTGAAAACATTCTATGTACTCCTCATCTAGGCTGCCTCTGCCCATCTGATTTTTCAAGTCTATATGTAGGTTAAAATCCCCTATGACTATCTCTGTACCTTTCTGACCAGCTGCCATTATTTCTTCATTTATACCCCATCCTACAGTGTGGTTAATGTTAGGTGGCCTGTACATCACTCCCACAAGTGACTTCTTGCCTTTATGATTTCTCATCTCTACCCAAACTGCTTCTAGATCTTGGTCTCCTGAACTTAGGTCATCCCTGTCTATTGCGCTAATACCATCACTTGACAGGGTGGATGCAGCCGTGGCACATCACCTGCCCTACCATCCTTAATGTGTTTTAATTAACTACTTAATTATTTTATTCAGTTATTTATGTTTTCCTTTTTAAAATTTTTTTTTTAAGCTTACCTCTACTATTTTAAACGTTAGGATTAGAATGGAGCTTAATCACTTACCGGATACTCACCAAACAGGTAGCTTCTTCCCAAACCAATCACCTACCTGCTTGCATGTGATGTTTGATACTATGTCTGATTTAAATTAAATTAAAAGCTTACCTGTATACTCTGTTTCCCTGCTCTCAAAGTTGATTGTGACGTCACTCTGATGTCAATTTTCGATTTTTCCCTGCTCCGCTCCTGCCGTGCTCCTCTCTCGCTCTGTCTCTGTCTCTGACTCTGGGCTTTTGGCATGCTTTTTAGACCTCCACTCCCACCGTGTTCCTCTCTCTCTCGCTGTCTCCAGTTGCTTGCCACTTATCAGTGCAAGCCTGAATGTTGTTCAGGTCCTGCTGAAGAGTTGTGAATGGTACTGAACATTCTACGTCCCCACTTCTGACCACCTAATGGAGGGAAGGTCATTCAAGCAGCGGAAGATGTTTAGGCTTGAGGCACTCCTGGAGCGATATCCTTGGGCTGAGATGATTGGCTTCCAACAACCACAACTATCTTCCTTTGTACTAGTTATTACTCCAAACAGTGGAGCATTATCCCCAATTCCCTTTGATTTCAATTTTTCTGGGCTTCTCGATGCCACATTTGGTCAAATGCTGCCTTGGTGTCTCGGGTAGTCACTGTCACCACTGGAATTCAGCTCTTTTGTCCATGTTTGGACCAAAGATGTAATGAGGTCTGGAGCCATGTACCCCTGGTGGAGCCCACACTGAGCATCTGCAATCAAGTTATTGCTGAGTAAATGCTACTTGATAGCACTGTCAACAACACCTACCATCGCTTTGATGATGGAGAGTAGACTGATAGTGTGGTAATTGACCAGATTGAATCTGTCCTGCTTTTTGTCAAGACGACATACCTGGGCAATTTTCCACATTGTCAGCTATATGCCAGTGGTCGTAGTTGTACTGGACCAGTTCGGCTAGGGGCGCAGCTTGTTCTGGAGCATAAATCCTCACTACTACAGTTGGGATGTTGTCCGGGACCTTAGCCCTTCTATATCCAATGCCTTCAGCTGTTACTTGATATCAGGTGTAGTGAATTGAATTGGCTGAAGACTGGTTTCTGTGATGCCGGGGACCTCAGGAGGAGGCTAAGATGGAGCATCCACTCGACACTCCTTGCTGAAGATGGTAGCAAACATTTCAGGCTTGTCTTTTGCACTGATACGCCAGGTTTCCCCCATCATTGAGGATGGAGATGTTTTTGGAACCACCTCCTTCGGTTAGTTATTGAATGGTCCAGCACCATTCACAACTGGATATGATAGGACTGCAGAGCTTTGATCTGATCCATTAGTTGTGGAATGGCTTTGCTCTGCCTTTAGTGTACTGCTCCTGCTGTTTAGTATGCATGTAGTTCTGTGTTGTAGCTTCATCAAGTTGGCACCTCTATTTTAGGTCTGCCTGGTGCTGCTCCTGGCATGCTGTCCTGCACTCCTCATTGAACCTGGGTCGAGTGAGGGATGTGCTGGACCATGAGTTTACAGATTGTGGTGGAATAGGATTCTCCTGCTGCTGATGGCCCACAGCTCCTCACGGATGCCCAATTTGAGCCGCTAAATCTTTTGAGTCTATCCCATTTAGCATGGTAGTAGTGCCTCACAACACAATGGAAGGTATCCTGATTGCAAAGACAGGACTGTTTCCACAAGGATTGTGCGGTGGTCACTTTTTCAGCTGTCCATGACAGTATTAGTATCTACAGCAGGTAGATTGGTAAGGGCGAGGTCAAGTCCCTCATGATGGTTCCCTCACCACCTACCGCGGAGCCATTCTGGCAGATGTGTCCTCCGGGGCTTGGTGGGTAGTGGTACTACCAAGCCACTCTTTATGATGGAGATTGAAGTCCCCCCACCCAGAGTACATTTTGTACCTTTTGCTACCCTCAATGCTTCTTCCAAGTGGTGTTTAACATGGAGGAGCACAATTTCATCAGCGAGGGAGGGTAGTAGGTTGTAATAGACAGGGGGTTTCCTTGCCTGTCTGACCTGATGCCATGAGACCTCATAGGGCCCAGAGTCAATGTTGACGACTCCCAGGGCAACTCCTTCCTGAAATAAAAACAGAAAATGCTGAAAATACTTAGGCCTGGCAGCATCTGTGGAGAGCGCAGCAAAGTTAGCTTTTCAGGACTGTAACCTTTCACCAACTCCTTCCTGATTTGTATACCACTGTACCACCACCTCTGGTGGGACAAGACATCCCCAGAGCTGGTGATGGAGAAGTCTGGGGCATTGACTGTAAGGTAGGATTCGATGAGTATGTCAGGCTGGTGCTTGACTCGTCTGAGACAGCTCTCCCAATTTTGGCACAAGCCTCCAGATGTTAATGAAGAGGACTTTGCAGGATCGACTGGGGACAGGGTGCTTAGGTTAATCCTGGGTGGTCAGTCAGATTTTATTTTTATTTTTTTACTTTTCTGTAGCGGTTTAATATAGCTGGGTGGATTGCTAGGCCATTTCAGAGGGCAGTGAAGAGTCAACCGCATTGCTCCTGGGGTCAGGAGTCACATATAGGCTGATTTCCTTCCCTGAGGACATTAGTGAACCAGATGAGTTTTTATGACAATCCGGTTGTTTCATGGTCGCCATTAGGAGTCTAGCTTTTTATTCCAGATTTATTGATTTAATTTAAATTCCAACAGTTTAAACTGTGATTATATTGAATTGGAGTTTAAAACTGGTTCATTAACTTAAATTTTTGTATATTTATGAATGTGTGCATATGAAAGTGAGGGATAGCAGTGCTGCAAGAATGGCGAACTTTCTACTTGTTTCCCAGTCAGATATTCAGACTGAGATGGCCATTCAGTAAATACAATTGGATGTCAGTGTATGTGTTCAACTGACCTCTGGACATCAGCCTACTGACTGTCCAGGGTGAACCTTAAATGTGTGCTGCATCATTACAATTTACTTTGCAGATAAACTTGGTTGAATATTAGATATTGTAATTGAGTTTTCAGAAAGATCTTGACTGAGTTCCACATAAGGGATAAGATCCCATTAGAGACCTGTAACCTTTTAAAGAGAAATTTAAACTCCCAGTTAATAACTGAAAATTATGCCACAAGATTTCACATTTTAAACAAAACCTTGACTGTACCAAGAGTTAAGTTAGTATCGCTTCCTTTGCTTAACACTATAATTTGTAATCCGTTATACTTTAATCCCAAAATCTCAATAGAACATTTCCCCGGTTGACTTTTACTTCTACCCAAGAGTTTCTCTATACAGGATCTTGAGGGTTCTTTCATTTCATTTCTCCTGGGACCAATCCAAGGTGTAGCACAGCTCCCAGGAATTCATACTGATTCTCCTTTAGTTTCCCAGGTTTCTTCTGAGGTGAGGCATTTCTTGGGGATTCTCCCTCTAGGAACTAGCTGGGCAAACCTTACAGCTCTACTTCAACACCTCATGAATTTGAATTTCTTCAGCCTGAGCATGGGCCTCATATCTGTATCCTGTGAAGTTTTGAAAATACAGACTATAATTTATTGTACAGACTTGACACCAATACAGGTGTAATATATGGTTCTGACTCGGGGCTGGATTTTTTGGGCCCCTGGTAGGCAGGGGTGCCCATAGAATCACAATGGGTGGTGGGGGCAGAAGGCCCATTGTCAAGCACATTTTTTCTCTTTTGCACCCTTCCCTGGGGGTGGGATAGGCTGATGCCAGCTTTCCTGCCCAGAGGCCAATTGAGGGGGCCAGTTAAGGGCCTTTTACCCACCCCAGCGCCAGGTTCTAAATAGTTGGGGGGCCCTTCCTCCATGGACAATCTGTGGCCCATGGAGGCCCCAGCGGGGAAACAATGAGCCTTCCAGGACCCCCTTCCCCTTGGACTTCCTTCCTCCACCCCTTTTCCCCCCCCCCCCCCCCCCCCCATCCCCACCACCTCGGGGCTTTCCGGACTGGCCACAGCGACCCCACCTTCCTTACCTGAGGTGCAGGGTTCCAGCACTGAGCCTGGGTCCAAGGCCTCTGCAGTACTGGGTGTGACCACCACTAGCAGTGGCGCTGCTGATCCTGCTGAGCTTCCGGCCCTGAGATTGCCCAGCAGCTCTTAGAGGCGGCATCCCCATCTTTAAAAGGACCTAGATCCTGGTGCCAGAAAGTTCGCCTCCGGGACGATGGAGGATTGCGGGGGGTTGGTGGTGGGAAGGTGCGAAGGCTGAGGTGTTCCCTCTGCCTTTTCAGCCTGGTGCCAGGAGCCCTGCTTCCACCACAAAATCCAGTCCACTGACTTGCAAAAGGCAAGTTAAACATTTCAATAACTATCTATGATCCATCACTTTTAAAAGTGCTTTTGCGTAAGTCGACAATGATTTGTCATATGTTTGGGAAGTTGAGAATCAATAACTTCCTATCAGTCAGCTTGAATACTTGTTCTACATGCACGCTTGCCTCACTAGCTGTGATGATTGTTGCTGCAGCTTCACTGTGCGTTGGCCTGAGCAGTGAATCAGAGGCATGATCCTGGGCTGCAGCTGGACGTAGAGAGGCGTAGGCGGCCTCAGCTGTGTAGCTGCAATGAGGGGCTGGTGCAGTCCTCTTGCAACACGAAACAAAAGAAACAGTATTTAATGTTGTGGAGGACATTGGCAAGTCATGCTGCAACTGTACAGAACTTTAGTTCGGCCACACTTAGAATATTGTGTGCAATTCTGGTCGCCACACTACCAGAAGGACGTGGAGGCTTTGGAGAGGGTACAGAAGAGGTTTACCAGGATGTTGCCTGGTCTGGGGGGCATTAGCTATGAGGAGAGGTTGGATAAACTCTGTTTTCACTGGAACGACGGAGATGGAGGGGCGACATGATAGAGGTTTACAAAGTTATGAGCGGCATGGACAGAGTGGATAGTCAGAAGTTTTTTCCTAGGGTGGAAGAGTCAGTTACTAGGGGACATAGGTTTAAGGTGCAAGGGGCAAAGTTTAGAGGGGAAGTGTGAGGGAAGTTCTTTACACAGAGGGTGGTGAGTGCCTGGAACTTGCTGCCGGGGGGAGGTGGTGGAAGCAGGTACGATAGTGATGTTTAAGAGGCATCTTGACAAATACATGAATAGGATGGGAATAGAGGGATACGGTCCCCAGAAGTGCAGAAGGTTGTAGTTTAGGCAGGCATCAAGATCGGCGCAGGCTTGGCGGGCCGAATGGCCTGTTTCTGTGCTGTGCTGTTCTTCTTTGTTTGTTTGACACTTGTGCAACCCTAACAGATCTATCATCTTTTCCAGACTGGAGGGATGCTTGATTAGTCAGCACTGGAAGGGAAATGGCATGTAAAATGAAACTTGCAGCTATATAAACAAATATCTCACCCTGGCTGAAGGCGGTAAAATTTTCTTGGAGGTCACTATTAAGTATTAAAAGGTCCTCCACCTTTTTCCTGGAGAGCTGCCTTCTCTGCTTTCAACCTCTTGAACTTAAGCTCTTGGCGCTGGGCTTGTTGTTCTGGGAAATGGGAGTGGGGTGGGACTGCCATAGATGCATGGGAGGGCTCTGCAGCCACCTCCAATTCTGTATGGAGGTGGGAAGTATGGGCTGTTCTCAGGGACAACTTCACTACCCCCTTCACCTTTCCCATCAGCCACTTGTCCATGATGGACTTCAGCTGCTTGACTCTGGCATCCTGTATTCGTGCAGACATCCTCTGGAAGAGAAATGAGATATTAAGAGGCTTTTCATAGCAATTGGCATTGGTGATGTGACCGGATTTACAAGTTCCATGCACTGTTTGCATTCAGGCCAGTGAAAATTTAAATTTCAACTAACGCAATGAAAATCACTGAGTAGATTGCTGGACAACATACCCTGCCCATATTAACATCATCCATTACCCTCTTTGTGCTCATGGATGAGAGGGGGGCATTATCGGCACTGTTGTCCATTTCCACTGCAGTGTCCACAACCTTAAGGATCTGGAATCTCGAGCCTGCATTCCATCTTATGCCAGATGTCTTCATGGGTCTCTGTAGGGAAAGAGCAACAGCAATTGACATGCCTTAGTACCCATCACACTTTTTTTTTTCTGTTTTCCTTCCTGGAGTCATAATCCACAGAGCCACGAGGACTTGCTTGAACCTATGGCACCTAGACCTTGGTCTCGGTGGTGGAACTCTGGCTCAAAATGTTTCACATCTTCTGCAATGCAGACTAGTCAGCAGATATCAGCAAGGAACTGGACATAAGCGAAGTTAGCAAACAAGATGGAATTAAATCTGTACTGATGCATAGATTGAAATAGTTAATTTAAATTAGTGACATTAGAAAATCGGCATTAAGAGAAACAGCTCTCTTTCCCCCCCCCCCCCCCCCCCGCCAACAAATTAAGTCCCATCTAGACGCACACTTTCCAAAAATTTCCAAAATATCTAAAGTTCCGATTTCAAATCTCTCACCCCAAGTAGCAATTTTAAAAAAACAATCAAGATCAGATTGTAAAATCTGTCCTCCATTTGCCAAAAATTATTAAATTAAGTTCAGCTGCCCTGTAATTTTAAACTCTCTCCCTCTCTCTCTCTCATTCTCAAAGCTTTTCAAATGTGCCTCCAAAATTTACCTGCAAGATGAACCAGTGAGCAAGGGAATAATGAATCGAAATGCCTGCGGAGGCTCAGTTTATACTGCTGCTGATTGACGTGAACAGTAGCCAATAAGCGAGCACTATTGCAGAAGTAGCTGGACAATCGGAATGTGAGTGGGATTTGCATTTCGCCCCATCCCTCCCTCTGCATGGAGTTTGCAAATGGCAGTTCCTTGGGTTGTGATTAGTTCTGAAAAGCCAGCCTTCCTTTCTGATCTGCATCTTTTGACATTTAAACAGACCATTGTGTGTTAGAGTGCATATGCTTCTAGCAGCAGAGGTGTGAATTGGCCTGAGATTTTTTTTTTATTTCCAAATTATACTTTATTCATAAAAGTCTGCAAAAATTACATTGCCAAACAGTTTCAAACAGCACCAAAAAATACAAACATTTCAAGGGAGATCAGTTTCCTTTTATACTATCATGAGTTTCTTCACAACCCTTCCCTTTCACTATTGTCATGCCAATTACAGTTTTACATTTACAGCAAATGAAAATATCAACTATACAGTTCGAGGGGTTTCCCATGGATCCAGCCCCTCAGTTCAGCTTGGTGGGGGTCCTTTCCCCATTGAGCCTTTGCTGCGGCTGCCCCAGGCTTTAGTGTGTCCGTCAGCACGTAGTCCTGGACCTTGGAATGTGCCAGTCTGCAACATTTGGTGGTGGACAACTCTTTGCGCTGGAAGACCAGCAAGTTTCGGGCAGACCAAAGGGCGTCTTTCACCGAATTGATAGTCCTCCAGCAGCAGTTGATGTTTGTCTCGGTGTGCGTCCCTGGGAACAGCCCGTAGAGCACAGACTCCTGTGTTACAGAGCTGCTTGGGATGAACCTTGACAAAAACCACTGCATCTCTTTCCACACCTGCTTTGCAAAGACACATTCCAGGAGGAGGTGGGCGACCATCTCTTCCCCACCACAGCCAACGCGGGGGCACTGTGCGGAGGGGGCGAGACTTCGGGTGTGCATGAAGGATCTGACGGGAAGGGCCCTTCTCACCACCAGCCAAGCTACGCCTTGGTGCTTGTTTGAAAGTTATGGTGATGAGGCATTCCGCCAAATGACTTTGACGGTCTGCTCGGGGAACCATCCGACAGGATCCACCGTTTCCTTTTCCCGTAGGGCCTTGAGGACATTCCGTGCAGACCACTGCCTGACGGACCGGTGGTCAAAGGTGTTTTCCCGCAGAAACTGCTCCACGAAGGATAGGTGGTACGGCATGGCCCAACTGCTTGGAGCGTTCCGTGGCAATGTGGCCAAGCCCATCCTTCGTAACACCGGGGACAGATAGATCCTCAGCACGTAGTGACACTTTGAGTTTGCGTACTGGAGGTCTACACACAGCTTGATGCAGCCGCACACGAAGGTGGTCATCAGGATGAGGGCCACGTTGGGTACATTTTTCCTGCCCTTGTCCAGAGATTTGAACATCGTGTCCCTCCAGACCCGGTCCATTTTAGATCCCCAGATGAAGCGGAAAATGGCTCGGGTGACTGCCACCGCGCAGGAGTGGGGTATGGGCCAGATCTGCGCCACGTACAGCAACAACGTGAGCGCCTCACACCTAATGACCAGGTTCTTACCCACAATGGAGAGAGATCGCTGCCCCCACATGCCCAACTTTTGTCGTACCTTGGCTACTCACTTCTCCCATGTTTTGGTGCACGCCCCGGCCCTTCCCAACCATATCCCCGGCACCTTCAGGTAATCTGACCTGACGGTGAAGGGGACAAAGGATCGGTCAGCCCAGTTCCCAAAGAACATGGCCTCGCTCTTGCCGTGGTTAACTTTGACTCCCGAGGCCAGTTCGAACTGGTCGCAGATGCTCATCAGTCTGCGCACGGACAGCGGATCCGAGCAGAAGACGGCGACGTCATCCATGTACATAGAGGTTTTAACCTGAGTGCCTCCGCTGCCTGGGATTGTCACCCCTCTTATGCTCGCATCCTTCCTAATAGACTCAGCAAAGGGTTCAATACAGCAAACAAACAAGACCGGGGAGAGAGGACAGCCCTGTCTGACTCCAGATTTGATCGGGAAACTTTCCGATTCCCACCCGTTGATTGAGACTGCGCTACTGATATTTGTGTGGAGCAGTTGGATCCAATTGCAGATTCCCTCCCCAAACCCCATTTTGGAAAGCACGTCCATCATGTAGGTGTGCGATATCCTGTCAAAAGCCTTCTCCTGGTCCAGGCTGATGAGGCAGGTGTCCACCCTCCTGTCCCGTACGTAGGCGATCGTATCCCTGAGTAGCGCGTGACTATCAGAGATCTTCCTGCTGGGTACAGTACAGGTCTGATCAGGGTGAATCACCAACTCCAGAGCAGATTTGACTCAACTGGCTATGACTTTGGACAGAATCTTGTAGTCAACATTAAGCAGTGAGATGGGCTGTCAATTTCTGATTTCTGCCCTCTCCCCCTTATGCTTGTAAATGAGGGTGATGATGCCTTTCCTCATGGATTCTGCCATGCTGCCGGCCAGGAGCATACTCTCTTATACTTCCAGCAGGTCCGGGCCGACCCAGTCCCACAGGGCCGAGTACAACTCGACTGGTAAGCCGTCGCTCCCGGGAGTTTTACTCGTCTCGAAGGCCTGAGATCTCTGTGATTAGTATATGGCAAAGAAATTTAGTCAGAACAGAGCATGCAGAAACTAGAGAGGCATGCTGGCTACAGCTCATGTCAAGGTGCTAGTTGCAGGTAATAAAACAATGAAAGCACCCAGGTCCTTTTGTACTGTCAACTGAGCAACAACAGTTCAGTCATCAAGACAGCATTTATGCAAGTCTGAATTGGTTTGAGAAGGAACACAGTACAATACACAATTTGAGCAGTCGTCGTCTTCTTTGGCCTCCTTGACTCGAGAGACAATGGGTAAGCACCTAGAGGTGGTCAGTGGTTTGTGAAGCAGCGCCTGGAGTGGTTATAAAGGCCAATTCTAGTGACAGACTCTTCCACAGGCGCTGCAGATAAAATTGGTTGTCGGGGCTGTTACACAGTTGGCTCTCTCCTTGCGCTTCTGTCTTTTTTCCTGCCAACTGCTAAGTCTCTTCGACTCGCCACTCTTTAGTCCTGCCTTTACGGCTGCCCGCCAGCTCTGGCGATCACTGGCAACTGACTCCCACGACTTGTGGTCAATGTCACAGAACTTCATGTCGCGTTTGCAGACATCTTTAAAGCGGAGACATGGACGGCCGGTGGATCTGATATCAGTGACGAGTTCGCTGTACAATATGTTCTTGGGGATCCTGCCATCTTCCATGCGGCTCACATGGCCAAGCCATCTCGAGCGACGCTGGCTCAGTAGGGTGTATATGCTGGGGATGTTGGCCGACTCAAGGACTTCTGCGTTGGAGATACGGTCCTGCCACCTGATGCCAAGGATTCTCTGGAGACAGCGAAGATGGAATTAATTGAGACGTTGCTCTTGGCTGACTAACGTTGTCCAGGCCTCATTGCTGTAGAGCAAGGCACTGAGGACACAGGCTTGAAACACTGACTTTTGTGTTCTGTGTCAGTGCGCCATTTTCCCACTTCCTCTTGGCCAATCGGGACATAGCAACAGATGCCTTCCCATGCGCTTGTTGATTTCTGCATCGAGAGACAGGTTACTGGTGATAGTTGAGCCTAGGTAGGTAAACTCTTGAACCACTTCCAGAGCATGGTTGCCGATATTGATGGATGGAGCATTTCTGACATCCTGTCCCATGATGTTCGTTTTCTTGAGGCTGATGGTTACCCCAAATTCGTTGCAGGGAGCCGCAATCCTGTCCGGGTCTCTGCAGGCACTCTTCTGTGTGGGATGTTAATGCAGCATTGTCAGCAAAGAGGAGTTCCCTGATGAGGACCTTCCGTACTTTGGTCTTCAGTCTAAGACTGGCAAGGTTGAACAACCTGCTATCTGATCTTGTGTGGAGGAAAATTCCTTCTTAAGACTTGAACACATGTGAGAGCAGCAGTGAGAAGAAGATCCCAAACAGTGTAGGTGCGAGAACACAGCCCTGTTTCACGCCACTCAGGATGGGAAA